>NC_139354.1:33707147-34083889 GCF_055883805.1 Amblyomma maculatum | reverse complement strand
CCCATCTATATTTCATCATCATGTGCCTGCCGCGGCTGCTGGCTTTGCACGCCTGCACGACACGACATATCCGGCGATGCTTCTCTGTCTCGTTAGCGAATTTAAATCTCGGGATGGTTACGAGTGCGTAACGCAAATCAGTGAGCGTTATCCGTGGCATGCAAAGAATTTTTTGCACTCATTTTGTGTTATTCCCTCTCTCTCTCTCTCTCTCTCTCTCTCACACACACACACACACACACACACACACACACACACACACACACACACACACACACACACACACACACACACACACACACACACACACACACACACACACACACAAGCACACACACTCAGACAACCAACCCTAGTCCGGATTTTCCTAGGACTCCTGTGATATCCTAAAGTCCACTGCTTTCGAGAGACCGTATACAGAGGTAACAGTTAACCTACACTTCCTTATGGGTCCTTCCTGTTCCTCCGGTTGTACATTCCTCCGCTCTCACCATAACCTCCTCATTTCACCGCAGATATCTCCCGTGGCTACGCCACCTTTAACAATACGACTTTATGTGTATGGCTCAACCCTCCTCGGCTTTTTCACCTCTTCGCCATCCGGCCGATCGGAGCTGCTCAGATATTAAAATATTGGAGGTCTACGCCAGCGTTAGCGTCCTCCGTTCTTGTGTCTGCCTCAGTAGCCTCACCGATAACGCGTGACGCCATATGAAAAATAATTACAAATAAAAACAAATGCTTCCGCCGAAGCGCCGAAAACGAGATTATTCCATGCAGACATGTCGTATACACGCTACATCGTCGCTGCTGCCTCGTGGGTGTTTAAAAGGGACGTGATGAAAAGAAGGCATCTGCGTTTCTTTATTGGCAACCCTCCTCGTACATCTCCCTTTTGGGGGATCAGGTCGAAACCTAGAACAACATGCATTCACTCCTGAGAGGGGGGGGGGGGGGGGGGGGGGGTAATCAATGCGTAGCAAAAATTGCTTTTAGATCCTGTTGCCGGCGACCTTGATGCGACGTTGAGCTAAAAGCAGGAGCCCATATCCGGGCATCGAATTCCGTTCATTCGGGCACTGATTACCTGTCATCTGGGAGCCGAAACTGGATCATCCGGGCACCAAATGAGATCTGATAAGACGAGTTCTCTCCTCTCAAAGGCTTCCGCGCCCTCCCAAAGTGCGACGCCACGGTGCCACACACAAACGCGCTCATAGTGCACCACCCGACGCCGGTGGTCAAGGTGGGTATACAGTTGGGTGCATGTTCGGGCATTTGAAATCAAGTATGTCACTGCTGCTGCGTCTACTCATGGCGTTTCCCCCTTCGGCAGGTGAATGTGTGCAATATATTTGTGACAGGTCTGCGTCACGCAGTAGCTGCATCTCCGTCTTTTTGCATTTGTATACAGTCACTCCTATCACAGGTTCTTGAGCGGAGCAATGGAGCCTGATAGAAGGAGAGGTAGAAAGTGTCTTGCTGAAAGCGATCGATCATTTTGCCGCGTTATATTAGCCATAGCAGAAGACCGCTCACCCCTTTCGACAGAGTGTTATGCTCATAACCCTTTCATATTTACATCTATTTTCGATAATGGGGCAGGCAGTAACTTTATGAAAATTATATCCAGTGCTTTATGAAGAGCTTATCTGTCATCAGCAAGTTCTGTGGTGGTGACTGATTATATATTTCAAGGAATTTTTCGCGATAATTTGGCAATAATATAAAAAGGCCTTCTTAACGTTTTTTAATGAAAGCATGCTTTGGATTGGTTGCGTCAGTCACGGCGACGACAAACTGTTTTTTTTTTTTCTAGCCCGGCATTAGAAAACGTACTTGTGTTAGATCGAGTACGAGACTTAAATCTTAATTAAATTTATAGTGGTCAGTAATGCCTGCGTCAGGTGAGGTCATAAAAATAATAATTTGTCGCTACTGTGCTTGCATCGCTGTGAAACCATTGATTTAGAATGGCTACCATCAAGCACTCTTAACAAACGTCATAGAACAACCAAAATATTAGCCGAAGCTTAAGGTGAAATATCTTTATGTCTAGGGGTGGGGGGTGGGGGGGGGGGGGGGATATCAGTCTTAATTATTTGGGTTTGTTTTGGTTTATGGGGTTCAACGTCTAAAAGCGATTCAGGCTATGAGAGACTGCGCAGGGAAGGGGAACGGAAATTTCGACCTCCTGGGATTCTTTAACATGCACTGACAACGCACAGCAATCGGGCGCCTTGCTTTTTGCCTCCATTGAAAAGCGGCCGCCGCGGCCGGGATTGGATGCCGCATCACAGCGGTCGAGAGTCCTAAGTGCACCACCACGGCGGGGCACTCTTAATTATTATATTGGCGTATCAACGTGTTCGTGTGTTTCTATGGGTTGTGCAAGAACATTATACAGAAGGCAGTAGTTAACGTTGAAGGAGACCGATAGATACAGCCCAGAGTGAAATATTTTCTATCAGCGTTCAGAAAAAAAGAAAAAAAAAGGATCTATAGGATAGCTATAGCTAATATAATCCGATCAATTCACAGTGATAGAAACACTAAATTCGTGATCCCGTCTACGTTAGAATGTCTTTTTAAGACATACAAAAGTGTCTCCTCCCCTCCCCCCTCCCCCCTTTACGGCTCAATAGTCTGTGTAATCTGAAAAACATAATCGGCTAAACAATTTTCTGTGATTACCGAAAAGGGGTGGTTTAAGCGAGATGGAAGGTACTAGGCTTCAGACTTTGAAACAAAGGCACGTACGGCTGGTAGATAAAAAAAGAACTAGTTTATTCAGTCGTTATTGGATAACACAGGGACTCTTCGGAATAATAAAAACAAAAAATCCCAAACAGGAACAGAGAAGGTGGTTAGCGGTCAAAGGCATTATCAATGTTCAGAAATGCGGCGGGTACAAAATTCCGCACATTTTCTTGGTATATTTGGACTCGTTATATTCAAATACTAAAGCTCCAATAAATAATGTAAGGTCAAATATGAGCAAATCGAGCGGGTGCTCTCGCAGAAACTAAGGCGAAATGGAAGCTGGGATGGTATATACGATTAGCGTGTACGAGAACAGCGTTATCCGCACTTCTCATTCGGCGTGATAATTGAGAATCTGTACGATAGGGTTCACTGAATCCATCCCGTCATAACCAATGACACTGCCGACGGAATAGGCAGCTTGGTGAAAGTAAAACCAAAATACTGCATTCGTTCCAAAAGCATCCCTTCCAATCGCAGTGCTCGTTCATCGAATTGTACTCACGGGGACTTCTTTTTCGTTGTTCTTCTTTTCAGTCTTGCAAGAAGAGTGAAAGATACGCAGAGCTTGAAACACTGCAAGCCCTCTCCACTGACTCAGGCCCTGATAGATTCACAGAGCACATTCGGCTGCCTAGATATGGTTCCATTAAGGAAACGTTTTAATGGAGGCGCTACTTTTTCTGTAGGCGAAAATTTTTGCGCCCGGTTTCCCGGTCTTGCTCTGTTTCGATTGTGAAATGAGCGTAATTTTTGCCACCCGTGTAACGATATTCGCACACTTTCTGTCATTCAGCCGAGCAGAAGCAAAGTCATTGTCCCTGAAGAGGGGGTCAAATGAGGCTTTCACACGAGCGACGCTTAAAAGCAGGGGAGACTAAAAAGCGCCACAAAAAAAAAAAAAGAGAAAGTATCGGTTTCTTTTTTTTATGTCTCGTCTATCGACACACCAGACCATCCTCGTGAATCTAGAATGGCGCGGTATATATTTTAACTCTCACCCTCTCTTTCTTTCTCTTTCCAGTGCCTCTTTCTACCCGGCTGTGCTCTATATATGTAGCTCAAATGGAAGCAGCGATATGGATCCAAGCCTACCTACCCTCTCCCAAGAGGGGCGGGGGGGGGGGGGGGGGGGGGGGGGCTTTTCGGTAGCTTGCTTTCTCAGCGCAAAGTATCCCTAATGGCATTAGCGCCGCAAAAATTGGAATTCTGACTAACGCTTGTCACGAATGTTGAGAAATGGGATTTTATGCATTACTTTTTAAGCAGTGGTTAAATGAATCACAGTGTCACAGAGCACAATGGAATTGCGATATCACGCCATTATTCGCGCTACGCATTGCATTTTGTTGAAGATGCAACAGCCAAAGCACACTGTAATGCACGCTCAATGTTTCCGCTACACACCCTGTTTCCTCTTTCATGTTTGCACACAAATGGACACGGAACAAGACGTTCACAGAGGTGCCGAATTCCGGAAATGCGATAATTGGCGGCTGACGAGTATGACGAATCGTTAGCGGTTATGTCCACAAAGGGGCAGCCATTACTGGAGGCAAAGCTCCCCTCGGGTTTCGGCCCCATCTTTCCCGGAAGCTTCCACGGCCACTTCCAAGACAGGAAGGGCCTGACAAACTATTCCCTTCCTAGGACCCTCATCGAGGGAGAACCCAACTGCGGACGTGATGGCCCGACCGCGCACGTGGGTGTTTTTGAAAACGTTCGGCTCAGGCAGGGAAGCAGCGTAGCAGCTAACGACAAGCCCGTCCATCCTTTCCAGGGAAAGAGTTCTTCCTCCAAGAGCGGTCCACGTGTCTCCGGGGTGTCTACGGCCCGGCACGCGGAGACACAAAAGGCATCTTTCCTCGCATCTTGTGCGTGAAAAAGAAACTTTTTGCTCTCTTTTTTTTTTTTTTTTTCTAGACAGGGATGAAAAGAGTGAAATGGTTGGGGCGCAGTCGCTGTCTCGGCTGTTCTTCCCAGGTGCCGTTCGTTGGGCTTAGCCTCTCGACTCTCGAGAGTGCATCTTCTGGCGTCTTGCCGACAGTGGCAACGAATAGAAAAAGAAGAAGAAAAATAGAGCCCTGAGACGTCGTCCATGTTCGCATCTTTCGCATGCAACTCCCGTCCCCACAAAGAGCGCTGCGGCGGTGGGCACGCCGCGGTGGTGGAGGCAGGAGCAGGAGCGGCTCGGACTGCGGAGACGACGATGATAGACGGGGGCGTATATGCCAAGGAGATTTAAATGAGACGCAGCGGACTGGATTCTTGCCACGACGGCGTAGAACGCGCGGAGCTTCACAGCGCATAAGCGCGGCTTTCCGGTTTCTGCTGCGGGCACGATCTTGAACCTGAGGCCTTGGTTGTGTAACTTCATGAGAGGAGCCCCTGGCGGAAGTCGTTAACCGCGTGCCGTGTGCGTGGGTTAGAAGAGGCTTCGTTAGGTGCATGGAAATGAGGGGGAGGGAACGAAGCTGCTGCTTGAGAGACAAGATCCTAATTTGAAAATTTTAGGCCGGTGATTTTCGTAACGTGATCCTGGCGCAGGTGCGGTGAGGGAGGTCGAAGCGGATATGCATGGCCAAACCGGGGATATCTACGGGCGTTTTTTCCACTGTGCGCCACACCTCCGTCTTCACAAGTGGGCTTAGCACAGTGTGCACTGCAGAGTTGGGCACTGACGTCACTGTGGGCAACGGGCGGCTGCCGCAATTATTTCCGAATCCCCGAGCCATTTGGAAAGGCCATCCACGCAGAATATTCGCCACGTGTAGAAAGGCGTCGGCAGTCTCCACTCACTTTCTCAAAAGCACTTCTGGTAGGAACTGTTTTGCAATGTTGGCTAAGACCCCCTCATGCAATCCGAATCACTTACGGCATTGTTCGTCCAGTTCTACGAAATGCATTGGAGGTGAATAGGAAGGGAATCGTGGTTTTATTCAGGTTTACGGAGTCATTTCTCCAATTCAAGGCTGACGTCAACACATTGCACTAGGTGGTAGCGTCGTGAACATGCGAGCATGGGCATTCGGCAGACATATCAGGGCCATTTGTTTAACCTACACCAGCTAGGCCGGTGTAGAAAATCTCCTATACCTACAATAGATTTTTGCTGCACTGGTGAAGCTGGTGTAGGTTAAACAAATGGCCCTACCGTGTGCGTGCGATCATAGTGTGCGAGCGTTGAAACGGAACAATCTACGCACTATAGTAACGGCCTAGACCCCTCCATTGCATTCCCAGTGTAACTGCAACTTGAAAACAGGGGGCAAAGGTTTGTTTTCTCGGAAATAAGGCTAATAAGAAGCCCCCCCCCCCCCCCCCCCCTCCCCGCCTACTCCCTTACCCCCCCCTGGGCCCGTATTCCGAGTTTGCGTCGTTTCTCAGAAGTGCCATGTACTATCTGACCTCGAGTCATCTGATTAGTGGAAATGCTGGAACCATAAGTGGCTACTACTTCCGGTTCCGGCATTTCCACATGGCTGGTACACACGAGTCGCCTTCGCCTTTGGGCTGATCCAGCAACAGGACAAGGTAGTTTTCAAACGCGGCATGCTTCGTTGGCCACACTCTCACAAGATGGCAACCTTGGCGCTGCGACATGGTTTTAAAAAATACGAAAAATACGAATTTAGAAGGGTTCAACGCTACTGCACCGAATATGGAGCGAAAGCATTAGCTGCAGGTGACCGAGCTTTGTTCTTCTTTTTCCTCTTAAGTTACAGTGCTTTGTGTGCGGGGCTTAGCACTAACTCTATTACAATCTTACTTATCTCACAGAACACAATATATAGATATAAGCACAGCAACCTCTTCTACCCTCCATATAACATCCAGAGTGCCCCAAGGAAGCATTCTCGGGCCGTTACTGTTTTTTGTTTATATAAATGATATCATCCACAGCGCGAGTGATGTTCAGGTTGTGTCTTGCGGATGACACAACCATCTTTGTAACAGGAACTTCTGAAGCCGACGTTAAACGCAAAAAAAAAAAAAAAAAAGTGATGCACTTGATCAACTGCACTTATGGGCAGATGCAAACACTCTGCGCATAAATCCCGCAAGACACAAATTCTTTTATACCTCTCGAAGAGAAGGAAATCTAACCCTCTCTCAAAATAGTCTTAAACAGCCATCAAATAGAGCTTGTTATACGTCTGTAAAAACACTAGGAGTTATCTTTTCAACTAATCTAACCTGGAATGCGCACATAGAACACATTTGTTCGAAAGTTTCCTCAGCTCTAGGTACACTTTTGCGCTTTAGACATATTTTCCCAGTAAAGGTAAAGATGTTGCACTACAATGCGTTAGTGCAAACTCATATTCAATATTGCAGCTTGGTTTGGGTAACAACAGTGGTAACAAATCTACATAGGTTGAATTTACTGCAGAAAAAAGCTGTCCGCTCTATAGCGAATGTGCCATATCTTTTCCCCACAAGACATATATTTAAAATATAGGATATCCTCCCTGTCTTTACATTATACTTTTACAGACTCATGTTATGCTATAAATACCATTCACAGCAACGTGATAGTTCATTCACTGCACTTGGACAGCTCAAAGAAAGCATCAGCTGCTGTAACACGAGGCACAGAAAAACTTGGATCACACCAACACCCAGAACTTACTCTATGAATCCGTCCTTAAGTTACAGCCTTCCCGTCTTGCTAAACAAATTAAGCCATGATAACTTTGATACTACCAGCAATTCAAAACACAAAATCCGTGATTACTGCCGTGACAATTTCCGTATGCAAGGAAGCAGACATATAAACTTCTTGTTGATTCTTCTTTGAGACCTGTACTGTGTATATTGTATAGTTGCTTTCGCTACATATGGTTTTTCTTTTTGTGTTTTTTGTGTTGTTTCTTGCAAGTGTGTTCGCGCTTATCGTAAGTGTAGCGCTGTATGACCTACCAATCATGGTATGAAATGATGTGAAAGTTGACTTCCTTCTGTACTGCCGCTGTCTCAAGGAGTCGGGACCTTTAGTCAAGCTGTTACCATAGCTTTTAGTGTCGACTCTTCCTTTGTAAGAAAGGAAATAAACTTGAACTCGAACTTCTTCTTCTTCTTTTTCCTTCTTCTTCTTCCTCTTCTTCTTCCCCAGCCCACACATAAAGCTCCGCTTTAACCAAGCCGTATGAACGCGCCTTAGTGGCCTGTAGGGGTATACCGTGAATGTCAGGCTACTAGCAGGCTGATTCTGACATAACCGTCCCATGTGAAACGAGAGACCCAAGTTGGCAACTCCTGCCAAGGGACCACGGACACCTACACGGACACGTACCCGGACACGGACCCGGCACACAGCGACAAGTGGTTAGACCTGGCGTAGTATTGCTTTCGCAAAAAAAAAAAAAAAAAAAAAAATAGAGAGAGAGAAAGACGCCATTCAACTTAGTCTAGACTGTTCACTTTGAGTACCCTAAATTCTCAAAATTATTACTCAGCCCTCCACAACCGCGGCCCTCATCGGCCACATGACAACATCTGAGCGCCATATACCACAATATATACCCTCACACAGGTAGGGGCATAAGTTTCTGTGATAAAATAAGAAATGAATAGAGGGTTATGTCTATCTGACCAATTTTCTCTGATTCCTCTTCTAGAAGCTATCTTTGCACAAGAATACGAAAGCACCAGATTTAGGACAAGGCATCCAATCTGGGGAGTAGTTCGGGCTATTCATTAGTGCCTCATTAGTGACCCAAAACACTTCGCAATGGATGGTAAAAAGATTGGCTTAAATTATCCCGGAAAACTGACGGTAACAAGAGAGCACGTCAGGCGCCGCACAGGTGGTTTATACAAACGCCTCGCTGCTTCTTTGTCAATACATCTGAGCGTTTAAAAACAGCACTACTGGCGCGGAGCCCGGATTCATGGTGGCGCACCGACTGACTGGGCCAATATTCTTCGGCTGGAGGTTCCCGAGATCTCAGCGGGGGCGGGAGCGTCACGATCTCTGCGTTGGAGGAGAAACCATCGCCGCGTGAAATGAAGACGTTCAGTTTTCTTGGAGTGCCCAGGATAAAGAAATAATAAAAGAAAAAAGATAACTTTGCAGGAGTTACGTATAGCGAAATGTTGGGGAAGGAATGAGTGAGCGCAGAATCGGAGGGGAAGCAGACGCTGCTTGCAGAGGTCAGCCCTCGGCACGAACACCTTCCCTTCCCCTCCCCGCTTGCCCTCTGGGCGTGTGCAATTAATCTGGAAGCCCGGAGGCAAAGAAAGCCGCCTCAAAGCCGGCGTCATCTGCACGTACTTGGCATTTTCCTCAAGGAGCGCTGGAAGATTGCGGTTTCGCCCGCTCTGTCTTTCGGTTGGTGGGTCTCTCATTTTGAAAAACGACGCTTTTTGAATGGCTAGACAGGACGCAGACAAGCGCGTGGTTTCCGGCCTATAGAGCGTAGCAGGCGAACAGGACGGGAAGAGCAGACGAAAAAGCGAAACGGGGCGCCACCTCTCTGTTTCGTCTGCAACAAGAAAACAGAAAAAAACCAGCGCACACATTGGTTTCTCGACGACTGTTTTCATACGAGCCAAGTTGTTTGTTATTAACGAGAAGAGCGCCTTACAAGCTGGAGGAACGGCGCGCACACAACACGACGCTGATTAAGTTGGCGGCGTCTCTCTTAGTCGTCGAGTGGTCGTTAATCCTGGCCACTTGGGAGAGGTGCCGGCGTTCATACAAGTGGAGTTGGGTATTGTCTGCGCGTATGACCTGAACAAATGGTGCTGTGTTGCTCGATGACCGTAGAGGTGATGGGGCGCCTTGCAAGGGACTCTGTTGGGAAAGGTCGCGCGAGTTCTGAGTCCGGATATGATTGCTGCAGAAGCAACGACGGAGAAGAAAGGCCGTAACAGCTTCGCGAGTTCGAAGCCAAAGTCACGTAGAAGTTCTGCTGTTCCTCGCTCTCTGTCTCTCTTTTTCTTTGTAATCTCCTAATTAAGACAAACTCAATTTATCACCCTCGCTTAATTAACATGCAGCCTGTGTGTTTTTCGCACTCGACTCTTCTCCTGTTTGCTCATCGCCTCGAGTCCTCATTGATGTTTTTTTTTTTTCTTTACACCACAGGAAGGCTCGGATACACCGGTCAATGCAAGACTTGCACCGTAAATTAAAGGAAGCAGTCACGTTGACTATATTTGGATCCAACTCAGATCTGCAGTAACCTTAACACACAATCTATCCCTGACAGAAAGTAGTCCACTTCAAACGTTTGCTTGCTGCCTAAATAAAAGGCTAGTCACCAATACAACGTATATAAGCCCAAGGATGTCAGTGCCTTCGCCTTGTTTGCTATAGTGAAATATTAAAAACAGATTTTATTCACTGTTTGGCGGAGCAATACACACACCGCATGCATACCATGGCCATAGTTACAAATTGGTGTTTTCGTAAGTGGTATCCGACTTTGGAAGCCAATCAAAATGACACAGGCTAACCCGGGGCCGATCAAGCGCTATATCTTCAGTGCTTTTCGTTCTGGAACTTCTGTGAGACCTCCAAACATAAAGTGCCGTTCTTTTATACACTCGTATATTCAAGGCAAGAAAATTTTTAAATTACCTTCCGGGAGGATTCGTTATCAAGCAGCTGCTGTAAAGGCAGTTTTGGTATTTTCATATAATGTTGCGTTTCAATAAGGAAGTGCTACTTCTTAGCAGTCTAAGGGCTCTTCATTCCATGAAAACAGCATTAGTATTACAGCTCTCTCTCTCTCTCTCTCTCTCTCTCTCTCTCTCTCTCTCTCTCTCTCTCTCTCTCTCTCTCTCTCTCTCTCTCTCTCCGTGCGCGTGCGTGCGTGCGTGTCTTTTCTTTTGGTTTGCTCAAGCACACTTCGCTTCTCTGCGTTTCTCACTTTACCGCAGTTAACTTGTACAACAATTTTGGAACCCTGAAAGCGCACGCATAGAGCAAGATCACTTCAAGTTGTGCCCCGGTAAAATTGAACCTAAGGGAGTCCTTCAAATGATCCCTCCCCCTCCTTCCCAGCTAAGCTTTATTCATTGTGGCACATTACTGCAAGAATAATCCGGGTGATATAAGCCAGAGAGCTCTGAAAATGTTTCATATCCCTGTAACTAAGCTTCTCTGCATGTACGTGAAATGGTGAATGTATTCAAATGCACCTACTTGTTATACAGACAGATTCTATAGGTCACTATTCTCCTTGAGGTATCCAAACACTTGCTCCTTTCCTGCTTTATTTCAGAAGTGGATATATGGAAAAGCACTCTGGGCGGAAGTCAAATGTCCTTTGCAGGGAACCGCCTTTATATGTAAGCGCCTATGGTGTCTCGGACCGTATACTCTTGGTTGCCCTCCCCCCTTTCCCTCTAGCTTTTTTTTTTCTTGTCCAGAGTAGTTGCTATCGGGAGCATGCAATCTTCGAGCCACCCTACTGAGCTCCACAAAAAGAGTGCACCCAAACCGCAGCCTACCGACAATAACGTAAGCCAGCAACTAAACCGCGGCAGCTGGCGAGGCGTTACACCACAGAAAAACCAACTGCAAGCTGCCCAACCTACTCGGGGTACAGAACCTCTCTCCCTACCCCCCGTCCTCAGCCTTCTCCGGGAGCGATTGGAAAACCACCAGAGAGCGGGCAAGCTTCAGAGGCTGCCCTTATTTAGCTGTTCCCTGGCGCTTAGCAGATCCAGGCAGGCATGCAGACGAGCTCACTCAAAAGTGATTGGGGGGAAGGGGGGGGGGGATTGGGAGAGGGGCGCAAGGAAGTATAGTAAACCTGACACCGGAGGTGTTTCTTGTTGCCCTGAAAGATGGGCCATTGTCAGTTGCCAACTTTCTTTCCAGCGGGGGTCTTATTTCTTGTTCGTGTAGTTTGTTCGTCGCGACCTAGACTGTAGTTGAGAGCGAACACTTCCTTCACACTGGGGGGTAGGTCGCGACGCCCCCAGTGAAAAAGAGAAACTAAATTCAACACCATTCGGGGCCTCTCCGCATAAGCGTCGCCGATGCCATCCTCTGCTCTTTGAGAAGAACGCGAGGTACGCCATTGTGTCCCGAGCTAAGCCTGGTGAGGGCCCCGGCGAGGGGTATGCGAGGTGGGTTGAGAGAGAATGGTTGGTGTGCACCGCTACCTGAAGACACACCGCAACGTTCCTTCCTCCTCGGCGGTGGGGCAAGCTACAACTGTGGGCTTCCAAACCGAGCTCCTACTACATAGGCATCTATTCGCCCTCTCGCTTTTGCTGGTGCGTCGTTACATTGCTGGAGTCCCGAGGCCGTGGTCTGTCGCGGATCTCTCTCCCCCCCCCCCCCCCCCCCCCCCCAGCCTTCCTTCATCTCAGGGGCCGCAATTTTTCCTCCCCGACCACAGCGGGTGGTGTTTGCGGCGGCAAGCAGTGTAGGGAGTCGGTTTGGCGTCGCTTCTGCTGCTGGTAGGCGAGGGTGGAGAACGTGGCAAGGGGGCTGGAGCGTGGCGGAACGGACCAAGTTTTCTTTACTTTCCTCTTTGATTTCATTCTCTTTTCGGTATTTTATCTTTTTCTTGCTCGCTGGCACGCGGATGGTTGAAAGGGCGAGCAGCAAGCCGCCAGAAAGTCGGCTAAAGGTGGCGGGGGAAGGGCCCCGGGGTACCGCCTGGGGGGCCAGGTGGCGTATGATTGCTTTCCGAGGCGGCTGCGCGCCGGTCGAAACCTGGCGGAGGCTGACGACGGAGCCCGCGGCCGCAGCTTCCACCTTCCCTGTGGGAACCCGAATCTTCGAGGGTGGGTTTTCTCAGCTGCCGTGGGTTCAGTGATCGTATAGAGCTGTGAATCGTGTTAGGCAGGCAGCGCCTAAAAAAGCTCAGTTGCTGGAATCACCACTCCCTTTCACTTTGCTGTCTTCTGGAATCGAACGGAGGGATGCAGTGGGTTAAAGGGCAACTCCGGCGGCTTTTTAATCATTTTGTGTTCTTGGTTGAATTACGTTCCTCGGCATGTCTTGACCCCAAAACAAAAAACCGTTTTTCGAAATTTCAATTAGAAGTATTTTTATAAATAACATGCAGCAACTCGAAACCGAAACTGCTTTCATGGCCAGAAACGATGTCTCAGTTGACGGAATGGTGACGTCACACTCAGTATTAGAAAAACACTCGTACGTGCGTTGGATGGTGAAAATAAAGTATGCAGATCATGACGCACTGCATAAAATGTCTAAGGTAGTTCAATATAAGCCTCACAATTTCATAATCACGAGGGAAGTGGACAGTAACGCCGGTATACTGTTTGTGACGTCAGAAACTCAGTGTTTCCCGCAGAAATAGTCCCAACTTAAGCCATAAAAACGGCATATTTTAAAGTCGTGTTGCGCGCTAACGCATTATCTTACGGCGCCCAAATTTTGTAGAGTACGTAGAGTACAAGAACATACAATAAAAATTTCACTAGAATATTTGAATGTCAAAAAACCTCCGGAGTTGCCCTTTAAAACATTCTGAGGACGATTACGGTGCTCCGTAATGAGAAATTTGGGGGCAGCTATTTAAGCGCTTTTGCGATATACCGAGGCAAAACAAAAAAAGAGAGATGCTTGTATATATGCACGTGCAGTTAAAAGTGCTGTTTATTTTTCTCGCGAACCAACAAGAAATTTTAAGAAAAGAGAGGAGAGACCAAGGGCGAGCGGCACTGAGCTCGTGGCTCTTCTTTCTCTTCTGAGAAATTATCTTTGGCTCGCGACTCTCTCGTGGCTCGAGGCGCGTCCCTCTGGCGGTGTAACCGGGCGAAATGGAGTCACGAGCCAAATACGACTTCTCTTCTGTTGAGAACTTATCTTCAGCGCATGATAAAAATAGTGTTTTGGGGCCACGCATGCATGCATACATACATACAAGCATCCCTCAAATTATTTGCCTCAATATATTGGAAAAACGCATGAACAGCTGCTCTAAGATTTCGTAATACAGAGTATCGTAATCGTCCTCAGACTTTTTTAATCCACAAAACTGCAGACTCGCAACTATGGACGTCCACTAGTAATAGAAGCTGGGTAGCAAGCGACTAGCACAGGAAGGCCTGAGCTCTATAGTTTTAGCTGCTGGGGCAGGCGAAGTATTCTGAACTTCGTAGCCGCTCGATGTGGCGTATATTACTCACGCAGAGGACACGGGTCTGCAGAAGAACTATACCAGAAATTCCGTTCATTAACAGTTTCGGGGCCCCATTTCATGCACATTATAACAGAAACTTCCTAGCTGCTATGAAAAACGTTTCTGGCGACTTACTGTTCGACATTTGAGGAACTGAAGGAAGCAAGAGAAACAAAGGCGAAAAAGTTGAAGGGCACTTAAGCTACGCCGTTAAGGGTATAATGGGAGAACAGTTACGGGCTTCGCGTTTGCATCACGTGCTCAAAACTAATTCAACGACTTAGTTCTTTATCTCGTTTTTCTTGTTTTTTCTCTTAGTCCTACCCCCTAGCGGTCTGTGCGAATGGCGGACCGATGCACAAACTTCTTAGGTGTCTCCCGAGTAGCGACCGAGAGTGTTTCCGCGCATATTAAGACGAAATCCTTTCTAGGCTCATGTTGATCTCGCATCGGCGAGATCTGTCCGCGAGATGTGTCAGCGAGATTCCACAAGTGCCAGATACTGCGTATTTCACTTCATGCGAGCTAATTGTGGGGCGCTGGTGTACTTTGATTAGTTCAATGGAATGCTGGTTTTGTTCGACAAGGGGCGCGCGATGTAACATGTGCAGCAGCCACGCCCAGGCTTTCGCATTTCTCCACTCTAGCTTCTGCAGAGAACTTATTTCCTCGAAGACAATTTTCAGTTCCTTCGAGCGGCTATATAGGTGGTCATATATTGGGTTCTGCTGGTCTTAAAACGTTGTCGGAACGCCTCACAGCATCCCCGACAGCTGTGATCCATATTTGTCTTTCTTGTGTGAGGACCTAACTACCTATCTGCACACTCGTAATGGGTTATGTATGCATAAGACAACGCTATTCAATAGATCAGGTATAAGGCGCATTCACCAGGTCCACCTTTACGCAGCTCGAAACAACGAGCTGTTGTGGAGGGGCAGCATACCAGTCTCGTAAACAAAAGGGTATGAACTCGACCCAAGCACAACTTAACCCTATTTTTTTTTGGCTCCACCACTTTCTTTTGAGTGCGGAAACGCCACTGAGAATTCTGGAGCCATTCAGAGCTATCTTTGACATGTTCCTGAATGTTGTTTTTCGCTTCGATAGGTATTTTCGATCAGCGCCATCAACGCCGATACCGGCGGCGCTCGTCACCAGCTTTTCTAGAAGTGCAACCTCCAACGCTATCGCGTTAACGGGGAAGGTTCGTTGAACCCATCCACCCAAATCGAACTGACGCAGTGCAAATGGAGGCTGATCAACCGCCTCGAAGTTTCTTCCCTTCTTTCGAACAGGTATGTGTAAACTGAAGATCAACTCTCGTTCTGCCGTTTCAGCGAAGGTTTTATCTCACCGGGCTTTTTCCTAAACAGGCAAGCGAACATCTCACAGTAGTCTGAAATTCGAAGTGAATGACTTTCACGCATATATTATGCGCTTCGGGTCCACTTACAAATGAAAATAACAGCTGTGATTTGCCGGAGCTTGTACGAGAGGACCAAAATTTAAATATTGGTTACGGATAGTTTAGCTTTAAATAGGTGCTGCTGAATAAAATAAACTGCACACGCAGCTATATTTACGATAACAGCAGTAAGGCATAAAATCCGTTCACACTTCCCAACATGCAAAGCAGGAGAAATCAACCAGACATAATCTAAAGAGATGAGTGCCATGTCAAATACCGAAAACAGATAGACGGACTGGCGTATGATATTTTCGTTCCCCTTTGCCTGACTGGACACGTCACGCACATTGGTTTATGTCTACCTTTATTGCACACCAATTCTTATCCCTGCTTCTTTATACTTGCATGCTTGTGCTTGTTTTCCTTTTGACAGCGGAGTCTTCCTTCTGTCGCTGACGCGCGCTCTGCGAAGACATTGCGGTTGGGCTAGTGTGGTCTTAACGTACGACTTGGCGCTTTGTACGCTGCTCATGGAAGAACTAATAGAGCACTTTTATCACGCCAGAAGGAGCGTTTTCTAGTAGTACTTAAAGAGAAAGCTAAAAGGCAAATATAGCATTCGTATCTGAAGGGAGTGTTTCAAGAATTGATCACAAAAGCCATCATTTCTCGAAGTGAAACTGGAAAAATTCCGGCCATTACTAAGAACCGGAAATGACGTAGAAAAGAGCGCAATCGAACCTTGGAGAAATGTGGGTCAGACATGGCAGTAATTGAATTACAGTAATGAAATTACTGTAATTTAAATACTTTTTCCGGTAATTTGTAATGTAATGAATTACTTTTTCGGCTTGGTAATTTAGTAATGTAGTGAATTACTTTTTGGTGGTAATTTCACAGCAAAAGTAATTGATTCCTTTCGAAATTACTTTTACCAAAGTGCGCCACTGCTTCAATAGACAACAAAGTAGAGTGCGCGAAAGCAGGAACGACGTGCTGCAATCCGAAGCCAGCGTAACGGATTGGCAAAAAGTGACAGAATTGAGCAGAACTATAGTCAACTAGAATACTCTGGAGAACAAGTTGTTTTGTTTAATAACTTTACTTAGTTTTTGCATTTATGGAAACTAGAATGTAATTTCAAAGTAATTGAATTACTCAGTCGAAGTAATTGCAATGTAATTTCATTACTTTTGGCGAGCAGTAATGAGTAATGCAATTTAATTACTTTTCTGCGATTTTCAGCGAAGTAATTAGTAATGTAATTTAATTCATTTTCAAAAGTAATTTTGCCATGTATGATGTGGGTTATAGCACATTGGCGGCTTGTTACTTCTTCGAAAAACCTCAGCGAGTGGGCGGAGGATTTATTCGGAAACTATTATAGAGCCGTGAGCTAGCGCCGACCGTACGAATTTACAGCACTGCGAACGAAAACCAGCCATCAGCATTCAACATGGACTACAGCGTGTTTTGCCCCACCTTTTATGTACTTCTGAAACGCTTGCGACGCGAGCGTTTCTTGCACGACGCGCACGTTCCTGCCTCTGACAGCTGCACACGTGGTTTTTGCATGGCAATAGCGGAGGAAATTGCAAAAACTTCAACATCGTAACAAACCTGGCACCTCCAATCCACTCTTCAGCCTCAAGCTCTTGCTCATATACCGTCCGCAGACCATTCACATGCACTGTGAACCGGCTGAGAACGCTTCTTGAGCGCCCATTTCTACTTCATATCCGGTAACTCGCCCAACTCCACGACACGCCACCAGGTGCACGCATCATCTGATACATAGCGTTGAAACGCTTGTTACCACAAAATAGTTTCCTGCGAAGTATAAAACTTCGTCTGGATTAGGTTTAAGACACCAGTCACAGTCGAGCCAAATTAAAATTTCGTTTCAGTTGGCGTTTAAAGACAGCTTACTTTAATGACCGCGGGTGCCGCTGAAAACCAAATTTCGACCAATCAGAACCGCTGTTTTTTGACACATGGAATCTATGGGAAGTTTCGCAACTGGTGATATGAAAGATAAGAGCTAAAGAGATAAAAAATAAAAAATAAAAATAGATATAAGAGAGCTGTGCGCTTCCATGGGCCCACACCCAAGAAGCGCTCAAGAGCAAGCTACTCCTATTCTCAGCTGATATTCTTTCTCATCCTCTATGGCAGCCGCCTTCTAAGTTCATCCCGTGGTATTCGCCTTACGGCTTCTCTTTCTTCGACCCTGCAATTGGAGGCTCGGATTCGCCTCTCTACACATTGTTACCTGCCAACCATGCAGGTTCACGGTGATGCTTAGAGCATTCAGAGAACACTGAACAGCTTCTTCTGTTTTTTTATTTTTTTAATATGTGTTGCACTATAATACTTTAAAGGTTGAGAAAACGCAAAACAGATGGTTGATCGAAATAAACAGCGCTGTAAACAAGGCATGAAAAGACATTCTCTTGCAAAAGTAGCAAGTCAGCAACGCTGTACATCACTGATCAACTAGCCTTTCAATATTGTAATCACACATTTTTCTAAATGGACGAGATAACTCTGCACAGAAGAAAGCGAATGAAAAATTATCACGGTGCATCGTCGTTAATGTTGTCCTATATTACCCGTTGGGTGCTATTAGCAAAGCAATAGTATCAGCATTAAGACATGTTACAATCGACCCTTCCTCCTCCCCTCCTCCCTCCGCCCCTTCCACCCGCTTGCCCCCCGAGGCAGCTGACGGCTAAATAAAATCTGCTAACGGGATTTTTTTCTGGGCTACACTTACCTAAACAGAGTTTAAGGATTTAAAAAAAAAAAAACTATCGAATGGTAAAGAATTGGGGTGATTGGATCTTACCAGTACCTTTCTTGAAGTGTTCAATACAACTGCCTTTGCGGTTCCTTGGAGACGTGCATGCTAAGGCCAGTACCCCTAACATGGAAGTGATGTGTAAATACGTGCAACTGGATGTGAAACAGAACGCAAATTAATTTTGACAGAAACCTCAATCTGCCAATTGAAATGAATAATGGTAATGAAATTATGACGCTGGACTAGTTTTTTATTAGCCACATGCATATAGACTGCATCGGAAATCCGAGTCATGAAGAAATAATATCCGTCCATTTGCTGTCTGTTTGCGAATTTGTGAACTAGGTCCAACAAAAGATGGCATATATGTCTCGCTTTGTGTGGATATATATCTGAATTATCTGTTATCATCTGGTCACGCAGTCTTCATTACGATATCTCCCCCCCCCCCGCCTGTAATCATTTGAATAGAATTTAGACATCTGCGCGCTTTTCACCGTCTAATGATGCCTGTATTTGTACGTCTAGATTCCGCTCACGTGACTTCAGAAACACCATGTACAAAGCAAACACATAGCGGTTTTTGTTCAATAAGATTATCTTAAAATTCCATGTCACGGAAACGTAGCCAATTCCTCTATATTTTGTTTTCAAAAAGCGAAAAAGGCGAAGGGGGGGAGGCGGAGACGGAGGGCGTTGAGTGGATAGTGCAAAGTTGTACGTATTTCGTCATGGGGAGGGAGAGAAGAATGCGGCGGGCGGCATACCTTATAAGACCCCTGTCTTCTTTTTCTGCCTGGTCCAATGGGCAGCGCTAGGCCCTTACTAATTCTCACCAACTCTCCAAGGTATGTACAGTCCTCTGGTTTGCTCCAACTCCAGGCAGTCCAAAGGAACGCGAAGGGAATGTAGCTGTCCTTAGTCTTCATTTTTGGCACGGAGCGCTGAGATAAACACGTGACCATTATTTCTTCCTTTCTTTCTTTCTTTCTTTCTTTCTTTCTTTCTTTCTTTCTTTCTTTCTTTCTTTCTTTCTTTCTTTCTTTCTTTCTTTCTTTCTTTCTTTCTTTCTTTGTCTCTCCAGACGCATACGCTATGCAAACAATTTGCTTTTTTGCCCAATTCTCGTAAACGAGCCCATACACCAGAGGTGTGCTTCCAGAGCTACCCATATCGGATCTTTTTAATTAGTTGGCCTTAATACTCGCACGTGAAGACAGCGTATGTGTTATCGAGGCGGGAGCGAGCCCAGCTATACACGAAGTCAGCGGCGCAGCGCGTACCGTGCATAGCTGAGCATCCTCAAGCTGCCGCGTTCTTTCGCATGAACGCGAAGGGAAATGGGAATTCGGAATTGAAACAGGGAAGGGGGTTCAGGGCAAGAAAAAGGGGGAAAGCATTGCGCCAAAGCGGCCCGCGAACGCGATAATGAACAGAGCGTTATCCAATTTGCATACCAAATCAGAGCCCGCCATCGCGCGCCGCGGGATCCAGCTGAGCGTGCACGATGACGTGTTCTGCGTCCCTACTTCGATTCGTTGGTGCTTTCTTTTGGGGATTCGCCGAAAAGAGCAGCGGGAGATGGCACAGGACGCGGGCAGAAAACCCCGTCTGTCCCGTTGTTTCTTTTTTTTTTTTTTTGTTTCCTGTCGTATTTTTAAACGAATCTACTGGTATTCTGACTGGGTGCCTGATTTCAATTACGTTATTTCGGGAACAAGGTGAAGATAAACATTTGAAAAGCGACATTCCCAGAAGCCAAAAGTATGATTCCTGGTCTAGATATTGTACATGTCGTTATTCGTCCTTTGTGGGAAGGACAGTGCCAATCAAATCGAATGATCGAATCAAGAGCGAGATTCGTGCGATGCGAATTAATAATTACGTATCTCGAGAACCCGATATTGCACTTATCGCTAATGATAATCCAATGATAATCCAATAATAAAAGCTGAAATCGCCCATGAAAAACGACATCGGAAAGGGCTCAGGATGCATTATAATAGTGCTGCTTGTGCCATTTCGCAGGACTGCTTCTTAAATGTCCTCGCTTTATTGCCTGTAATGTGAAATTAATGTCACCGGCTGCAGCTGAGGCAGTATAGAACAGCTCGAAGTGGTCACAGCCTATACAGTTGTACCCCGTTAATATGGAAGACCCGAATTATGGACAGTTTTTCTGTGGACGAAACCTTTTCACTGTATTTATGCCTCGTTAATATGAAAACTTGCTATCTGGACAAAGGAGAGGGGAAGAATGCACACGGCCCACTTGGGCCCATGTATTTTTGTATATGCCCAGCGGCGTACACGGAGACCACCACTCTTTTTACAACTTCCTCCCTTTTCCTCCAGTGCACAGGGTAGTGCGCCGACTTCTTTTGCCGGTCAACCTCCTCGCCTTTCCTCCTCCTCCTCCTTCTTCTCTTCCTCCTCCATTCCTTCTTTTGCCTCAGTAGCTCTGAAAGTTCATTGCATAAAACTCAGCGCCCGCCAACGCACTCTATATTTCGGGTGAAAGCGTTTCTAATACCGCTGTCACACGGGCATTTCGAAGGCCCTCGAACCGACTTCCTATCGACTCGAAGGCCTTCGAAAGCTGCCACACGGGCGTTTTCAATGGCCATTTAGTCGGTAGTCTATCGAGTCAACGGAACAGCTCAGAACTCTATCGAGATCTCGAAGGCCTTCGAACGTCGCGCAAGGTTGCTAGCGAGGAGCGTCACGCACACACGTGCACAGCGCGTTTACAATACAAAAACGTGAACAAGCGTTACTATTTTACATCTTTAATTTACGCGGTAAAATATTAATACCCGTAATAATTTTAAAATAGCATCGCTCGTTTTTAGGCGTATTATTTATGTACTCTCTACTACTGTAGCATGCGCCGCCGAGAAAAACACAATGAAAAGTGTGCTTTTCATTGTGTTGTCCTTGAATAACAACGAAACACCCGCAGTTACTAAAAAGAGATATTTATGTTACATTTATAGAGAGATTTTAGTTCTTTAAGCAAAACCGAAAGCAACGATAGTGGCGCCATAAAAGTTTAGTGCCAAACACCAGAACTATTTCAATAGCCTTCGAATTTTGCCGTGTATGTACTCTAATACTGTAGCATGCGCCGCCGAGAAAAACAAACACTATGAAAAGCACAGTCGTATAAACGCCAACGCGTTAAAAAAAAAAAAAAAAAAAAAAAAAGTTGTCCTTGAATAACAACTAAACACCTTCAGTTACTAAAAAAAAAAAGATATTTATGTTACATTTATAGAGAGATTTTAGTTCTTTAAGCAAAACCGAAAGCAACGATAGTGGCGCCATAAAAGTTTAGCGCCAAACACCAGAACTATTTCAATAGCCTTCGAATTTTGCCGTGTAGCAGCGGCGCAACTCCTTCGAGTTCGATTGCGATTGAAAATCTCGAAGGCTATCAACTCAATCGCCTTTGAAAATGACCGTGTGACTGGGGTATAATATTGTGAAAACCTTTCCTGTGATGGCGTTGCACTGTAGTGCGCCTTCAGAAAGAGGTACCGGTGAACTCTGTAAGCAGTGAACATGCAAGTTCAAGCACATCGACTAAAATGTCATTCTGCACAAATCATGAGAGGAACATCGTGAGCGACCGGCCTATACGTGGATGCCAAATATTTCAAGCTTCACCGCACCCTATAAAAGTTACTTTTCCTGGAGTGAAAACCGCTGAAAAGTCGGTGTTGAAAAAAGCTTTTTCTACCAGTAAAAGCATGACTGTGCATTCAGAAGTGAAATGAAACATGTTACATTAATATAGTTTTACTTTTTATTTCGTAAATTTTAGTCATATGACAGTCTGTTAGTCAGTCTTTCCCGACCACTACGAAAAATCGGACGAGGAAAGGAGTGGCGGTCGCCCCAACATACGGGCATATTTGGATCCGCCTGGAATTTTTCTGCCGTGGTTGTCAGCGATAGAAGCAAAGCAGTGAGCGAAGCAGATGCCTATTCCGCAATCGTTGCTGCCTTTCGACAGGCATGGGGCAGGCACTGATCGGAGATGGGGCGTCTCCCAAGGCAACGAATGCCAAGACATTCCTGCAAGTATATATGGATGCAACAGCCGTACCACGAAGAAAAGAAGCTAAACTGCGTAAAAGAAAAATAGCGAGGGTCTGGGCAGAAGAAAGGGGTGGTAGTCAGTACTGAACCTTGATGCATGTCAGACGGAAATTGGGTCAGCAGTCTCGAATGATCCACCGATCCGCCTGTTGTCGAGGATAGAAAAGGACTGGCTGATTGCTGTCTGCAGACGCCTACTTTCCGTCCAGCTGACAGCAGGCAGCGTAGCGTGTAATACGGCTTCTTTCTTTTTCAAAGAAAGTGATGACGCCGGTGAAAAGAGTGCAAGAAGATTACAGCTACGACCGACGGAACAGTAACTTGAAAACTCGGCGTTAGCACACTCTCTCTCTCTCTCTCTCTCTCTCTCTCTCTCTCTCTCTCTCTCTCTCTCTCTCTCTCTCTCTCTCTCTCTCTCTCTCTCTCTCTCTCTCTCTCTCTCTCTCATTCCCCCTACTCCGGGAATGCTCCTTAACAAGAGATATTTGTTTATTTACTTTACTATCAAGATACATAGTATATTACAGAGCGGATCAGCATTTCACAGCAATGTAGAAGATGAATCATCGTTATTAACCCCAGAAGACGGAAATCCACTGATCCAGTTAAGAACTGCAGGGTCAATGTTCAGCACACTTAGACGGCTGGAAGTTATTAACTTTAACGAATGGTTTAGAAAAGTCAAGGAATATGTAGTCAGATGAAAAAGCGGAGCCCAAATACAAGTGCAAGTCGTAAGTGAAGGAAAGTAGTTGAATATGTCACAAGAAAAAAACTTTCAGAAGCCAGGCTCTGTTAGGGAACAGAAATTATCCTCCAGAAAATTAACAACATGTTTAAGTATGTATGTACCATTATTTTGAATGCTAATTGTCTCAAAAGTATTGGTAATTAGTAAGATGGATTCTGTGTATATCCGGCTTTATGTACTGTTATGATCACATCAGTCTCAGTTTTCAGTGGTACACACCATGATGATACGATTGTGAGATTGTGAATTCCATAATGATAGTAGTATATTCTTTAACATTCCGTATGAAACTGTCTTTTACCCACTTTCACCCCCACCTTCCTCCCTTCCTCTATGGCGGGGTCAGGTTTCCACAGTGCAGGTGTGAACCAATTATTATTATTATTACCATCAATTCCGCTAGAAGATGTTAGCCTCAAAGCGATATTGGTATGATGCCTTGCAAGTCGAACATGGTGAAATTCATCGCGAAATGATTGCACAGTTGAGGGTCGGAACGTTGGGTAACATTCGATGAAGAAGGAAACGACTTGACGAAAGTATCATTTAGTACACTAGCACAGTGGTAGTTGGGAGCAGTTTCGCCGGTGGGGGCAATAACGACAATGTATTGCTGTTTCCAGGTTTTATTATGTTCCAGAACCGTTTTGTATTAGTCTTAAGAATGTCCAAGGAGGTTACTTTAAAGAAGGCGAATTTAGTAGACTTCAGTGCTCGTTAATATGCTAAAGCATCTGTCTTGTATGCTGTCCAATGGACTGTTTTTAATGAATACTTAGCAGTTCGAGAAAACTTTTTTTTTCTTTTTGTTTGAAAATTGTTTTAAATATACGTTGGATCTGTGGACGTTTAACAATGTTGAAGTAGTGTAGTACTGCGCTCGAGTGCTCTGCTGTTTTGGCCAAATTTGGGTTTTCATTATTTTCTTTACCGCCAGTCGCCGAAGCATTAAAAATTGTAAAAAACAAACACCGGAAATTTTCGCGAGCAAACGCAATGCGAAACACAATTTACAACCAATGAACTATCACACAATACAAACATTAGCAAATTTGATCATAGCGTAATGAAAGTAGTACAAATTTTCGACCATTTACCAGTGTGTCGCAATAGTTATGGGCACCGACTAATAAAGTTCAGCGGAGCTTTGATTTAGAATAGCATTCCTAATGACATTAAATTGAAAAGAAATGTTTTGCAATATCTGGAAACGTTCCTGCAGAACATGTAAAGTTATGAAGATTTTTTTTTTTTTTGCCAAGGTAAGTGTATTGTCTTCGCTTCCCTTGTTTTTTCCTGATATGTTGTGAATTGCTGACCTTTATTTCATGAATGGAACGTGTTCTTCTTCGCGTGCTGCAGTTATGTTGTATTGCATTGTATTGTATTGTATTGTATTGTATTGTATTGTATTGTATTGTATTGTATTGTATTGTATTGTATTGTATTGTATTGTATTATATTGTATTGTATTTGATTGGATTGTATTGTATATAGACCCGACACTAGCCCTTGGTTATGGGTCCAAAATCTTAGTGCATATTTTAAGGAAGCAAAATTACTTTCCTAAATAAAAAAAAATTAATTAGGACACCATGCAAACATGAGCAAAACGTATCATGGCAGGAAGAATAAAACGGGCCATTTTTGAAGAGAGCTAAATCAAATCACGAAACAAAACTGCGGACAGGGACTGGCAAAAAAAACAAAAACAAAATCGCTTATTTACACAACGTACATGGGAAGGCGGGTGTATAGTCATTTAGCGTGGCATTATCGAATAATAAAAAGTGTTTGTGTTACAGTGACTCAAGTGAACTTAGTGCTGATGATCGGCTAACGATACGTTGACGCTGATATAAAGTGGCTGACGGGAGGAGTTGGTTTAATTTGCTTTGCTGTGCGCTTTTTTATATGCTGCCCCTTAACCCATAGCTCAGTGAAAAAAGGGGGGGGGGGGGGGGTCAGAGGTATCTGGGGTGCTGGAAATACTTTAGGGGTGTGGGAGGGGTCCCTATACCGCCCCCCCCCCTCCCCCACAAACACACACAAACACATAGTCGGCGGGACCACGGTATATTCGCTATGCAAACGCCATTCCATCGGATCTCAATATAGAGAGCACCTATTAATGTGTCAATCAACTGGCTTTAGATCTTCCAGCAGATCAACTGAGATGCCACTTCTGAAAAGGCTATTATCATCGAACTTTTTCACTTTTTCGGCACTTGCGATGCACGTATTCAGCTCCCTGTCAGGTTACGTCGATGTAATCCAGCAACACTGAAAATCAGAAGCCTCAGCGAATTAAGTATATTCGGGAAAGAACATTCACCTCCCTCAGGGCGGGTGCGTCATGCACGAATCGCAGACCATTCCCATTCTTTTGCTGTGGGACACTGTCAGTGAGGACTGCCACCTGCACTTCCGTTGTCAGTTACAGATGTAATGAACTTAAAAATACATCGTCAAACCAGCTTGAAACCTAATTTTAAACTTGAACATTTTTTTGTGGTGCAACCCGTAATCATGTTAGCCACTTGGACCTACAGTGTCATTTTCGAATTGTCCCCGTGCTGTGATACGCTCTCTGTCGGAGTTAACAATGTCCGGACACGCGACGAGGCGAACAATGACGAGCGGCCGCCACCCTTTGCGTGCTCGCCCTGGATAGGGCTAACTCGATTTCGCCGGTGAGCCCCGCCTACCAGCGGCGCCTTGAAAAACACCAGTCCCCGACCTACTGCTGCTGCCGCTACTACGCGGGTGCAAGGGCGTCGGCGAGACGAGTGTAATGTCTCGCCGCGATAACTGCCGCGCGCCAGGCAGCCGAGTGATGGATGCACAAGAAGGAAGAATAACGCGTGGCTGGCAGTAATGATTGCGTCACCGCCGTAGCTACACCACCTGCCCGCGGGTTGTTTTGCGAAAGAGCTCGACCTGTCGAAATCCCATTACGAAGAGATATGTTATTCTTAAATTCTTTCTAGAAAGGATTCTTAAATTCGTGCCTCTGCGATTGACGCAATTTGAGCCGATGTGTTGTTCTCAAGATCAAGAAGAGTTTTTGGTTTCTGCGAGTTCTCAAAGTGAACAGAAGCGATCTGGGATCAGGAACTTCATTCGCCAACAGGGGCACGGTCGTTCGTTCCAAATTTCGACGTCCTAAGTTCGTTCGGCGTCTTCTGCTTTTGTTTTAGGCCTTCTCTGTAAAAGTTCTTTCTTTGTTGCTATTATTCCTGAGCTGGTTGAGTTTGTTCTGTTCTCAAGTTTTTCACTTTTACTTTCGCTGTCTAATAATAAACATGCGCTTCCAACCACTTTTAGAACGTGAAGGAAGACCAGAGTAAATCAACAATCCACGCAGTATCTTATCATTTTGAAAAATGAGCTGAAAGGCAATATTTCTACGCGGGAAGAGCCCATGATACTTCTGTCAGAAATCACTAACGTGATCTGATGTATTTAGAGTTGCGATAACCTCTGTAATGAACTCTCGAAGGGGTTAAGTTTTTTTCTGTATTTTGGCTTGAATTGCTTTGCATTAGTTTAGGTCTGGTTTTGAAGTTTAGGTTCCCCAAGCGACATCAACTATGAGCGATATCATAGTGGAGGGTTCTGATAATTCAATCACCTAAGGCTGTTTAACATGCGCTGATGTCGCACACACACAAGCATTTAACGTTTCATTTCCAGCGAAACGCGGCCGTCACGTTTGGGGTCGAACCCGCATCCTCGGTATAAGCAACCGAGAAAGATCTATAGTAGAATGTGACTCGAAATATGCAGGGCTTTGCTAAACCACAAGAGACCGCACATATAAGTAGATGCGGCAGTGATGGTGAATGAATGAATGAATGAATGAATGAATGAATGAATGAATGAATGAATGAATGAATGAATGAATGAATGAATGAATGAAAAACTTTTGCGGGTAGCGCGCTCAACTAATGTGCCCAACGATGCGCTATCGAATCCCAGCCGCCGATGCCGCTTTTCGATGGAGGCGAAACGGAGTGGCGTCCGTGGGCTGTGCGATGTCAATGCACGTTAAAGATCCCCAGGTGGTCGAAATTACTCCGCAACCCTCCACTACGGTGTCTCTCATAGCCTGAGTCGCTTTGGGACGTTAAACAGCGCGAACCAACCAACCAACCAAACCATGAATGCATACATACATACTTACATACATACATACATACATACATACATACATACATACATACATACATACATACATACATACATACATACATACATACATACATACATACATACATACATACATACATACATACATACATACATACATACATACATACATACATACATACATACATACATACATACATACATACACATATATACATACATACATACATACATACATACATACATACATACATACATACATACATACATACATACATACATACATACATACATACATACATACATACATACATACATACATATGTATATATATATATCTCTTTCCACCTTCACTCCCACCTTCCTTCCTTCCCTTACGGCGCTGTTCAGGTGTCCACTGACAAGTGTGACAGATACTGCGCCTTTCCCTTCCTCTGAACCAATTAATAATAATAATAATAACGCCTTTTACAATCGGCTTTAGGTCGGAGCAGTGATCAGTTATTTACACAGACTGTTGACGGCTCTCGAGGTATGATTTACTAAGATTCTAGCAATGGCCCTGTATACTCCGGACATTCCTAGTTTTTCATGTAAAATTTTATGGTTAATAAGTACAGTCAAATGGTTTTGTGAAATCGACAAACAGGCCAAGTACGAGTATCTTTTTTTGAAAACTGCGATAAAATAAACTCTTTTTGTTCCAGTAATGCTATTTCTGTAGACCTATACTTTTTGAAACCAAATTGAGCTGCTGTAAGATCACATTTATCGAAAAAACTTTAAAAGCGGTTGTGAATCATTTTTTAGTACTAAAGCTTTGGAAAATACGGGTAGCACTGAAAATGGACGATAGTTTATGACATCATTTCAATCCTCTTTCTTAAATATTGCTGTGACCTTACCTTAGCAACTTGCATTCTTTCTGGAAACAATTGATAAGCAAGGGTTAAATACATGCGTAATAACTGGAGTAATGATGTGGAAAACATATTGTTACGATAGTGAAGAAGACGCTCAGGCTAAGCTGGGTTCGTTCTGGTGGTGTGTGCGTCTAACAGTGAAGTAGCGTTTACCGCTGTGTACTTTTCCTTAACATTTGGTGGAGGTGCTAGGTAGGGAACTCGTGCACGGCTCGAACTTTGCCAGGGTCGGGCTGCGCACCATTCGCATCAACCAAATGACCCAGGACTTTGATTTGGCGTAGGCCGAAGCTGCATTTATTGGCGTTCAGTTGAAGACTGGCGCGGCGAAAAACGGTCAGGACAGTATAAGGTCGGTCAAGGTGGGTTGCGAACGTGGGAGAGAAAACGACGACGTCATCTAAGTAGCACAAACATTTTGTCCACTTGAAGCCACGGAGGAGTGAACTAGCATTTACCCTTCTGTACTTTTCCTTAACAATTTTTAAGAGGTCTAATCTGCATACCTTCAACATCACGACTTGAAATATTTTGAAACGACATGAAAACAGACCGAACTTGCTTATCGCTGAGTGACTCAAGGAAAAAGTTAAATTCGTTACTATAGGGGATATAAACTTTAAATAATCAATTGTGGAAAAATGATCGCCACTCCGCAAAATAGGCATTCAATATATGCGCTAGGGCGCCATTCGATACCTCAACGTCACCAATGATAAGTTTATCAGTCTGCGCAGATTTATTTATGATTCAAAACAGTGTTCAGCATTTTCCACAAAAGATTAGGTTTGCGAGAGCAGCCGTCAAGTTCAGCATGAAAGTAACTTTCTCTGCCTAATTTTATTTGTCTATAGTTGAAGGGGGGGGGAATTCGGCGCGTCTTAAACTTCTTTAACTGCGCGATCTTTAGTTTAATGAACTCGTGATACAATGTATTCTTATGGGTATCTTTTTTTTTTTTTTTTAAGCAGCTGAGGTTTAATCCACGGCTTATGCATTTTCCTACGCAGTTTGAATTTCCTTAATGGAAAGTGGTTACGTATACATCATAAATCTGATCTATGAATACGTTATACGCCTTACCAGCATTTTTAACAGGAAGAAGATATTTGAAATCACAGTTAAGCACGTGATTATGGAAGGCAGCTACACGAGCAGTATTGATGAGTTGAAATGTAGAATACTATTGTTTGGTTGTTTTTTGTCATAACTATTATGCCTGTCTAATACTATGAAGGAAGTAAGGTGGTCACTCAGGTCGCACAATATCAGACCTGCTGTGTTGAGTTCATGTACAGAATTTGTAATTATTATTTCTAACATAGTCTCACTATATTCTGTGATTCGGGCTGGCAATTCGATTCTATCGGAGCACGCGTTTGAAGCAATGAGCTCATTGATAGTTCATTTTACGATAAAATCATCGGCTGAAAGAAAGCAATGTGCAGCGTCTGAAATAAGCTATAAAAATTCTTCATAAAATGAAAAAAAAAATCAACGTTTCGATTAGGTGGCCGATAACAAACGGAGAAGACTGAATTATTTACTTCGCCGTCAGTATCTCATACAGGAAACTACAGGAAACAAAAAAAAACAAAAAAAAAACGAGAAAGTAGTTCACAGTTAATCCCTTCTTTCAACAGAAGCCGTCACCGCGACGGTCTGAACGATTAAAAAAGAAAGACTGATAAGAAGCAAAACCATGTCACCACGATTGTTTTTACACCTCATTTCAGTGAAAATTATCCAATCAAACCGAAATGAAACAGAGGAAAGGAAGAATCCCGTAGCAGTTTCTTTTTTACAAAGTGAGTGAACATTTATGGGATGGCCTTGCTAGCCCGATACAACGGCGTTCACCTCCTGCGGCAAAAGAAAATTCTGACGTGTTGGTGTGCACATCGTGAATTATAAAACATACAACGAGAGTCCGGCTTGGTTGCTGAGCAAGGTAATATCGGAAGGTCAGATTCACTGCAAATGACTATTGCAGAATCACCACTGGCTTTGCAAACATAAATACTTCCATTCCTGAACCAGACATATTTGCAGCCCTTTTCTTTTCCCATATTCTTCACTGTTCGGAATAGTTGTCGGGATCGAGCTGTCATATTTGTTGGTATAAAAACACTGTTTTCGCTGTCTACGAGCTTCTGCCTATGTTCGAAACATTTATCCGTGTCTGCTTGCCTGACACGGATAAATGTACTGTTATACCGTGTACTGTTATACCGGAGACCTTGCCAGCTTTGGTGGACAGGTGGCATACAGCATCAACATCAAGTTCGCTCAACTGTGGAACTGCCAACGAACCTGCCACTCAATTCACTTTCTGAAATAAATCTTCTCTCGGAGTAACCTCAATCCGAAGCAATTCTAAATTTAACCGACGATTTCTCAACACAAGATGACTGACTTCAGCAGCCGGCTTTTCAGTCTGTGTTTCGCCACTCCGGGCTCTTTCCTCGAGATTCTGTACCTTTATCTTGATATCTTTCGTGTGGTTTTCTTGTTCAGCAAGACGCTTCACCAGTTCATCGTACTTCTCTGACATAAGCTGAATACTACTGCCTATGCTTGAAAAACAGTCTGCTTAAGAGACATTAACCCATCAAGCTTTTCATTCATTCTCACAAAAAGTGACTGAAATTCAGTGATCTCTTCCCGAATGCCTTTATCACCCTGACAAGAGACAGTATGTTGGAGTCCATAGACAGACTCCTCCCGTACCACATATGTATAGCGGGTCCCGATAAGAGACCCGTTAAGGGACCTGATAAGAGACATTTGGTAAGGTGGAGTCCAAAGACAGAGTCCTCATTGGAAAACTGCGTTGTGCGGAGTGGGACTAAACGATCGCCTAGATGACGTCAATGAATCCCAAAACGACCGCAGCGCCCCTCCCCCTCTGCGGTGGATAATACAGGCGGAGATTTTAAATGCTACTACTCTTCTTTCAGCAATGCAATGGGAAATAAAACTGCATGTGAACTTTTTCAACACTCTTTTGTATGCATGAAAAGCCACCGTGTTTGTAGACGTATCTCAAGCAGACAGGCAGCAGACGACACGCTTGAGCTGCGTCTGCAACCTCCTTGCTTCAGACGCGTCAGTAGACGCGGCGGCTTTTCATGCGTACAAAAGTGTGTTTAAAAAACGCAAACGCAGTTTTATTTTCCGTTGAGTTGCTGAAAGAAGAGGGTTAGTAGCATTTAAAGTTACCGCTTTACCCATCCAGCGCAGCGGAGGGGGAGGGGCGCTGCGGTCGTTTTGGGATTCGCTGACGTCATATAGGTGATTGTTCCGGCTCACTCTGCAGCGCTGCCCGCCAGCGCAGTTTTGCAACTGTCTCTATGTCCACTTTTTCTTTTCTGACACGCTCCAACTTTTATACGGCTTTCTGTGACACCAGCGGAGTTTCCAAAATGATAGAAATTGGGGCATTCTACACACGACACGAAACCATCCTCGACATTGACAGCATCGTTACAGGCAGTGTAAATGCTGCTACTCGGCATTGTTAAACGCAATGTTTTAAGAACAAGAGAAAGTGAACAACTGCACAGAATTACAGAATTCACAATTTGGCAAAAGGGGCAGCAATTGCTTAAGCAATTGATGCAATTGTTCATATTATCCGCACATTCCGTGGACCCAGCGGCCTCTCAAAGTAAAATACGACGGGAAATGCCTATGAGTCATAGCTACGAGATGCTACGGAAGCGATTTGCTAGGTCGTCGTTTCTGCTCTAATAACTCTCTTTAAAAAGTGCGATAGCAGAAAAAATAATCCGAAGCTCGCTTCTGCGTTGAAGGTCTTCTGTTGCGTTATGTGGCGGAGATAGAAACGTTTGTTGTCGTAAATTACAATGGTACACTCAAATATTAGTCGCATATGCGTCAAACACCAACTTTTATTTTAGGTAGCGAGTAGAAGAAAAAAAAAAGAAAAAGAACTGACTCTCGAAACGGTTATTTACGTTTTTTTTTTTTTTTTTTTTTTGTACGCGATTACATTATGAGAAAGAAAAATAAGTTTGCACAAAGGGCGATTTAATTTATTGTTTCGCGCTAAAAGGGGGAACAAAGAGTCATGGGAATTCTCCCTCCATAGCCAGGAAGAACAAGCCCAAACACAAGTCACCGGTCAAGTCCAGGCCGCCGCCGGAAGCGAATTGATTCCGGCCTACGTCTAGGGAGGAGATAGACGATGAAATGGGGAGCTGCGTCTCACCCGATCACCCATACTCTCTGATAGGTGCAAATAAAGTACTTCCTTTCCCTCTCTCTCTTCTAGAGTCAAAAGTTACTTCTGTAAAGTATTCGCCAAGAATAATTCTCACTTTTTAACGCAAATAATTACTGAGTAATCGCCTATTACGTAGATGCTCAGACTTTCCTTTACTAAACGACCCTGTATATCCTCTATCCAGGGACCCAGCACTGTGGCTCGCTATATACCTCGCAGTTATTTATACATCCTACCCACGAATTCTAACACAGGTCGGGTTTTTGCCATATCACGCACCGTTGCTTCGGGGGATATAGTAATTACGAACGCGCCGACTTTCGCAATGCACTCTGTGGTCATGGAACCGCATACGTGCACTTCGCGAACAATGCAAAGGCAAGCCTTCCTCTTCGTACTTCCAACAAGCCAAAACCACAGCGTCGAGCGACGCAACATGGCGCCAGTAATCCATTGAAAAGGAAAGAGCTGTACCTCTCTTGGGCGCCCTGTGTGTTAACAGCTTTACGGCCACTTTTAACTGCATTTGCCATTGCCGCCTGAGTGACGCGCGAGCGCGCTCATCACAGTGCAAAGCAAGCAAACAAACCGTATAGACCGAGCAGAGCCTCGAACCGCACTGCGCGGAACCGGGCGCCGGCGTCGCAATCTGCCAGAGTGGATACGGCTGTCCGAGGGCGGTCGCCATCGTCAACCCCCTTAACGATGCCCACCAAGTGGGGACACAGCGGTGGTGCGGCGTTAACGCAGTCGAAGAGCGCGTCCGCTCATCGGGTCACAAGCGGCCGCAGGGAGTTTATGAACCGAGCCGGCGCCGAGGATTGCGCAAGTGTGAAGGAGGGGGGGAGCCGTTACTTTCGTTTCCGAAGCTTTCCCTGCAAGCGCGCACGTGCTCGGCCTTGGAAACCAAAAAATGAAAAGAAGGAATTAGGCAAGCATGGAAAGCAGCGCTTTCTTTTTTCGCTTTACGTAACCGTCGAAATAAAACGGCCGAAGGCTAACGGCGCCGTAGAAGGCGGGTTTAGCGCTGTGACGTCACGGCTGCACTGAGTCGCCGCTTAGTTCAACTGGCGTCATCATCCGCTTCCCTGCAATTCGGGCAACGTCGCAACGTCGCCGATGGTAAGTGCCAGCGGCGTGCTTCCGAGCCCTAATTGCGTGCAGTGCGGCAGCTCACGCAACATTCGTGCGGTCAGCTTGTGAGGATTAGATGCAGGTACGAGTTCGAAGATTGTACCATGGAACTGGAGCGTGCGCGCTTATGAAACCATTTGCACCTCCCATTACCGCGAACGCTACCGCCGATGCTACCTGCAAGTGGTACAATTTGTTCTATACTCAAAGCGGCGATGTCTTCGATTGGCTCGCTCTCAGTGGCGAAAGTTGGCGTAGAGAAGGTAGTGGTAGCAGCCGCTTAAGCTGACTTGGAACTTCATGTAACGATGCGCGGAACGAATAGGGAGGGCGCTGCGGCGTTGCCTTTTCTTATGTGCAGGGCGCGAACGTACTGTTCGACGTAAAGCTGGAAGTAGGGTCTGAGTTTTCAGTGACCACGTTTAGAGTATCGCAACACTAATTAAGTGTCATGAGTTCCTTAGGAGCAGATCAGATAACCGTTGTGTGGATTAACCTATCAGTGTCTTCGTGAAATTGGTTTACATTCTCACTCGCAACATATGCATCTCCATGCTCCTTAGTCGACTTGTACCTAATGGCGCAACTCGCTGATTTAACAGAAAATGACAGCAATAACGAAAGTTTAGCCGGACCTTCATAACTCCTTCATTAGGTATCCTTTGACTGCACTCCCCCATATGTAGAGAAGGCGACCGCTCAGGGCGCCATACAAATGCACCGTGACGGAGAAAGTCGATGCCGGGGCGGGCTGCCGCAGCGTGGTTTCAGTTACGGGCTATTAAGGGCGACGTTATGGCTGTGCAGGAGAAGGAGCAAAAGCGCGAATCTGCGAAGAAGGAAAGGGAAAGGCGTGAGCTCCGTGCCGGTCCGGGTATTAATCGCATCGGTTAGACGAGACGTGCTAACCGCACATAATATCCGCCACTCAGTGTGTGCCGTAACCGACCAGTGATGGTACGAAGGACGAAGAATGCTCCCTGAGCTGTCACTCAATGCGCGTAAGCCCGGCTCGTGATGGATGAATGGACAGAATATTGGAGCGACCCCTTTGAAACGGGGTGGTAGCAGTTGCTGTCATGCTCGTTTTTTTCCTATATCCTAATTATCGTTTTTATCAGTTAACTATGCCATCATTCCATTTATTGAATTTTCGTTTCTACATTGGATGGATGGATGGATGGATGGATGGATGGATGGATGGATGGATGGATGGATGGATGGATGGATGGATGGATGGATGGATGGATGGATGGATGGATGGATGGATGGATGGATGGATGGATGGATGGATGGATGGATGGAATATAGAAGCGTCCCCTTTGAGACGGGGTGGTAGCAGTAGCTATCATGCTCATTTTTCTCCCTGTATCTTAATTATTGATTTAGATTGGTTAACTATACCATCATTCAATTTATTCCTATGGATTCCTTGGAACAAGCGCCCTCTTGTGGTGAGAGATGGCTGCACAATTGTCTATCAGTCAATTCGCCAATCAGCCATGTTTTATCTCAGCTGAAGGCAGGAAGGAGGGAATAACTGAGGCGAATTCATCAGCTCTTGGGTTTTACGTAAAAAAGGCTCATTAACGGCATGGAAAATAGTACAGATAAACAGCGGAGAAAAGAAAGTAGTCAGAAGAAGAAAGTGAAGATATCAGTAAGCATATAAAAGCTCTCGCTCTCGCATTTACTTGGCTCCAAGAGCTCGTATGTTGCATTTTATCGAACAGCTCTTAAACACCCGTTCCTGCAGGTTGAACGTCCGCGTTAGCCTCATAACCGGCGTACCTGCTGAGGAGCACAAATGAGGATGAAAGAAAGCAAACACGAAGCATAGTAGACGCGCGGTGTGAGGTCAGGCGTCCTCTGATGGCCCCAAGTAATGAGTGCAATACAGAAATACTTTATCGTCATCATCTGGGTTTGAATTCAGACCGCTAGACCAACGCCAGAGCCTATAACACTGATATACGAGTACCTGCCAGTCTCTATCGTTGTGCACTGGATGTCGCCGCCTTCATCAACATCCACCTGCATGAAAGTCATTCCCAACGTAGGTAGAGCTCGCGGATGTTTGCACCTACAAGCTCAAATTTTGAACGCGTAGCTATGTACGGCGTAGCATGTCCGCTTTGATAGCAACTGATATGGACGCACGGAGCGCCCCCATGGTTTCGGCAGATGTCACCATGCCAATTCATTTTTAAGCGTTTTGAGTGCCCTGCACGTCCAACCTGTCAAACATCTGTCGGCGTCTATTCTTCCGACCGTGAGATTTCGTTCATGAAGAACGAGAAGGGAGCGAGAAGTGTTACTCGAAGAAGTGTTAAAAATAAAGTGCAAACTATAACTTTGCATACAGTTACATATCACAAAACCAAAAGATCTGAACAACTGAGCTCAAATTTGCATTAGCGATTGGCGTCATCATCAGCCATTGGTATATTTTTTTACTGAAAGGGCCGTTGTTGGCGTCGCAGTCGTGAATTAATATGAGAGGCAACAAAAAGCATCCATTCGTATATTGCTCTATAATTATTGCGACAATCATTGCTCATTTTTCCAGCTAGTCTTTCTCTAAGCGTATGTTACTCCGAAAGTAATTATCAAATTTAATTGATAACTTACCAAAAAACGCAGTTGTTTGTAAGTAGTGTGAACTGTCTTCGCTCTGACATTGTTCACGGATGTGAAGCCGTTATTGGAGCACCCGTTGCGACGTGTTCACAGAAAGATGTAATCATGTTGTGGTCTATAAATGTTTGCTTGCTTGTTTGTTGGTTTGTTTGTTTTTTTGTTTTTTTACCTTAGACATTCCCCTTGCCACTCATTTGACCCTATGTCCCCTCTTTTCCGGCGTCGCCGACGTACAGTCGAGCGCGATTTTAAGGTTATCGCGCGAGCGTCGACCAGCCTAGCACTGCAGGCACCTGGCGGCCGGTTTTGGAACAGGAAAAATCAGGATTTCGCACTCTTCTCTCCCTCGTTCGCTGTTCCATACAACAACCATCACCCCGCGACAAATTCACCGCCTTTTCTCTCTATACTAAGCTTTACATTTGTTGCAATAAAGTGTACATTTTCAGATAATACCGAATAATACGTCGTGCGTGCTACGATCACTGCCTGTTTGCAGAATTAAGAAAAAAATAAAAGAGACTGATAGCCCAGCAGGGAGTGACGGCTGCTGAAGGAACAGCAAAAAGAGTGAGGGCAGCTAGCTTGATGCCTCCCTCGCATCGGCAGAGAATTCTGGGCCATGGCGCTGTTTATGTTGTCGGTCGACGCTCGCGCGATAACCTTCAAATCACGCTCGACTGTATGCGAGCAACATACGGCAGAGAGCCTGCAAACGGCTGCCTCCGAGAACAAATTATTCTCTCTTCTGAATGGGAATCGACATTCTCATTTTCTTATGCAGCTAAAGAATCCTACCTAAGCGACAAGCAGGGCCCCGTGGTGGAACGTCACGAATAATAAATTTTCTCCCGAGACAGCAGGCGGGCTTTGCATACGTGCGGGGTTACGGTTGACTTATTTTTGAAGCACAAATGAACAAAAAGTAGCAGCCTGGGCAAATCAGTTAAACTGCTTCATTTTTATAAATGTGACAAAACTAAACCGACAGTTGAGATGTAGCAGAGACAAGTCCACTCCAAGAAGCAAGCACACATTTAAAGTCATTGATTGCAGCTTATCAAGAAGGAGAACATCTTGAACACTATTCAAAAAGGCTAATGTTTCAGGAAATGAGCGTTTAATATTTTACTACTGCTTCAGCATACCGTCTCTATTGAATTTTGCGGTTTCGTTTCCTGACACCTAACGTATGCATAGTCCAAATAAAAAAAAAAAGGAAGGGGGAGGAAGGGGGGGGGGGGGGGGCTTTTGTGCGGAACAAGAGAAAAAAAGTATTTGTGGGGCAGTAGAGTGGTTCCAGACAAGATCCCTTTCAATACAGAAGCGCGTTATATGTCGCTCAATTTCGCGAGCGACAGCGCATCAAAAAACGTGATGAAATATGTTAGCTTTAACGAGATTCCATTAGTTGAACTCCTGGTGAGGCAAACTGACGGGTCGAATTAAAGTGTGAGCGCTTAACTAAAGCTAAAGTGCGATTGAATACTCGTCGACGTTGCTAACCTAATTTGTCGTAAAATGAGACACAGTTACGACTCAGTACTAGCAGCCGTCCCCTCAGGTATTGCGTCACCGTAGAAGCGGAGACAGCTCGCGTTCAACGCAGCGCAATTTACGTTGTCTCGTTCCGCGGCTTTGGCTAGCGAAGCGTGACTGACTTTCCCTTGCGCAAAAGCCAAGCGGAGTCTTAAAATTTCTGGGGATATAGGGAGGTTGCCTCACTGGAGGATGCGTTGCAGTGCACGGACCATAAAGCTGCTCCTACATACTCTCGGCGGTTGCGACACTGCCCTCTGTCGGCCGAATAAGAAGACGGCTCGTGCGGCCTCGGGCCATCGAGGATGCGAGTGAGCAAACACGCACTCGAGTACGTAGAGAGCGCAACGAAAACCGGCGATTTCCGAGCGCCGTTTGGGAGGAGGAGCGAGTCGTCTTTTGACGGAATGGAGCATCTCGACCCGGGGCGGAGAAAATGGGGGATTAGAGAAGCGAAATCGAGCGGAGCAATTTATCATTTTCTGCTCGACTGCACACAGCCACTGCATGGGGAGGCCGGAGGGAAATTAATATCTACGATCCTGTACCTGCAGACAATGGAGGATACATTCTCTTCGACTAAGACTTTGCGGCGTTCTTCGGCGCTCGAGGCTACACGAAAGCGGACGTGTTTTCTTAAGGATCGATTTAAGCGTATAGACGAAGAAAAAAAATAAAATAAGGCCAACAAATTCTACCATCCGGGAGCTAACTAACGAGTATAATGTTCAGCGCGAAGCGACGGGACGACAGAAAGACAGGACGAACACGGGCACTCTTGATAACTGATTTATGGAAGGAGAGCGAGACTTTTAATATACAACAGGCCTGCGCAGGCGCAACCTAGCAAGGAACTTGGAAAGCAGCATACAATCCGAGTAGACACGAGATAGGAAGTCCGTCTCAGCATTATACAAAACGATAAAAGTATCAAACGATTTGGTGTCACTTGCACACTTCTTACACAATTATGTCTTTCTGTCGTCCTGTCGTTTTCCGCGAAATATTATACTCGTGATGTCAGAACACCAACTAACCCAACGTTTAACTCTTTTAGGGCTAATTAATGGAGGAGCCAGCTGTCTGAATTAAGAAGGGAAGATGTATGTACGACATCAATTAAGAGTCTTGGGACACGTAAACAAGGTGTTACAACGAAAGAAGTATGCACTACACCACGGGCAGGAGCGCTAGCTGAGCCCGTTCTTCGGGGACTAAGATTAGCGCATATCGCCACTACCGTTAGTCCTTTGAAGGGACATTTTTATTCCTCCATATAATGACTTCAAAGATATATGGGCTCCAGTCAACGTCATGACGGAATAACCTTTCGCCGCAAGGGCCAATTGTGATGAAGATTTCTTGAAGTGCAACTTAAGGGTTAATAGAGGTACTCATCATTAAGGCGCCAAACGTGAGCAATCGTCGCTGTTTTTCCTCGTCACTTGTAGACGAGCCTCAGTAGTGGTACATGTGCAATTCTTGGTGTCTTGCATGACCGTTTTCGCGCTTTATTCTGCTTTATGAAAAAGATACATAGAAACTATAGGTTGAGGCCTGATGATGACGACTCTCCCTCATCCTTGTTCTATATAGCTAGTGGAGGGATGATAGCAGACTTCTTGACAGATACAAAAGAGTCCATGGAGGAGGCGAGTTGATAGTCACGAGGATGTTTCAGGCTGCTCGATGTGTCTCTCCTTTTATCTTATTACAAGTCGCGAACGTGGTACCAAATTTTAAATTGCGCACCTTTCTTTCAAACTCCCATTACCTATCTAATACGTATTTGCTATTTTTTACAGCATGTGAGTACACAGAAAAATAGAAGCTTTTCTTTGTTCTCTGCTTGATTTACCTAATAAGCGATCACTCAGTGGAATGCTGTAGTGTGTATATATATTGCATGTGCTGCTTTGCAAACAATTAAGAGCTGATGGATAGCGGCAGCCCTCTCATGTGCGTGCATTTTTCTTTCCCCTCTTTAATTGCACTTGCAGCCTTTCGCTAAGTTTCGAAATGAACTAGCTAGATTTAGCAGGGGCGCTGATCCTTCCATTGTCATCCAGATGGATGTAGCTGTGCAATCGCGTTGAACGCGCTCGATAATCGGTGCCCGCTCGACACCATTCTTCGCTGCTTCGGGTTCCGGCATGAGTCGGTCGGGTGAGGAGTGCCTGGAACTGCTTCATTAGACCCTCCGCCGTTGCGTGGCGCTGGCTCTCGCGTGGAATCGGGCGCGTCATTCATCATTGGAGCCAGGCTGGAACGATCGCGTCTGGCGGGGCGATTCTCCCGTGGGAGCATGGCATGAGCGCGGCTGGTCTCGTCTTCCTCCTCTAATCAGGTTCCATGATCAGCGGTAATTGCAGCGAATCGGGCTCAATTTGCCCGACTTTTTCTGTTCCTCCCTACCCTCTCCCGTTTCTAGCGGTACACAGCAGACGCCGAATTTCCCCAGATTAAATCTTCACGACGTTGTTATGCTTCGTCGCTGCTTTTGCAGTTCGCTCCGAAAGGTGGATAATCGGCGCTCCTTGATTGGCGCTCACTTAGAGCCTTAAAATGAAAGATATTGATAGTCAGAGGCGCCTCGGTTAATTTCGTTGTTATATAACAACGTTTTTAACGCGCACGCACTTTTAGCTTTGCACGATGGATTTCGGTATACGTTCAACTGATAGAGTGTTGTCATAGAACCGACCAAGCCTAGCTTTGCTATGCATAGTTATACTATCACTATAGCTATATGGGGCTATGACGACAATGACTAAGAGCATGAGCGAGGTCAAGGAAAAATCTCAGTCACCAATTAGGCTGAACTGAGAACACCTTAGGAAACGAAGGCTCAACGGGCCTGAACATGTGCATTAGCGTAATTGCATCTTACTATGCCTAATTGAACGTGTTAGGCTTAGTGAAGCCTAATAGTCCTAGATAAGCATAAAAAGTTGTACGTGCTCTCGAATTAAAATTCACGTTTTAGCTATGACTAAGCTATGTCCGTTACTATTTTTAATGTTCCTTAAATGGGAATTCGAGACACGCAGGAGTGCGGGAAATGACGCATATGGTTAGGTTAGAGCAGGCAACCGAATCTTCTGTATCATCCGGTCATGTTTATGTGACATGCTGGCAGCCCACATAACATACATAAAATTTCAAGCAAGATATGAGAAAGAGCGGTTAAAACAAAGTTTCGAAATATTCTCTCTCTTCCTCTCTACAAGTGACATATCATTCACGGCTGCACTCTGCGGTGTGAGTGAGTAAGTGAGTGAGTGAGTGAGTGAGTGAGTGAGTGAGTGAGTGAGTGAGTGAGTGAGTGAGTGAGTGAGTGAGTGAGTGAGTGAGTGAGTGAGTGAGTGAGTGAGTGAGTGAGTGAGTGAGTGAGTGAGTGAGTGAGTGAGTGAGTGAGTGAGTGAGTGAGTGAGTGAGTGAGTGAGTGAGTGAGTGAGTGAGTGAGTGAGTGAGTGAAACTTTATTAAATGAAAGGCAAAAATTACGCGCGTATTCGTTCACTGACACCACGGGCCAACTTCCCTACAGACTGCTAGCCTCGATGGCCAACGCGGGGCGCGGGAAAGGAGGCATTTTACTCCCAGAAGAGGCCTATAAACTTCGGCGTGGCTGTCCCATTGCAGCTTACAAAGCTCGCAATGACATGGCGGCGAAGCTTCATGACCCGTAAAAGTGTTGAAGGGTATATGTCAACCGGCCGACTGGACCCTGCTAAAACAACTGCATTTTTTTTTTTTTGTAATATCCAGGGTGCTGTATTTGTCCCCACACCATTGTATGAGGAGTTTAAGCCAAATATTCACCACGATTGTAATATAATTTTTTGTCACGCTCCAAATGAGAAGAAAAGATTTTGTCCGGATTAAATAGTACTGTGTTGTTTTCGCAGAAACCTCGATGTTGAGTATGAAAAAGACGCGCAAAGAAGGGATTAACATGAAGGAGTTTACATATACTTATGAGGCACGAACTAAGCTTATTAGACACGACGAGAGTGACCTGAAAAAAAAAAAAATGTCGCGCGCACGATTTCGCTCCAGAAAAGAGCGCGTCAGGAGCACAGTATCGTCAGTGCTCATCGCTCTTCAGTCCCTTGTACTTTACAGTTCTCAAGCCCAAAGCCGAAAAGTCCGCGCTGAAGGTGTCCAGAGGCCGGCAGAAAGACTCTCTTTTGCTTCGCTAGTATCAAGTATCGTGTTGACTGTTTGCTTCCTCCTTGATTTCCCTTTCTACCTTCGTCTCTCACCGGACAGACCCGCTTGTAATACCCGGAAACTTTGTATCACGCAACGCCACTTCCGGTCAGTGGCCTTGCTTCGGGCCGCGCAAATGACCATCGATCAAAACGGACACGCACAAAAGGACGCGACCAGCTTCGCCCTCTCAAAGCGAAACGCCGCAGTAGAAGAACCGAATCGGCCCGTTGGCTCGGACACACTGGGGCCGTTCCGCTTTCCGGAGGCATCGAGTGTCGGCGCGGCGTCTTTCGCCAGAGTCGTCACCCCGAGCACACACAATGAAATTGCTTCCCCGCTCGCTTGTCCCCGATAATCAAGGCGCGCTTTCTTTCTACACGCGCCAAAGAGCTCCTGTCCCACTTCCAGAGGCGGATACAACGGCACCTAGCTCCCGGTCACATATTGAAAGACTCGGCCATACCTCGTCGCTCCGGCCCGAGGGGTTGCACCACGCTTCCTCCTCAGGCATTCACTGCCTCCCCGGGGTGAGGTGCGTGGGGGCTCCCGACAATGGCAGCCCGCGGCAGGGATGGTGGTGCTGTGAATCGAGCTGGGGTTCTCGGAGTGTTAGTTGCTCCCCAGCACTCACCTTCTCAGAGCTGTTCTTTTTTGTGTCCCCTGATCACAAGGCTCCTTCTGATAGTTATTGCTGCTACATCCCCGAGGGTGCACGCTCAAGTCATGGCTTAGGTGGTGTGGCTGGGAGCCGGGATGCGGGAGTTCGACCGCAGTGGCAGACCGCAAACGGTGGTCGTAAACCGGTATTGATATTCATTTTTTTTCGTTACCCAGGGACCCCAACCCCCCTTTTTTATGAATTTTTTTTTCCATGTCCACGCGAAAAATCCACGCACAGTGCGGCTCGCCTTTTATGTCGAGATCGAATGCCCGCCTGGAACCTTAAATAATAATTAATGGTAATGAACAGGCCTACAGGATCAGTCGATATTGTCGACCATAAACCCTGACTGCTCATTGGAGGGTCAAATTCTAAAGTTGAAGCTCAGCTACCTTGGTCATCTGATGAGAAGAAAGGAGTCGCTGGAGAAAAATTTGATGTCGGGAAAGTCTGAGGGTCACCGGAGAAAGGGTAGGCAGCGAACGCGATGGTTAGATGTCATCCTCGAGGCGTTGCAGATGAAGTTATGTGATGTTAGGAAGATAGTGAGAGACCGGAAAGCGTGGCGTGATATGGTCCATAGGGTCACCAAGAGTCGGACACGACTGAACGACTGAACTGAACTGAACTGAACTGAACAGGATAGAAGTGTCCCTCAGAAGGAAGCTTGTAATAATGGAGTTATTACTAATCAGCATACACCAACGAAAAGACATGCGCCTAGAGAGAACAGTTATACAGCTTAATTTGCCCCGGTCCGGATCGAACCTGTGGGACTACCGCCTATCCAGGCCTGCAGTATTGCTATCAACTGAGCAATCAAGGGAAACAGCACCGCGAGAAATCAACAACACGGAGCGAGGAAATTTCCCAACGGGGAGTAGAAATGTAATTATGCGCGTAAGGGCACAATTGCTCATATGCATCAACCCAAGCGCAGCCACACGGCTATGAAGGCTATAAAGCTGTTAACTTTCTTATTTAGCCGTACAGCTGCGCATGGATCGACACTAACTAGAAATTACTATTTGCTTTGAACGTCATTGAGTGTTCAATGCCCAGAAGAGCTCCCATTCGTATCGAATTCTCATCTTGAGAGTCTTGACATTTGAAATTTGCATCTTGAAATTTCCTCTACTGAACAGCAGTCGAAATGTTTTAGACAGTCTGTGAACAGCCTGGGGACTATGTTATCTCAATATTGGTGATGAAATATTTATTAGCAGCAGCAAAGAACCTCCTTCTTTATAGGCCTGATAGATGTGAACGGACGTTATGCAATCAGACTAACACTTCAAGGACGCGCGCCCTGATACAGCTGTACCGTGTCTAAAGGGTGACTTGCTATACTTCCTCTCACAAGATACCTGCAGCACTGCGAAAGGCAGAGGAGCCCTTGAAATTGTGCTCCTAAGTGCATCTCGCCCCAGCGCACTATAATAGAGAATTGTGCTCCTACTGTCACCCCGGCCAATTTGGAGGGCGAGAGGCGCGTAGGAGCCCAATTGCCTATTGTAGTGCGCGTGCTCCTGATTGGTCCGCGGTGCCTCTGCCTTTAGCAGTTCTGCAAACATCTTTTGAGACCAAGTATAATGTGAGTGAGCAAAGGTTCCGTACGCAGTCTTCTGTCTCCCGTTTGCCGACTTTCATTGTAACAAGCACTACGAACCTAGGTACAGGGGCAACCAGTGCGCGTTTGACTACCGAAGCACGCCCCAGTGTGGGAAGCTCGCACACGGCGTCCGACAAAGGAAAACCGAGAAGCGTAAGGGCCGGAACAACTGCTGCATGAGAACGGGGCAGGAAATTTCTCTATATCGCACCACCCGATGTGGCGATCCTGGGCCGAGAGCGGAAAGAAATAAAAGAGAAGAGCTGCTAAAGAACAAAACCACCAAAAGGGAGGAGGCGGTCGCTGGCCGAGATATGCTGCGATCTGAAACTCCCACACCATGCAGATTTCAAAAACCGACAAGCGTCCCGCCCCAGTACACTGCAAACGCAAACAGACGGAGTACATTTGCCGACGCCCGTGCGGCGGCGTATAAAAAGAAGTAGAAGTGAATAGACAGAATCAACAGCAGCGGCAAAAGAATGGGCCTACAAAACTGTCACGCGCCGGGTGTCGGCTTACATGGCGGTACAAAACTGCGCATGCGTCAAGGAGAATGGAGTTGCGTTTGCCCGTTCGAGTCGGCCAGGCGGGGGAGAACATTTGTGTCTCGCGGGCGTCGCGGCGATGTCGTTTCTTTTTAGGTATCTGCCATTTGGTACTTATTTTGCTCGTTCTTTTGCGGCTCTCGTGTCGCATTGATGTACGGCGGTTTTTAAGCACGCGTTTTGTCGCGTTTTCTTTTATTGTTATCTCACCCTCAGCTCTCTCTCTATTTCTCGCCCACCCGGCCTTGAACACTACGTCCTGCGGAGAAGTTGGTACCGGCGTATCGTCATGGTACTATCCATACACACGGAGCGGAAGCAGCGCCTACGGCCTGTAGGGGTTCTAGGCCGATCGGGAAAGCTTTGCTGAATGAGCATGGTTGAAAGAACGTGAGAGGTCTCCGTGTTCATTTGTGAATAGCCGCGCCTGTCTATTTTCTTTTTTTATGTATTGTTTGTTCATGTCAAGTGGATGCAGCTAGCACAGAACCGGGTTAAGTGGAGAAATGTGGGAGAGGCCTTCGTCCTGCAGTGGGTATAGTCAGGCTGGTGATGATGATGCTCATGTGACAAGATCGAGTGGATATGAAACAGCTTTGTAGTCTCCACTATTTTACAATGTTTTTTTAATAAGACTCTGATCTGGACTCATAATGGTGACCGCAGCAACTCTCTTTTGTAGGTGATTACGTGCATGACAACGCCAACCTGCCAGGTCATCGACCTGTGCTTCAATACCGGACTTTATTTAACATAGATTGTCGCTACGATGGAACAATTGGTAATCTCATCAGCACCTAGCAACAACAGCATTCCTTGAGCGATAGTATACGTTAAAACACGGCGGCAAAGCTTGTGGAGGACTCCAGTGGACTTGTCTTTCAGCTCGCGTAGAAGTTGTATGATATGCTGTGATGAGTATTTTTACGGCAGAACATTAGAAAGTTTGACGACAGAACATTAGGAAGTATGAATGATGGTACACGAAGTCCCTCATCTAGCCCACTAAATATAGTTGTTCAACATCGCTTGCCTTGTGTTCCTCCGCGGTACGGTTGAATTCGGAAAGTTCTTTTGCACCGCCTTCTCCTCCAGTCAGGCTATTGAAAAATGTCACAACCCTGCCTCGTCCGGGACGCGGAGGCAAACGCATGCATCGTAGCAGCCGAAGCCGAAGTCATAGACGACAACGAAGCGACGCAGACGCGAACATGGCAGCATCAAGATAACAGACGAGGGAGCCAGTCCCTGAACTCCGCGCGAGATCGCTCCGCCGCCCTCGCTATGGCGGCCATTATTCTTCCAGTCGAGACAGCTGTTTTGCGAGCTGGCGAAACAAATTTCAAGCGGGGCGCGATTTGGTCGCGGCGTTGCGACAGAAGGACCCGCCATTGTTGGCGTCGGAAGCGGTGTACGATTCGTGCGGCATGCCGCTAACCTCTACGCGCCGCTGCCACCGACACCCAGACCCTTCTCTCTCCCCCTACCCCTCTCCTCCTGTGTCGCTTGGTCTTGACAATGCGGTTTCAGAAGTTATTTCCAATGAGTCCGCCGCTGGTTGTTGCCCTCGTCCGTGACACAATACCACATGCTGCGTCGCGGCTAGGGGCACGTACACCAGGGGTCGCTCTACAATCGTAGTTGTTCTTGTTACGCCTACTGTGCAACCGGATGATTTCCCAAGCAGCTGAAAGTGCGACAGTTCGTTATGACGTCTGTGTATCGCAGCATAAACACGACACGTGAATGTCCTCTTCTTTTCTTTTAGAAAAAACGGCGTTATGTTTTTCTTTCATTAGGCCGTGGGCGTTTACAAGATGAGCTAGAATTGGAACAATATTACAAAATGCCTCCACACTGTCAGCTCTGAAAGCCCTACAATAGCTGCCATGCGGAATGTGGTTCTCTCTGAGAAGTGCTTTATACCCAGACGGCATTGTTGAATACAAGGGCGAGGGTTTTGTTATTCCAGTAATGCACATATCGTTTTTCCGTGATTACAAATTCTCGCTCCCTTACGCCGCATACTTGCAGATGTCTTTTCATGGCATTTAGCTCATTTGGTTGATTGCACTCTATATTTTGCTCGCCCGTATTGTGCGACGGTTATTTCTGGTTATTCTGGTTATTTTATGATGATTTACGACGGCGAGAGGAAAGAAGACCCCAGTGATTGAAAACTACCAAGAGAACGCAACGGCCGCATCACCATGCACTGCAGATAATAATCAATGTTTGTAAATCGTCAAAATGATTATTTTTAATTTTTTTTGTAAACGTATAAGCCACATGTTATCACCACACATTTAATATCGTAGAGCCAGATATAACTCAATAATGCAGTTAACACAAATCAAAGGAGACCGTTGAGCCAATGGCATCGGCCTGTTTTTATGACATCATGGTTAATCGCATAAGAATAGACGCACCTACCATCCACCTTCGATTTCATGGTAGGGGAAAGAACCGGTCACGGTGGGCATTCGCTATAGCGTTCTTGATATGTTTCTGACTATGGCATGTTCAGTGTTGTACTTAAAGGCTAATTATCAGTATACCGAGCCACATTGGGGACGAAACACAGCAGGCTCCCGGGTGCTGTACAATGGCGGGGCACATTAGACAACCTCGGGCTACTTAAATCGCGGCTTCCGCCATAACCGATTCGGGGTGCTTAGGGACCCTGAAAATTACAGTTCGTTTTCTTACTAGGTTTTCCTCTTCTCCTCCCCCATCCATCTCTTTCTGGTTCTTCCTCAGAGTGCAGTATTTTCCATCTCCTTGGCGCGCGTTCTATCCCTGGAAACTTTATTCTACCCTGTTAGGATGGTAAGGGGAGAATTTAACTCCGGCGACTATTGAGGGTCGCCGGAGAAGGGGTAGGCAGCGAACGCGATGGTTAGATGGCATCCTCGAGGCACTGCAGATGAAGTTATGTGATGTTAGGAAGATAGTGAGAGACCGGAAAGCGTGGCGTGACATGGTCCATAGGGTCACGAAGAGTCGGACACGACTGAACGACTGAACTGAACTGAACTGTGAGGCTGGTACCAGGACAACTTGAATGAAGTAATGCACAACGCGGCTTTATCGACTGAGGTGAGCCCGAATGTCAAATGTAATGAACTGCGAAGGCATGTGGGAACGCACGCCGCTGGCTTCGCGTGCTGAAGTTTACAGCGGACAGCAGCAGATGGCGCCACTGTATAGAAAGAAACAATGGCGCCAAGCTCGAATACGCGATGGGGAAAAACGTTCATTCTTTACTAATCTCCGTGGTATATTGATGGAATCAGAGAGAAGGAAACCTGGGATGCCCTCCTCCGGAGCTTCAAACGCGAGTAATCCGTGTGGCACGGGGCGCTTTGCAAAAGACGTCCCCCTGCGCGGCTCCCTTTCCCTTGGAGGCCCCCAAGGGTATTCCTGAGGGAGCGGAGGGGCCTCTACATCGACAGCAATAAAGTTATCTTGAACTTGAACTTCATTCTTTATGAAGACCCAACCGTACCGCCGCCTTCAAAATACTACCAGTTTTCTCCAGTAGCAGCCAGTTCCCAGTTATCTGGGTCCCTCGAAAAATGCTGGGAACTAAGCGGCGCAGTCTTTTGCCCAACGATTCGTCGTTAACCGGAAGGTGCGCTACACCGAGCTCAGGTCGGCGAGGGAGGGAGTGATGTCATTCTATGTAATTACATTCGAATTCAATATATATAGACGAATCTTTATAGCACCCCATACGTCTCTAAGTCATTACCACGTTGTTGTTGTTTGTTCATTGCATTATACTCAATCATGCATAGTTCCCAGATGGACCTGCAGTAATGTAAAAAATAACTAAAATAAATGAAACGCGACATGTCTACTGGCGGGCGATCCTAATGGACTTTTTTCTTTATTCCGTGCATTTACTAGTAATGAATGATTACCAGAGGAGTGCAACCCTACGCATCAAGAGATAGACATACCGCTACTCGTATAACCAAGACAAACCATCGGAGAGCATGCAGCTCTCTACCCAATCGCCTTGGGAGGCATCGTCGCTGAGCTCAGACCCAGAGGTTCATCTCCGGGCCACAGGCCAGGCAGAAGAGGTCGCCGAACGGCATCGTCCGTCGGCCACCCGGCCTCCGGCCTAGTAGAGACTACCGCAGGGAGCAGAACACCTTTCCCTCTCCCCCAACCCTGGCCCAACACCTTTTTCCATCAACTTTTCCTCCTCTTCCTCATTGTTAAGCACCACGGGGCGGAATACGCAAGCATTAGGGCCGTGAAATTAGAAGGCAGAAAAGAATGAAATTTATTTATTTATTTATTTATTTATTTATTTATTTATTTATTTATTTATTTATTTATTTATTTATTTATTTATTTATTTATTTATTTATTTATTTATTTATTTATTTATTTATTGAACTCAATTCAAAAACCCCAAAGCAACCTCGTAGTGTTCTTGGTCTGATCCCTCGAGTCATTCCGTTAACCCTTTCGTTAAGTCTTTACGCTGCGTTGTTTATACGACGTGGGAGGAGTAGTGTATATCATGTCACTGAGCAAAGAGAGTAGCACGCGGAGATTAAGACGAGGGGCGGCAAGGGAATTTTTCTAGGATGAAGAAATAGGACTACTTTCTTGAAAAGCCCTGCTAATATCCACGAAGCACGTAGACAACGATCTCCCATTCGTTGATTGCGTTTAAAGCCGGTGAACGTTTTATGCGAATCATATAGCGTAGTGCACGCCTATCGCTCACCTTATTTTCTTGAATTGCGCTGATATTATTCTGCAGTTCAGTAAGGAAGATCGGTTACCTCGACTGGAATTACCTTCCCGATTCACCAGTCACGTGGTAATGAGCACGAGCGACTGCCGAAAAATTGAAAGTACCACAATGGTCTCAGGTGTTCTTGAAAATTTTAACTTAGCTGCCATCCACACCTGCTGATGGAGCATTCTTTAGTGTGTCTGATTTTAGCAATATGGCTCACAGATAATGTTTTGATGCACCATGTAGTAGAGTAGACGACGAAACACAGGAGAGGTACACAGTACACACATACACATAAACAAGGACAATGCTGAATTGACAACTGATTAAATTTAACACCAACGTCCTCTTCCTTCTCCACTTCTAAGGACACAAACCACTTCTTTGACGGTCCTCCCAATGATCTAAAAAGTCTTTCTCTTTCTTCGACAGGAGAACAGAAGGCATGCTAAAGCAGTCTTCACCAGCTAAAGATATCGCCCAAGCTCCCAAAATCTCTTTCGTTAATCTGTCCTTGTTCTTCCTCAAAACTGCTACTTTATTAGTTCTGTTGAAGACATTCTTTCTTCACAAACAGTGCAGTCCTTGCAGTGTATCGCAAGGTTAGTCCCGGACCTATCCAATATCGTAGAGGCATGTTCTCTAATCCTATCATTTATGCATCTTCCGGTCTGGCCGATATAAGTCTTGCATCGTCGCCTACTCTGCTGCGTGGTGCATCACGTCGTCTGAGCAACTAGCTCGACTTTCAACGGTAGTATAATGTTTTGCATATGCGAATGGAAAACGTGAGGTGCTTCAGGGAGGTTTCCAGGAGGTTCCTGTGTGAATACGGAGAAAAATGTGTCATTCGATATGTGTGCAACGTCGGATTCGGAATTTGAAATTCTCGAATTAATAGTGAAGGAAATTTTGTTATGAATAAGGGGGCTTATGGGCTGCTTCAAGAGCGTTGCGGGTTATCCTGCACCATATTAGGCACGGTGGTAGAGAAGTTAATCTTTGTTCGGGCTATCTCGCAATCATTGTTAGCAACGGCAGTGTGATATCAGTTCCAAGCCTGTGTCAGGCCGATATATAGTTCCAGCTGCACGAAACAATCGCTACTTTTTGCTGCCTAGTCTTTTCGGTATTTTGTTGCCATGAACAACCAGGGCGATCTGTTATCGTATAGTAGTAGTAACATAGTATAGTAAGGCGTTTAATTTCAGACTTGAAAATTATTTAGTTATCTTCAAGAGAACGGTGGGAAAAACAAGATCTAAACGTGTCGAGAAAAGCAGTGAGGCCAGTGTTGAAGCCGTAATCATGTTTATCGGAAAAAGTATTCTTTTTTGTCTTTTTGTTATTTTGTATATGAGAAGAGAATGTAGTATGAATGGAAAAGTGATCGCTAAAACCTTCCAGATTAATGATCCAGCCCGAAAGTAAGGCAATTTGTAGTGTTTGTGTTAATTGTGCCTGCCTTCATCAAAATTGAATTTACCGCAAATGTAGCCCCTCCTTAAATGCCCTCGGGCCCTTAAGGATGAAATAAATGAAATAAATGAAATGACGTGTGAACAAATTCGCTGGCAGAGGTAATTGAAAGCAAGATCAGACAATGTGATAGATGGGCAGAAAAAGTCGCCAAAAAGTAAAGTTCCACTATTGGAATAGAGGGTCGTTATTCTGCTCAAGCCATCATGAAATCAAGAAATAAATGAAGAATCCTGATTTGGGGAAAAATACAGGATGCCCATTACAGCGTAGATAGGAGGCGTCACAGGAAAGCCAGATCACTTCCAATGGGCTTGGAGTGTTCACTCGAAAACAGCGTAATAAGCGATCAGTAGTAGTTGAGACTCCTCCACCCCTGACGTCACTATACGACCCGTTTGATATATATCAAAATTAGCAACAAGAATAATATATCAGTGTCGTTAATTGCAAATGTAAGCCAGGTTTCGGTTACTAAAGCTATATTAGCGGAGCATGATTCAACCAGATTATATAATGCATCGCGCATTTGGAATAATAATTTATACTGTTATTTTTGAACAAGAATGATCACTGAAATGAGTGAGGCTGTTCTATATGGCGCAATTCTGCTGAAGTAGTTGCGAGGGTTCGACCTCAGTTACGTCATAGACCTAATTGGCAATGTCAAATACATGTGACTTTTTCCAGGAGAATATCCTGTCGTATCGCAATTTAAATATGAGTTTTTACCGCATTCATAGAGACATTTACATGCAAGACGAGCATGATGGGGGCATAATTTTCAGAGACGCTGTAGCTGTAGCCAGAATCTTTAAATTTGCTGCTAACAATATAGCACATGCTGTTTTTCTTTAAAAGGAGCCAATTTGGCAATTAGATATTGTCTTTCTTTTTTTAAGAAAATCTGCCAAGACGGTGGGCGGGCTTGCTTACATACATCAAGATGCTAGCTTTAGTGCTCGATAATTATTTTTGTCAGTGTCCTGCCAGGATTCGTTATTAGAATCCTCCGAACCATAAAACGATGCATTATTTCTTCGTTCTCGGTTTTTGGTACAGTCCAGGCGAGCAATCAGCGTAGCAATCTCTGCCTTGCATTAGGTCGTTGCAGGTTTAATATCATCTACTTCAGGTTTTATTGAAGAGAAAAAAACACAATCCGCTTCAATCTTTAAAAGGCGGCTATTAACTTCGCTGACTACGTTTTCGGGGTCGGTAAGAAATGATTGATTTTAGCTCTTCGAGCACAGTTAATTGTCCGGACTTAACGGCTTCGGTGGCTTTGAGTAACTCGGATGCAGATGGCTCAGTAGATGGCTCCGGATATAACTCAATATTGCCGGCCATCAGGAGCAAGTCGAGTATAACTGAAAAACATTCATAAACAACATTGCATGCTCAGTGTGGTCTCGGCAGCACAAATAGGAGGCGTTCGCTTAAGAGTTTCGCATGGATAAAATGACAACTGTTTGTCCGCACAAGTAAAACAGGGAATATTCGTACGGCCCATCATTTCCTTGTTGCCAAGCCCACTAAGACGCCTGCTTCTGGGAAAGAGAACCATGGCTAGCCTTGACCGCCTAGTAAAGAGCAGATACATTAGTCTGCCAACCAAGATCCGTATAACTCGCGCTATGGTCTTTCCAGTTGTGATGTATGGATACGAGAGTTGGACTGTGAAGAAGGCTGACCGCCGAAGAATTGACGCGTTTGAATTGTGGTGCTGGCGGAGACTCTTGAGAGTTCCTTGGACTGCCAGAAGATCAAATCAGTCGATATTGTCGACCATAAACCCTGACTGCTCATTGGAGGGTCAAATTCTAAAGTTAAAGCTCAGCTACTTTGGTCATCTGATGAGAAGAGAGGAGTCGCTGGAGAAAGATTTGATGTTGGGAAAGGTTGAGGGTCGCCGGAGAAGGGGTAGGCAGCGAACGCGATGGTTAGATGGCATCCTCGAGACGCTGCAGATGAAGTTATGTGATGTTAGGAAGATAGTGAGAGACTGGAAAGCGTGACGTGACATGGTCCATAGGGTCACGAAGAGTCGGACACGACTGAACGACTGAACTGAACTCAAAGCCCACTGAAGCGTGAACTGCAATATGCTTTTGCAGGTGGACAGTTGTGGTGACAACTTGGTTACGAAGCAAGTTTTCCGTGGCTGTAGCAGGAGTAGTTCATCCAAGGCAAATTGGCTCGACGGCACACAAAGTGGTACGCAGAAGGCAGTTAATGTGTTGGATATGTGACAGCAGCGCTCGTCGGAACAGTGCAGCGGTGCAGCGGTTTCGCCAGGAAAGCGTGGCAAAGCTGGAACCCCAGCATGGCTTTGGCCTCAACGATGACCAGTCAGGGTTTATGGTCGACAATATCGACTGATTTGATCTTCTGGTAGTCCAAGGAACTCTCAAGAGTCTCCGCCAGCACCACAATTCAAATGCGTCAATTCTTCAGCGGTCAGCCTTCTTCACAGTCCAACTCTCGCATCCATACATCACAACTGGAAAGACCATAGCACGCGTTATACGGATCTTGGTTGGCCGACTAATGTCTCTGCTCTTTACTAGGCGGTCAAGGCTAGCCATGGCTCTCTTTCCCAGAAGCAGGCATATATCCAGGTCAAAAATTAGGGCACTATACGTTGAGTCGTGAAATTTTGAATAAATAATATAATCTAAAAATGAAGGCCTTACGTAACGAGCCGTTGTAAACGTCGTAAGCTGCTTGTGCTTTAGAGTATAACTGCACTTGGAATTTTAGTGAATATATATGTAAGTGGTAGCTATTGCAAGGGCATACAGCATATCTCTAGCTTCGTCTCCCTACACCAGATATGGCAGTAAATGAAGTTCTGTAATGGATTTAATGTCATTCAGCTACCTTTTCTAGTAATTGCTAATCAATTGAATTCATTTTTCTTTAATAATGTATGGCATCAGATTGGCTGCGAAAGTAACTATTTCGTTTAGAAATTACCTCTATACTAAGGTGCACCCCTGCTCCATGTATCGCAAAAGTAGGCACGCCGCCTCAAAAATAAGAACGATGCACTGCAAGCCTGGGTCATCACAAAGGGTCGCCAAAAAGAAACCGAATTGAGTACAACCTCACGTCTGATTACTCTTAGAAACTAATTGTACTACAATGTCACTAGTATTTGGGAGCGGAAATTGGTAGCATTATTTCGTTGTATTCGCACGATCTCAAGAGAAGCAATTAGTAAGGCAATTTTATTCATTTTTTAAAAGTAAGTTTGCTCACCTCCGCCGAAGCTTCTGGACGCCTGGCCCGTTCGCGTTTAGGCCCAGGTAAGGCACGGGTGCTGTCGAACGAAAATAGAAGGCAATATTGGAGAACAAATTAAATTTCATCGCCCTGATTTCACGCATCCATTAAAAGGTATGTGCCGCCTCTATTGTGACTGTACGGTGTACATAGTACGCTCGTAAATGTCAGCCATTACGCTTTTCGTTCAGAGAAATTAAATATTTTCGACAGTCGTCCTCTTCCATTTACTTTCGACGACAGACACGCAGCGAGACATCGCGCCCTTCTCTTTAAATCAACACGTGCTTTTATATGAGCGGTTTGCGAAAGGTCGCACGTTTCTCGAATTGGAGGCCTGCAGCCTGCTTTTATTACTCGAGTTTGATGTGAATGTTAGAGGAGACGAACGTTACGACTCTCACCACTTTCTCTCTCACCGACTCTCACTACTCACCAGCTAAAAAACTAAAGGTAGGAGGAGGGGGTGGGGGGGGGGGGGGGGCAGCACGCGTTATAGGGAGGGCGAATTGCGCAAACACACGCGCTCAGTAGAAGGTTGAGCGTAAGAATCGACCATCGCTGGGCGGTCGAGCGAAAAAGAGCGCGCGAAGCCCTTCTCCGTAAAATTCTCGAAATGCGTAACTCTCCTTTTTCTTCTCCTTGCTTGTTCTTCTTCGAACGTCTGGGCCGCTGTCGCAACTGCACGCCGTGCCTTCCAACTGAGCTGTAGGCTCCTCAACGGAGGCTGGGTCGCGAGGAGCCGCTATAACAGCGGCTGTTGTTGCGACACGGGAGCCCCTTCCTGGCTTAGTGGGTGGCGAGACTCGTACAAGCTGTTTCGCAAGGCCATCGGCAGCATTCCTTAATCCGGTCCGCGTTACGAAAGCACACTTTTCTTGGGGCTGTGACCCAACGCCCGGAGACGCGTGGCGGTGGGCGATCGACACACTTTGACGCGTGAAATGGCTCGGACAGGTTGGTCATGCATCGACGGGAGCAGTTACCCTCGAGGCCTGTTGCGCACTCCGTGAGGGATCACGCGCCGGTCTCCAATAGGCATGGTGCGCGCATTACTAGCTAGGGTTATCCTTGCGGCAATGCATGCGGCCTTTAACAGGCCTTTCAGAAACGTGCATCCAGACTGGCAAGCCTATATATTACTTTCCACTTCTAGCAATAATGATAAATTACATGCTGGCAGCTTATAAAACAATGGAGGATCATCGGCATCACTGATCGCTTGTGCTCGCTCATGCCGGTAGCATTTGAACACTGGCCCGGGCTGACTCGACCGCATTTGTTCAACGTTACGAGACTTATAGACCCGTCCATATTGCACGTGAATGGCTCTCGCAGCTCTGTTTAGGCACAATGATTACCTATTTATCCGCAATCCAGAATGGTCATACATAACTTGCCAGTCATCGGGTGCGTTTTGCTCCATGCGATGATAACGCTATTTCTGGTTGCCGTTTAGCGCAAGTGCAGTAATGCTCTCTCCCTCAATATACGCGCGCGGCTAAGGGCGGAAAGCGGAGAGAGACGACGGGAACGTTGGATTATAGGGAGTGTGATTGCACTTCCCAATGCTCCCTCCCTATACTTTATGAACACGTCAGTTGCTGGTCACATCTCCGGGCCGATGGTGGGAACCGAACCCACGACCTCCGAATATCGCGTCCGGTGCTCTTATCGATTGAGCTATATCGGCGGCTGCCCAAACTGCTACTTTCTTGGTATTATTGTTGCTTGTAAACTAACCTTCAGAGTGTTCACCAGCGCCACCCTCAACCATAGCGGCGGACGTGGAACATCCTGTGTTAAGGCGAAAGCCTCTGATGGCTCATGCTGCCGTGGACAAAGTGTGTCCCGCTTTTGCGGCATTCTAATTGGCTGAGTCGGGATGCGCCCCTGCCATCTGCAACGCCACACTTGAACGCGCGCCAAGGAATGCCACGCGACAGGAGCGATGGTGAACCTTCCATACTCACACTAGCCGGAGAAAGTGTGATAGATACTGCGCCTTTCCTTTCCTGTAAACCAATTAAATTATATATAGCACTGCACCGAATGCCGACAAGAGGTTAATGATGGAAGGCAAATTATAGGATAGAAAGGGTAGGCTTTCGCCATTCTTCTCTTAAGAAACATCTAAGAGACACTCAAATTTTTACCGCCAGCGTCACGCAGAACATGATCAAGAGGGAGGGCGAAAGCTGTGCTAGAATCTTCCTATGCTGCCTATGGCTTCAAGACCGCCACAACCGAGACTCTCGTAAGCTACAAGCAGACAAATAAAGGGGAAATGAGGGTGGAACGAAGCCAACAGTCTATTTATTCAAAATACCTTACAGGGCCCAGAAGGGCATTGAGTAAGGGGGACAAAATAGCGAAGTACAGTAGGAACAATTGGTTAAATACAACGCGCAGTACAAGACAGAATAAAAACAATTATTATTATACAGGGCAAATATAACGACAAGACATACAAGACATAGTCGGCGAGGCCAAGGAAAGCATTGGGCATTGTACTTTTCATTTTGTTTTAATTTTACTTTGGTATTCACCTAAATTACTAATGTAATCTGTTCAGGGGGAAAGATAATTAAATACAAAGTAGAAGGAAAAACAACGTGCCGATGGTGGGCACCTTCTACTGGATTCTTCTTTATATATATTAGACTCCATTGCCGGCCTTTGTGCCTATTGATCTGTCAAAGTAAAATCTATACATTAGCTACAGTCTAAAGTCTATAGTCATCTTAATTTTTTTGTCTGTATACAATCTTAAGACTATTCATAGACGAAAGTCTATAACAGCCTTCACTTCCTTCCGAGTATGAATCGTCTATAAACAACCTACAGACATTCCTTATTTGGCCTATAGATGATCTACGAAGATTGTACGGCCATGAATCTTGGCTAATCTGCCTACCTTATTAACCAACATCCTATACACTGTCTAAAGTAATGTTTGTAAAATAAAGTACTCTGATAATGAATATATCGCGTGCTGTCTGCGCAGCTATTCGCCTATTCGCGTATCATAACTTCCTCGCATCATATTTCTTAATCGGAATGCGATTTTTTTTTTTCGCACCTGCAGATCCCCCTGTCGGAAATAAAATTAATGTAGTTGAAATGACTACAACGCGAGGCTTGTGCTGATGAACGGTCCCATAAACAGCTTCCGCGCCAGCTCCGTCTATATGAAATCCTAAGCGCACTTATTTCTCGCTGAAGTGACTTTAAAAACAAGCAACATAAGCAAAATAACGACAACTTCTCAACAGTGATTTTTAGAGAAACGGGTGCCCTTTGCGTAACGGCATTGTTCCCTGGATTAAACATTCGTACTTTAGCAATTTAATAACGAACGCTGAGTGGACACACGCAGAATGAAGTACATATAGGACGCATATAGGGTTCTAATCACGCAGTGACTAACTGGTTTCGTTAGGAGTGTCTGCGTCACGGATTTAAATCGACAAACCGAAGGCGACCCGAATCGCACAACAATTAGATACTGTTTCCAAGGTTGCCATGGTAACCTGGTTCTTTTTTCTATCCGACCGGCTTACTAAAGACAGCGGTCGAAGCTGCCTGGAGCGATATGCAAGGCCATTAACGATGTTCCCTAGGAGGAGCATTCTTCCAGCGTACAGAGATAAGAAGCAAACGACTACAGACGATTCAGGTCCCACTGTCGTCAGTGTATACGATGAGCGCTGATTATGAGCTCGTTTAGAAGCTTGCGAGCGTAAAGCCAAGAGCCTGCAGGAGAAAGAGGGAGAGATATAGAATGCATTTTATTGAGCGAGTAGTTCTCTGTCTGGGGTTCCAGCCTTCTATCCAGGGCTTCAAGATCAAGAGAGAGTGCACTGCGCGTCGCACTCGGAGCGGCAAGCAAGCGCGCTCCCGGGAAAATGTCGCAGCGACGCTCGGGTATCTCTGGCGGAGCAAACAAGGCAGCTTAACATGGGCGGCGCGCGGGGGCGCATTCGGCGCCACCGAAAGTCGAAGTGAGACAGGAAGGACCGTTCCCGTTTTCCCTTCTGCAGGAAAGGGACGATGGCGCAAGTCGAAATGGGAATGTCGTGTAAAGGCATAATTTCCTCATTAGCTTCTGGAATCTCGACGACAGGACACAAGCGAAGGAGGGGGCCGGACGTGGGGAGCGCAGTCTTTTCGAGCGTGGAATATGCCTGCTTTAATTAGATTCAACTTGTGCACTGCGCTTTTGGACTTTCTCGCTGATTTCCCCGAACAATGTTGCCCGTGCTGATTCCAATTTCCGGCTCCGCTGCCTTGGAGACCGCTGTTCTGAGACTATCGTCTCCTGGCGGGGTCGAAGGGAGGCGGTAACTTCGTGTTGAGAGGGTGCAAATCACTATTGATGACTTTGTGATTCACTCGAGTGAAGTGTTTGCCCAAACGGACACTTGCTTATCACGCGCAACGAGTTCCAAGTCGGTGCCTTGTTTTCAGTTAGTGCTAAATGCAATGCGCTTTGCCGCGGAATTAGAGGGGTGCTCGCCAACTCAACCCAATGTCGCGGGATCGAAACCCGACTATCGATACTGGGGTAGAGCGAAAATGCCCGTGTGCTGCATGATATCAATGCACCTTAAAGACTCAGAGATAACAGAAATGATTCCCAAGCTCCATACTTTTTCAGGTGGCGCCACTTTTAGTGGTGCTTTGATAACACTTTTGGCAGGTGGTTTTATGTCGTCAGTTTCTAGGGATAGCACACACTTTTTCATAATGACCCAATCTCTTTATGAGCGCCGCGTTTCCCTCCCTTCTAGCGGGACTTTATTTCTAATGCTTTCGCATTGATTCAATCCATTGTGGAGGACAGCTGGTGGCAGGGATGTTATGACGCCACCTTTTGAGGAATGCTGCGGTGATGACTCGAGTAGGCTTAAAGTGGTCCTCGGTCCACACTGGGCATGAGCAGATGAAGGCACAGGCTCGTGATATAGTTTTCAACATATTTAAGTATAGCAACTGTCTCACTTTCGCTTACGGCTCACCGTCACTGGGTTGCGTCGCTGCGTCGGCGTGGTGCGGCACGGGCTCTGAAGAAGGGCTGGAATGCCGAATGCTGCGGCTCGCCGTCACTGGGTTTTGTCGCTGCGTCGGCGTGGTGCGGCACGGGCTCTGAATAAGGGCTGGAAGCCGAATGCTGCGGCTCGCCGTCACTGGGTTGCGTCGCTGCGTCGGCGTGGTGCGGCACCGGCTCTGAAGAAGGGCTGGAATGCCGAATGCTGCGGCTCGCCGTCACTGGGTTGCGTCGCTGCGTTGGCGTGGTGCGGCACGGGCTCTAAAGAAGGGCTGGAATGCCGAATACTATGGCTCGCCGTCACTGGGTTGCGTCGCTGCGTCGGCGTGGTGCGGCACGGGTTCAGGAGAAGGGCTGTGCTTTCGTCAAGGAGTGCTGAATGCTGCCGCTGCTGCCGCTGCTGCCTTCGTTCAGCTGATGGTGGAATGAGCTGCCAGGCGTGAAGGCGAGATGAGTGGGACCGAGCTTAAACGGCGGCTAGACCCCGGGCTCCTCCGCTGCCTGCGATTCTTCTCCTGCTCTCCCGATCACTTCCTCTTTTTTAAGCCCTTTCGCTCCATTGTTGCGCCTCCTTTTCACTGGTTGACTGGTTTCCGCGGCCGCCATCTACCTTTGTTAGCTCCCCCGCGGCTTTCACTCTTTAGTAGGTCCCGTCCCAAAGAAGTAGTCAGTTGCTGTTCATATATGGACAAGTTTTCGTGCCGCGATACCACATATGGGCAATTAGAGTTTGGCCACTCGACGCCGGCATGGCGCGGCACTGACCTGCGTCGCAGCCTCGTGCACGCGCACGAGCCATCACACTGCGTCGCCCTCCAAATGGGGCTTCCAATAATTTCGCATTTATTCAGTCACTTGATTGTACTAGGTGGTTTTATCAGGCCACTTTCTGAGAAAGAAGATATTCTTTAAGCATTGTACTGTACTTTAAAGATGCCACCTTGTATTCCTTGTCAAATGGTATGTTTAAGGCTTTACATTAATTGATTGAACTGGTTGTAACAAGCTGGTTTTATGAGGGCACTCTTTGTGAACGAAGGCACTCGCAGTATTAGAGAGCTTTAGCATACCGTGATCCGCTACCGTGATCCGTCACCGCGCGTTCCACTGCGCATGCCCAGACCACTTTTGACGCCGATAGATGGCGCCACATGCTGGATGTTTGCACACAGACCTACCGCGTCGGGACCAATGAACTTGAGCGCTCCGCCCACGCGCGGTAGAGAGTCACAGTGGCGGATCGCGGATCACGGTAAGCTATATCGCTCTATTATCGCACACTTGGAGATGCCGCGTTTCCTCCTTCCCAATGGTGTTTCTTAGATTTCACAATAATTAGATTCAATGGATGGCGACGGATGATTTAGGGTGGCACTTTTTGAGACTGAAGAGCCTCTCAACCGTTCATTTTCAGCGATGCCGCGTTTTCTCCTTTCCAATGGGACTTCTTTCAGAGCGCGGCTTTTATGCGGCCATTCGGTGGTTGAGCTGCACCGTCGTTGGTGCCGTTGCCGTGTAACCTACCTAAAGAGAGCCACAAGCCACGAAAGAGTCACGAGCCAAAGATAATTCCTCAGGGAAGAAAGAAGATTGATTGATTGATTGATTGATTGATTGATAAACTTTATTGGGGAAAACGGGAGGTTAGGGGCAGTGGGCTAGGAAAGAGCAGTGGTCGGCAGTCCTCTGTCCACGAGTCCGTTGACCTCACTAGTGGCTCTAGCTCGCTGACCAGCATGAGCTGATGCTGAGCGTCCGAGTCGGCTAGAAGGTCCTCCTACTGCTCAGGACTAGGGCTATCTATTTTAGGCATTATGGGGCTAGCCCTACATCCCCATGCTGTGTGGTACGGTGTAGTAGTGTCTCCGCACCAGACACATTCGCTTTTGTATTGTGTTGGCCATGTCTTGTGGTATAGGGCTCTGTTTGGATATGTGTTTGCTTGTAGGTGCCTAAGTGTAGTGGCTTGTTCTCGGCTTAGTGTGTCATGTGGAAGTGCGTACTTTCTACGCCTCTCCCTACATGCTCCTATTGTTCCCCGTATGTTTCTGGTGTTGTGAAAGGTTCTATACCGATGGCTGCACCTGCCCGGCTAGTGAAACCTTGGACGACGGCATCTATTCTAATGTTACCCTCCATCCCAGCGTCGGGGACCGAGGCAAGAGAGAGAGAGAGAACTTTTATTTGTCCAACAGAATGAATATCCCGCTCTTCGAGGGTTAGACTCGGAAGGTGGGACAGTCGCCTTATACCCTCTTTACACGGGCAGAGTTAACCACGGTTAGCGTAACTGCGGTTACGCGTAACCGTGGTTAGCCCGTTTACATGGCAGACCAAACCACAGTTACACCCCTAACCGTGGTTATCGCAAACCGAGTTTGGCGACCTCGGTTTGCGTCGTTAACCGAGGTTATGGCGGCGTCTGTTGACGGAGGCTGCTCGTCGGCACTCGAGTGCGCGAAGCGTACGAGCGTGTCTGCTTCAGCAGTGTACTCGTTTGCCCGTATTGAATATCCGGTGTCTGCTGTGCCGTCCGGCGTCTTCGGTTACGGCCTACAGCCAAGCGTCTGCGTACTGAAGCCCCGTCCAGTGTTCGCAGTATCGTTTGTGCGGCTTGGTGCTGAGCGCGGAACGTCAGAAAATGCGCGCTCTTAGCTTTATAATGAAAGTGCACAAATTCGCAACGCTTGCAGTGCGGCATGCTGCGAGCAAGCTGAGGTACGTTACACTTACCGCGGCGGTGAAGCGAGCGGGCGCGGCGAACTACGGCGGGGTGCGTAACACCCTAGTCGTCGATAGGCTTAAATTATTTCTCTTCGAAGCCGCGGCGATCGGCGCTTTGGAACTGATCAACGCTGTCGAAATGGTGCACTGATGAAACATCTTTATTGTGAATCCTATTCTACCGCCGTAAAATAACGATATGATAAACTTTGGCGATACATTAATCGCAGAGCTAGTACTATAAGCAGAACGGTGAGCCGCAATGTACCGGCGGCAGCTGTCTTGAACAGAAACTTGATAGTATCGCGGTTATCGGTCTTGCCAGCAATTTGCCGCTCAGTGATCAGGAGTGATTCAATTCTGATATTCGGCTCAGTATTCCAGGTGCCAATAAATTTAGCACGCTTTGTTTCTGACATCGGCGCTAGCGAACCGCCGTGTCGTTCGCGTACGGTCTGCGGGAGGAGGGGCCAACGCGGCGGTGTTTACGATGGTCGATGAGGTGCTGCCATCGTGCGGGGCTTCACCGCGTTGTTGACGCCTTGCCGGACGGCACTCCGGAAACTTCATTATAAATAAAATATTTGTAAATGCGGCTTCGTTCCTTAGATCACCGCGTCGCTTCGGTTGTACTTTATGGGCAATGGCGGCCGTAACCGAGAACGCCGGCGAGCTGTGTAAGCACAGCTAACCGCGATTGGCGGTTAACCGTGGTTAAGTTCGGTAACCTCGGTTAAGCGTAACCGTGGTTAAGCCGGCCGTGTAAATAGGGTATTAGTTGCAAGCCGATAGTTTTTGGACTCCGGCGGCATCTTCGGCCAGTCGAACAATTTCTCTTTGGACTCTTGGGTCTGAGCTTCGCAGAAGGGTCTCCCAGGTGTATTTAGTTATATTTTTAGCCCTGCCTGGTGACTTCGCGACTTCGCACATTCCCATATTATGTGATCTAGTTATCCCCTTTCTTTACATAATGAACATATCGTGCTTGCCACCCTGCCGCTGTCCAACTCACGTAAATCTATCATCATGCCATCACGTAGTCTATCACCCATTCTAGCTCTATTCTTGCGACTGTACTGTTCTTCGTAATTTCACATTTCACGTATTCTTGGATCCACCGCACACCTCGTAGAACTTCGATTTGGCTACATTTGGCTATCGCTACCAAGTAACCACTACAACTGCTACAACACTACTGCACCGCCCGGCTAGTGAAATCTTGGACGACGGCATCTATTCTAATGTTACCCTCCATCCCAGCGTCGGGGACCGAGGCAAGAGAGAGAACTTTTATTTGTCCAACAGAGTGAATATCCCGCTCTTCGGGGGTTAGACTCGGAAGGTGGGACAGTCGCCTTAGTTGCAAGCCGGTAGTTCTTGGACTCCGCCGGCATCTTCGGCCAGTCGAACAATTTATCTTTGGACTCTTTGGTCTGAGCTTCGCAGAAGGGTCTCCCAGGTGTATTTAGTTAAATTTTTAGCCCTGCCTGGTGACTTCGCGACTTCGCACATTCCCATATTATGTGATCTAGTTATCTCCTTTCTTTACATAATGAACATAGGTCTGATCGTATTTCCGGCCATATATAGTTGATTAGAACTGGGTTCGGGTATGTACTTGTCTGTATAGCTTTCTCCATGCTACTGCTTCCTCTTTGCCTAACATGGGGCCTGGTTTTGGTAGGACCCTGCTGCTCAGTCTGTAGTGCGTTGTTATTTCGCTATAGTTAATCAGGTCCTCTTGTTTGCCTTGCTCCGGTGGCACTCCTCCAGCCCGGTGTGTGAGATCTCGGGCTAGTTTGTGTGGCGCCTCGTTTCCGGGCAAGCCTGCGTGGGCTGGCGTCCAAACAAGGGTGACTTCTCTTTCTATTCGCTTTTGATCGAGGATTCTACCCGCAATTTTTGCTATTACTCCAGCGGTGTAGCTCCTGATTGCGCTTTTGCTGTCACTAACTATGTATTTTGCCTCGGTCTGAGCAAGAGCCAGTGCTATTGCAGCCTCTTCCGCTGTCTGTATCGATTTTGTTTTTGTAGAGGCTGCTGTAACCATTTCTCGCTTGCCATTGAGTACGACTGCATTCATTCTTTTTTTGCCGCTATATGCAGCGCCTGCATATGCAATTCTACCTGGATTTTCTGCCTCGAATATCTGTGTCTTTGTTTCTGCCCTTTTCTCCCGTCTTTGCTTATTATATTCAGGATGCATGTTCTTTGGTAATGGGGCGATATGGATCCGTTTCCAGACCTCCCCTCTTATTTCCTCTGTCTTGTCCCAGTATTCTTTCGGTTGTATACCTATTTCCTTCAATATGCTCCTTCCACCCTTAGATTTCTCTAGCCTTCTTTGTTGTGTAGCTAGTGTTGCTTCAATTATTTCATCTAATGTGTTGTGTATTCCCAGCATCATTAGTCTGTCCGTGGAGGAACTTGCCGGGAAGTGTATAGTGCTCTTTTAATGCATTTTCTGATCATGCTATCGATCCTATCTTTTTCGGCCTTTTTCAGGTGTAAGTATGGCGTGGCATACCCGACCCTGCTTATTACGAAAGCTTGTATGAGCCTGAATAGGCTACTTTCTTTAAAGCCGCCTTTTAGTATCAGCTATTCTCCTTATAAGGTTTGTCGTTTGTATGACCAGTCCTTCCGGTTTCGTTATCGTTTCTCCGTTGTATCCGTTAGTTTAGAAATTTGCGCCGATCGCCCATCGGACACCCGAGACCGAGCACTCGCCGCCGGTCACCGGGCAGAGCTGTGGGCCCCTCCGAGGCCGGCATCAACAAACGCCCTAGACGCTCTCTCTCTCTCTCTCTGGCTCCCCGCTACCACGTTAGATCTCCCCTTGCGTTCTCTTCGCTTAGTGAAAGAAAGCTAATGTAGCAATCGTCCTCATACTTTTTTTTTTTTTTTTTCAGATGCCATTTTTGAGAATAACGCCGCTTTTTGAGGAACGCCGCGTTTCCCTCCTGACGGGGCTTCTAAAGTTTTCACACTAATATGTTGTCACCCATACACAGGTCGGCAGATGCAGGTGACGGAGTGAGACCTACAATTACACGTGCTAAACTAAACAAGCAGTACTGAAAACACCAACAACACAATCAAGCAACATTTGGACATGTATACACTTTTGGCATGAAATGTATGCCTTTATGATGTCATCACTGTCTGACTTGTCAAGAAATTTTGTCGTTCACGGCTGCGGATTTTCTATGTGACGGCAACTCTAACACTTTTGGATCATGCTGTACGGAGCAACTTTTCCGCAGTGCAGCTGTGCTGTGCGGGATCGCCCACTTTATGGACCTTTGGACTCAGAAGAAAACCTGCCTTGAAGCAAACATATATGCAGCAACGAAAAAAAAAACAAGAATGAATAAAACCACAAAATTGAACCACAGGCAGTGCGCCTCGTAGAAACGGTGACCGTATACACAATATTTAATCAAATCGAAAATGAAAAGTTTAGCTGGAGAACGAGGGGCGATATATGCGAACGCGTTGCGCATGATGCCGTTTCGCCACGCGGCGCAAGAACTTCTTGACCGCAGAGAGCCTCGCGTATGTTTAACTCCCTTCACTCCGCAGGGGCAGGGAACGGGGCGCATCAACATAGCCCCGATGGCTTGCGAGTAGCGAGGTGAAGCCACCGGCGAAGGCACGCGCCTGCTGGCGCAGAAAGACCGACCGAAACAATTTGTTTTGTTTCTTGCAACCCACAGTCTCCCGTCTTCCTCGGTATTTCTTGGCGGAGAGAACGACTCCTCCGTTGCGCGTTGTTTTATTCCCTAGCTGCTTCTTTTTCATACTCTGCCGAACCTTCGAAAGAGGGGGTAGAGTATAGGATCCCCCCTCACCTGCCAACCTCTTTCCTGTGCCTCTCTGATTTCATCTCGAGAAAGGAACGACCAACGGTTTGGTGGTGTCTCTTTTGCTTTTCTCTTGCTCCTCTCTCTGCTCTTGATTACTCCCATTTACCCGCGCCGCCGCGCTTGCTCTTCTTGGCGCTTCGTTCTCCACCTTCCTCTCCTCCACTATCCCGACTCTGCCCCCCCCCCACACACCAAGCAGCAGTCCGCTTCGGCTTGCGTTTGAGTGGGGGGCGATTCGCGGCAGCCCTCGAGCACCACCTCTTCCCTCCGCGGGTGCCGCCGCCAGTGAGTGGACTGCACCCTCTCAGAGCCGCCCGCCACCAGATTTCCCTCACCCCCCCTGGAATCTCGTGAGGGGGAGCCAATGGACTCGTCCATTACTCCCCGACGCCAGCGCCTTCTCCTCCTATCCTCCTCGCCAGTGGCATCAGCAGCAGCGTGGAGTCGCTGCCGTCGCCGTGTGCTCGCCGCCGCGCTCCCGAATCGGCGGCTGACGCTGCCACCGTCGTCTAGTATTGACCGCGCGAGCCCAGTTCGTCGTCGGCTGTGTGGGGCTGCGTTGTGTGTTGTGCCTGAGGATTGAGAGCCTGCCCGGAGTTACGCTGTGTTCTCTTCGATATACAGGATACTTGTGGTGCTTCGATTGGGTTCTCCGAGTGAGCTACGTTGTGTGTTGTTCCGTGATAGCGTTTTGGATTCCGCGCCCCTGCTTTTCCGTCACTACTGGGCATCACTTCGGCGCGCTGTGCAAACCGGAACTGCTGCCGCTGTCCATCCACGCTTGTTGTCTCCTTCCGGCAATCCCGCTCTTTTGCACTTGACGGATACTTGCAGCATTTGTTTTCTTCCGTTGCACGGTAGCAAGGAGCAGCGCTTTTGCCACAAGCGGCTTCACCTAACAGCTCCCGCAAAGCGACGCCGGCTGTGCGCGTCTCCCTCCCCTTTCGGCGTGCGGCTTCGGCAACAACAAAGCGATGCCTTGTTTCCGCGGCCGTTTGCACTGGGAGACCGTGAACTGACGGCGAGTAACGCTGGAAGCAGCGACCATCGACAGCGCGTTGTAACCGTTTCTCAACGAGAGGGAGTTTAGTTTTTTTCTACAGTGGTGCGCGCTCTTGTTACAATTTCCTTTGCATTCTCCGCCGTGGCGAGCTGCTCGCTGCGCTTGCGGTGGGATTGAAAATCGTCGCCGTGGTTCAGCTTGATCGCAAAAGGATTTTGTGACAACGCGCTGTTCTCCGGATTGCACCGATGTTCTTTGGATACCAGGTCATCGCTACGGGATACACGGCTCGGCGTTGTTGGCGGCGGTTCTTCGGCGCCTGATGGATATACGCTAGGCAGGTGAGTCGCAGTTCGCTGTAACGCGCGCGTTTTGCACCTCGCCCCTCCTTCCCTGTGAATTTAACGCGAGTATATGACTATGAGCACCGTGCTATCTTCTATTTTGCCTCGCTGGTGATGATCACTGTTGGCAAAGCGAGTCGCAAGGTCTGCTGCTGTGTCCACAAATATACGCAGCGAGTTGTGACTCGCTGTTCATCCGATGACGCGCGTTTCATTTGGCCCTTGCGACATACCACAGGGCACGAAAGAAAATATTAGATGGGAAAGCGACGGCTTTTGGCTGTCGCTTGCCTTTCCTTTCGCTCATGTGCCGTGCGGTGTAGCCGGACTACTTATTGAAAACGGTTTATCGGCCTGCGAATGGTGGCTGCGAACATTCCGACTCTTCCGTTAGGCGTTGGAATTCCTTTTCGCGAACTTTTTGCTGTTTAGGCGTAATATCGATCGTGTGAGCTTAACGCATTCTTGAAATACTTTCCTCTGTGACGTAAAACGCTCAATGCGCTTATCTCCGACGAGTCTTTCTTTTCTTTAATGATCTGTATTCGAACTTCTTTATTTCTTTAGGTGATATGGGCTGAGTGCGAATTTTTTTGAACCGAAGTCAAAATACATCCACGCTATGTGGCTGAGGAAGACAGCAACAATAAAATGATGAAGCACCCGAACGTCGCCCTTTTTGAGAGTGCTCACTTATTCACAATTTGTAACGAAAGATTGTCATGATTCTGAATAATGGTGCTGTTGATTATGAGTGACGTTTAGTCTTCGCGCCGTCGTGGAATCAATATATTTGCCGCGCCTCGCAACATTTCGCCCATGTTTGGGCGCCGTCATTTTTATTTTTGGCCATGTCGTTCAGTACTATTTATTTTTATTTTGGACAGTGTAGTCTTGACGAAAATAGCGCTGATGAAGCCATAGCTCAGGTCTGTTGGCTCGGCGCAATTCTGAAATAATCTGCCCTCCGTCAGCTTCGTTCAATGTGTTGAGGTCCCCGAATCATTTGAGTCACAGCAGTACAAGCTGATTGGACATGTGGCTTTTCCGCATTCATACAAGAACCTGTCAATCCTGTCGGTACTGTTAGTGGCCCAGGTTGCCAACGTCGATTCTATAATTATTTTGTGCCCCTTGTCGAGCCACAGGGGTTGAAGGGTATCACCTCATGTAGGAATCTACGTTGAAGTTGTGTTCTGAGGTATTGCGCATGTAGTATGAATTCACACCGTGTTTTCTTTACAGAGGGTTTTTATTCGCTCTTATTCGGAGTCATTCCATCATACTCGTATGTACATGTTTTCTAAAAGCGAACGGAGTGCGGATGAGCTAACATTATCTTCGTCAAAATTTCAAGAGGCGATGTGTAAGTTTGCAGAATCAAACCTGCGTAAAGCAGCAGAATATGTGGCTTCACAACTGCGCCTTGCTGCCTGTCCAGGGAACTTAATTCATGCTACAGCTTCCGACACTGCTGATTTGTCTGACTCATCTGCAAGTATTGTTGACTCAAAACCGCTTCCGTCGAGACCATCTTCGAAAAAAAAAAAATAGTTACAGCGATATCTTTTGTGCAGGCATGAGGACGCTGTCGAAAAGTGAATGGGCTGCGGATTTATCTTTCGTTGCAAGAACTGTAGCTCGTTCAGTTAGGTGTGCGCACAAAACGTCTTCTATTTCCTTTTTCTAGTGTTAACAACTCGGCAACCTAATTTGAAACTTTGCACTATGAGTTTACTTCGACAAGATTTACTTGACTCAGCGTGGGACGTCAGCTCTTCTCGGTACTGCAGGGCGGCTCCATAAAGCCATGACTCATGGTCCCCCGTGGTGACCGCTTTGAGTCTTGCGTCCTTGTTTCGGCTTTTTTTTTCTTTTTTTTTTCTTTCGCGTCTACTTTGTTGTAAGCAGTGCTCCAACGGCCGCTTTGCACCTGTGGTTTGCAAGTACTCGCTCTCCGAAAACTTGCCGAGCGCAGTGCAACTGGAGGTTCTGAAAACGTCCACTCCCGCCGTGGTGACTCAAGTATTTACGCGCGTGGTAGCCGAGCGCAGCAGCGCGCCGTGGGATCATCACCGGGAAAATATCCGGTGCTCGCAATCTTCGTGCGCTAGGGGTTGGTGGCAATTAACCCGGGGCGTTCAACTCTGCGCCCGGTATAGTGCACGCAGCGACTTTTTTTTCAAGAAACGTAGTCTTGAGAAAACAAGCTGTGGTCACTGCAGTCTTGCAATGCATGTGTAATTATACGAAAGCCTACAGGTATGGTCGCTTGCGAGTGCGTTGAAGGATTGATTAACGTTTTGAATGCTTCCTTTTTGTAATTAGATTTCTCACGTTTTTTTTTTCTTGAGCTTTTGGGAAGCGCGGGTATGGGACAGTAAAAGTAAAGCGATATCGAGTTCACTCCAAACATCGCTAAATGCTTCATTACGCAATGTGCCCGGCAGGGAAGATGATGAGAGATGTCTGTGAGGTTATTTATTATTTTCCTCTTGATATTAGTCGATCATATTTGTGGCTTTTCGTAGGACACCGACGACAATTGTATCCGATCTCTATTTGTGAAAGTGATTATCTGACCTTGTTTATGTGTTTTCATGTTCCTACGGCAGCAGAAAATTATTCATTGAGGAGAAGAAAAAAATCATTCTTCTGACTCTCAGCTCAAAAAGATGAAGTCTGTACCGAAAAGGACTTAGCACCGTCTGCAAGTGTGGGGTGACGTGGCCGCACGTCTGAAGTCGGCGTTAAAAAAAAGTGGTATCGACTCCCGCAGGCTGCTTTAACATAGTGATAAATGCAAGCTTCAAGTTTTGTCACCTTTGCTGCTTTGAGGGAACGTTGCATCGGAGTAAAAATAAAGAAACCCTCCGGAGCTTTGTCACGTCATTCTTGCAAGGACTACGAACGAGGACTACACCGGTATCAATTTCCGGAGCCCTCCACTACGGCGTCTCTCATACCCGAGTAGCTTTGGGACGTTAAATCCCATGAACCAAACCTACACCGTGAAACTCGAGAATTCCTTCGCCTGATAGAGCGATTTATCAGTGCAAAAAATTCAGGGCTTAATAATAGCCCACCGTATCAAGCGGATAGGTACCAGTTATAAAGAGATTTCTGGCATCTATTTGCTGTGCCGCCTGTGGGTTGGTGTAGCATTTACAAACTATTATTCTTTTGTGATAGGTATGGCAAATAGCCCTGCATGTACAAACTGCGGGTGCGACGAGACTATAGGCCACATTCTTTGTTAGTGCCCCATATACAGCGAAGGAAGACAGTGTCTATGCCGTGCGCTGGAGCGTCTAGATGGGCGCCCACTAACTGAAATTAAGATCCTAGGTCCCTGGCCACGGCGATCTTCTGCGGTGAAGGCCTCCCAGGCACTGCTCCGCTTTATGAAAAGCGCAGGACTGATCGAAAGGCTATGATTTTTTTATGTTACGTGATATGACTGTGACGTGATGCGACTGTACTTTCATCACCCATCCCTCTCACCCACACCTTTTATACCCACCTACCCCCAGTGCAGGGTAGCATGCAAACCAGTTCCTTTACCGGTTAACCTCCCTGCCTTTCCTCCTCATCTTCCTCATCCTCTGGCATCTACGTTTCCAGAAGATTCACTTCCCATAGGTTCGAGACCTCGAAAAATTCTGGAGATATTCCGATATAAAGCGGCGCTGCAGTTACCTGTTTTCTACTGTTTTCAGTTCACGGTCACAAGATGCGCCGGTAGCGGCCCTCTCGATCACTTCTGCGGTAAACGCGCGCACAGATGGCAAGAGCGGGTTCAACGCTCTTTTTGCCGACGGTTGTTTCGCTGCATCTGGAGCTTCCGAAGGTCTCTCTCTCTCCCCAGCTCGTGACGCATGCACCGTTCGAAAACGGCGGCTCCATGGGACAAACAAAACGGAGAAGGCTGCGTCTGTCGGCAGCCTTGCTCGTGCTGAGCCCCGCCGGGGTGGCGCAGTGGTAAGACGCCCGACTACTGTGCCGAAGTACCCGGGTTCGAACCCGACCTCAGCGGCTGCGTTTCGATGCAGGCGAAACGAAGAGGCGTCCGTGTGCTGTGCGATGTCAACGCACGTTAAAGATCCCCAGGTGGTCGAAATTACTCCGTAGCCCTCCACTACGGCTCCTCTTTCTCTCTTTCCACTTTCACTTCAACCTTCCTCCCTTCCCTTACGACGCGGTTGTGGTGTCCACAGAAAACAAGTGGGACAGTTACCGCCCCTTTCCCTTCCTATAAATGATAAATTGCCCGTGCTGAGTCAGCGTTTCGTTTCGAGTCGCCCATTTCAGGGGCGCTCTATGCCTCCGCGGATAACGGTTATGACGAAGTTGACGTTTTTGGCTGTTCACTTTGAAACGTGTAGGAAAAGACGTGGCCGCGTGGACTCTGGGAGTGGCCTTCTGCAAGAAGCAAAAAGAAATGAAAAAACTGCGAAGAGGGTTGAGAGAGGAATATATGGTAACAAAACAAATATAAACGTTCTCTTTGTCAACGCGCAACTCATTCGTGTTTCTCGTCTGAGCACATTTCATTTCCTCGCCTGTCGTGTCTTCTCTGGTGAGCCTCTTCTCTTGGGTCCGCGTTATGCTCTTTTTTTTTTCTTTTTTCTTTTTTCTATGGCTGCTTCCCTCGCTCCGGTTCTGAGGACTCTTATGCTGATTGCGCCCGAAGCACGAACGTCGTCGCGATGATTTGACAACGGTCTGACAGCGTCGTCTGCTACGAGGCTTCCGCGTCGTCTGCCGACGGGGATTCGCGTCGTCTGCATCGGTGCGCGCGGCAGTAGAGCACGATGCCGAGGACACAACAAAGCGCAATAATGGGGGGGTCCCGCCGTCGAGTCTCGTCGGCACGTCAGGAAGCTGCTTAGTTCATTTCATCCAAGCACCTTCCGATGATTGACAAGCGCACATGGGAAAACAGAAAAGAAGACAAAAAAAAGTGGCAGGAGAAAAACAAGAGCGCCCTGAGCATCGATCTCGTCTTGCTTGAGAGGGCCCTCGCTCGTTTTCGTGCCGCTGCTTTGGCCTTTGGGCATTTCTTTTCGCGCCTGCAGCGACCTCTTTGTCTTTGTCTGTTTCGTCACGCTCATTCTCGAATCACGAAGACGAGCACCAGGCACGGACGGATAATGTGAGCGCATCGCTTCGTTCACCCCCGCTCCGCTTCTGCTGCTGCTGCTGCTGCTCTTTTGCGCCGGTGTCTCGTCGGAGGAGAGTTGAGCCTCTCGGAGTCCTTGATTTGCATGCATTGGGGACAAAAGAGTCTTTGCTTCGTGGTTTTGTTCGCCGCCGCCCCGCGCTCTGCCGCTTGTTTCTTTTCTTTTTCTTTCTTTTTTTATTTTTTCCACCGCGCTCGCTCGCTCGCTCGCTCGCTCGCCGGTGCTGTCGAGGCGGCGGTGCGTGTGGGAACATTGTCGTGATTACGTTTTGACGAGGCCAGCCTCGTCCCCTCGATCAGCTGCGAAGGTGACAACCGGGTTAATCCCATTCTGTCCGCTTCTCTCACTGGACGCGTTGGAAAGCCGACACCGCTTCTCGCTGGCTGGCATCTTTGCCATCGGGCGTGCATTTCGCGCGGCTAGCTTTTTTATTTCTGCTTTGATCCCGCGCTCCGAAGCCAGGTGCCCGCATTCGGACGTGCTCGGAGTCTTGTTTGCGGCGGTGTCGTGATGGTTCTCTCCGCCTTCTCTTCCCTTTCCCGCTTATGTATATCAGGGACGGGCGTCTTTTGAAGGCGCCCGATGTCGCTTCCATTGTGGTGTCGTCGTCGTCGGCACCGCGCACAATCCGGGCGAAACCGATTGAAGGGACGACGCGCGAGGCGACCTTCCTTCCTTCCTCCTTTCCCCGTTTGACACCGCGGCTCCCCATCTCCCATGGCCCGTCCTCCTTCCCTCTGTCGCGCCCGAATTCGGACAATCGCTAAGTGGCGTCCTCGACTGGGCGGCGGCGTGAGTCGGCCATAAAAGCTACCGAATTATGAGGGCGGGCCGAACGTGAACGGAATGCATCGTTCGGCTTCGCCGCCGCAAACGATCACGACGTTGCCGCGTAGCATGCCCAGTTTTGGCCCCCGGGCAGTCCGAGAAGCCGGCCTTCTCACGTCCTGTACTTCTTTTTTTTTTCTTATTTCTCTCTGTTTTTTTTTTTTTTTTTCGTGCCTGCGTACGCAGCTTCGTTTTTCCGGTCGAAGAACCGTGGCGTAGAAGAACGTGCCCGCTGTCCGTGACGGCGCAACATTGCTTTTTCTGCTACGTGCAACGCGCGATCGGGTCTAGTTTGGCGTGCACTCTGGGCGTTCTTTTTCTCTTTTAATTCTTTTGGTAGTAGCGGCTCGAGGGTATGCACATGGTCAAGCTATGCCTTGTTAGTAACGGCCCAGAAACTATGCTAAATTCACGCGAGCATAAGCTGTTCAAGCAATATGACAAAAAAAAAAAAAAAAAACATATTTCAGACTCTTCGCAAGTGCGTCAGGACAAAATTGATGTATACAATTTCAAGGAATTCATTCTCCTGAAAAAAAAAAAATAAATTAAAAGAAACGAGCCCCTTGCGCTGCCTCGCGGACCGAACGCCTGTTGTTTCCACCTGAGGGAGCATGTGCGTGTTTGCTCATATACTTGTTTGCATTTCCGGTGAATGGTTTGTGCGCCATTGCGAAAAAAAGAAAAAAAGTCCGTTACTTTAGCATCACGCGAGCTAAAGTAGAAGTGTCATACTGTGTTTCTTTTTTTCTTGTTGCAGTGAACAAAAATGCTGTAATGTTGCTTGTGTTGTGACACCTTTTTGGTACAGGGGGTCTAGTCAGAGGTTTTACGTCTCCGCTCTTGCCCAGATACCTTGGCAGGGGTGCATTATATTGGCGAAAAATTGGAATAAAACTCAAGTTTTAAAGGAAATCCGCCATCCTGTGTAAGAACGGACCTATTTTAACTTCGTTCTTATGTGCAGCGGTGGCACAGACTCCTTAATGTATCGCTTAATGTCAGAAGCACCCCCCCCCCCTGGCGCTCGCACACACACACACACACACACACACACACACACACACACACACACACACACACACACACACACACACACACACACACACACACACACACACACACACACACACACACACACACACACACACACACACACACACACACACACACACACACACACACACACACACACACACACACAAGTAAAAGTGAACTCATTGTCTCTCGATGTAAGTAGATGCCTGCTGTAGCGCAAGCCAGCTAGTGACTTGCGCGGTACTTTGTGAGCGCCGACACCTCTGCGGTATGAACCAGACGGTAGAACGGATGTCGCTGCCATGGTTAACCTGGCAATCCAGAAATACAAGGGCTTGCGCTATAAGACCGGACTGTACTGCAGCGTCTCCTCTTCTGACAGATCTTTTCCGCGCTCGTTGTCTAAAGGCTTTTGTTTCTATCGTTGGCGCTTGCTTCATGCCTTGAAGGGCAAGAAATGCTAACTCCGCCCCGTGCTTCCATCCAGCGAAGCTAGAACTGCAGTCCCAGTTTTACCATACATCCGTATCTTGTACGCGTGCGTGAAGGCGTCCCTAAAGAGTTGCCTTTGTCATCAGTCTTCGTCAACACAGCGTTGCTCGCGTCCACTCTAAAAAGGTTGGTTCGGCTATCGTCTGAAATCGATACTCTCTAGGATTATGCCGGACAAAACCTCTCCCGTAGCTTTCTATGCCCAGACTGGCGCCCACTTCATGGCAAAGTGCGGGAGCGGGGATCGTCTGACCTGTAGTGGGTGGTGCAGTTAGCTTATGATAACCATGATTGAGAATCCAACAGGCGATGCCTGCTGGATGCGTTCTACCACCTCAGTGGCCACGCCACCAAGCGGTGGCTCAGGTCCCTTCGCTCGCTCTGCTCCCACGCTGCATCAGCGTGGGAGCAGAGTTTTCGACGAACAACGTTATCCATTTATTACTGCGATGCCTCGCGGCAACTCATTATGCGAATAAACTTCGCCAGGATCCCAGAAGTGCCCGTCTCTCTCCCAAACACGTCACCGTCATGGGAGCAGAGAGAAGGAAACAAGCATCGGCATTGCGATGAGGGTTCCTAGGGGAAAAAGCGGGGGGGGGGGGGGGGGGGGGGGGGGGGGGCTTGATTTGACGAAGGCTGCTGGAAATGAAAAGGCGCCGCGCTCTTCGGGTATGCGTTTCTGTTTTCTTTTTTTTTTTTTTTTCGCACATTTCGTTTCAGGAGCGTGCGCGCCGGGCCGCGTTCTCGAAGGGGCGGAATTCCGCATTCATCGCTTTCCGGGGCCTCGCGCGCGCTCCAGGCTCGCGCCGCTGCCGCATCGATCAGTGAGAGTACGGAATTCACGTGTCCGGCTTCTGCCAGCGTAGCGGGCGATATCAGAGCGCCGAAGTGCAAAAAAAAAAAAAAAAAAGAAAAAGAAAAGAAAAAGAACTGAAAACTAAAGGAACGTGTGCGCGTGTCTGAAGTAAAATATTAAAAGGAAATGGAATCCTCCGAAAACCTATCCCGATTGAGCCGAAACATCACGTTCTCTTCAATTCATTTTCGGTGCGCTTTTTTTTTTTTGGGAAGCCTCCCTTTTTTTTCCCCAGCCCTGTTCTTCCGTTCTTTCCTACCCATCGCTCGGAGAGCCGCCCTGTCGTCACATTTGCATGCAACCTTGCGATTCCCAGTTGGGCCCTTGTGCCGGGGAGACTGCCGTCTAGGGAGCGGGCATGCACCCTGCGCCGTGTTCCTTTTTCTCCTCCCGCGTTGCGGGAGGGCTGAATTGGGGAGCGGCTGGGAGTCCCCCGCGCGTCCCTTCTTGGATCCCGGTGGATTGAGAAAGCTCGTCCCCTGCACATTGCGATTGTGAAATGCGCGCCAAACGAGGGCTCGACGACATCATGTGCTTCATAGTGTAAAGCATGCATATAAATAACTGCTCGAGGGACGACCGCTGTTACGGCTGCTTTGACACTTCCGCTGGAAGTTAGGTTACGTAAGGGGCTAAGGGAATTACGTCTCTCTCGTTTCGGGGTTGTTTCATAATAGAGAGAATGCTGCAGTTCCAAACTAACGCGTGCCCAGCGAGTTTAGCGCAATCCGTCAAGGTGGAGACCGGTTATGGAATAATTGTTCATCTTTCGTTCAGCTCCATGCCCGTCGGAGTTATTACTTTTTTTTTTTTCAGCTGCGATAATTTCGATAAGCTCCCCTCGATTTCTTCTAGATTTTTTTTTTTTTTTAGTCAAAGGCGACTCTCGACCATCGAAAACGTCAGCTTAAACTTTTGCTGTTCTGGGCAGAGCTATGGGGTGTTTTGTGATTTATGTGTATGATTAGGCAAGAGTGTCTTGTGTTCCCGCGTCTTTCGCTGGTCCTGGTATGTCAGATTCGTGCCATCTTACAGTGGTCTAGTTCTTTGCCTTGCCATTTCGGAAGCTTCCAGTGACTGCCTATTGTTGGTAACTGCACTTATCGTCTCATTCCGAGAGGGCTCCTCTCTGTAGACAGTCACGGCGGAATTACAATCGCCACCTCCCCCACCCCACACACACACGCTTATCCTCCCCGCTTTTTGCTTTCTTTTCTTTCTTTTTTTTTGCGTGTGTATTCACTATCACCTTGCAGCGCTTGCGCGAGATGCACCTATACTTCGATTTGATTTTGGGGAGGTGCTGCTGCGTCTAGCGTCATTTCGCTCATGTTCCCGGAAATAACATTTTGCTCCGTAACTTTTTCACTCTGTTTTTCCCAGAGTCTGCGCACCCCGTTCTCTCTTTCCGTTTCGAGAGACGGCGAGGGACGGAGTCGATCTTCGCCTAGTTATCAGTTGAAAGCTAGGCAGCGTGGTATGAGACGGGAAAAAGAGTTCAGCGCGGTTTACGGCAGCTAGCGGCGATCATCCGGGACCGATTGCAGGGCCTCACCTTCGGCGCGTTCTCAATGTCGACAGAAGGCCGAGCGGGCTCTTCCCTTCCCAGCTGCGCCGTTGTGTGGATTGGGAAGAGGCTGGGAAAAACGGGAAGAAAGCAGGTTGCGCCTCGGTTCGCCCTCCCTCTGAAGCGGAGAAGCGAAGTTGAACACCCTGGAAGAACGGCCGGCCGTCGCGCATCACTGCTTTGCGACACTGTGTGGTGGAAAGGGAGAGAACGTGTGGGTTACTTCGAACTCAAAATGCGCGTGTGGAGAGGCTGGGGGAAAACGTTCCCGATTTTTGGCTATATAAGGGAATTAGAAGTCCCCCGCCTGAGTGGTGCAGGATGTCGCTTGGTCTGGCTCCCTGGAGGATAAGCGTAGGTATTCTTTTTATCGCTTGTGTGTTTTTCCGCGAGAACACGACGCCACGCGCGGCGAGAGTTTGGGGCAAGCGAGCGAGGAGCGTTTCTCGTGTTCCATGCAAATGAGGCGGCATCTCCCCCGTTGTCACGGCGCGTCGAGGGGTGCGCCTGCGCGCTTCGCTTTGAATTCATACTCGCGTTCGCAGTTTCGCGCAGCGTACCGAAAGGCGATCTGAACCGGATTGCTTCATGCGCGCGCGGAAGTAGTCCCTGCGTCAAGCGATCAAATAATTTGTGCCAGGCTGACTTTAGCGCTCGAAACGTTATAAGTCACCTGTGCTGGCGAGACTTTTTTGGAAATAGGCTGCCGCGCAGGTAGGTTTGAGTGAAGGCTGTTGTAGGATGGCGTTGCAGTGGCCACCTCGCATTCTTTCCCGCTGCTTGACTGCGGCAGCTGGCTTTCGTAGGAGTGCACGGAACGGAACTCCGGTCGCCGTCGCGGAGCAAGCCTCACGGGCGTCCGCTCGCTGTTGTCCGCACGGTGATACGCGTGGGTCAGTTGCAAAGGACAGCCTTGCCTGTTTAACGCGCCGCTCTCATTGGTTGGTACGATGTCGACTCCATTGCCTCCGCCTGCCTCGCTTCTAACGAGAAGGTGGATTCTATTTGTCCCATAATATCGATGCAAGGACGAGGCTTCGTATCCGTGGAAAGGTGGCCGATGAGTTTGCAGAAGCGTGGCCCCAAATCCCACATGGTGAAATAGATATATAATGTGTGTTTGTGTGTGCGTAAGAGAGAGAAGTGAATGCGTTTACCGTTCTGGTCTTTGCTCTGGGTCCAATTAGTGATGCCCGACGAGCAAGGCCCCAATTACCAGCTTGCGCTGAACTCCCTTCGTTCGTCCATAGCGAGGTGAAGTTGTGCGCATACGATCGAAGTGATTGCTTCCGTCAGCAGGAGTACGCGGTACAGCACCGCAATTGCAAATCAGTGACCACTGAAACGCGGTGTACCTACAAATTTCCTCGTCTTTTTGCGAAGTTTCGAAAAATGTATCGCCGTTCCTACTTCGTAAATGCTGCCGTCGACACGTGTGCATTTAGCATGTCGAGAATTTTACGACATTGTTTTCATAACAACGGCATAAGTGTGAGGCAGACGTCTATGGAGCCGTCGTTTAGCTCGAATCCGGAGACGGACAGTTTAGACATCTCCTCACAAATGCTGCGCTGTTTAGTTTTACACGGACAAAGGAACTGTACAAACGCTGAGGTTAAGCGCAACCTCACTTGCGCTTAACCTCAGCGTTTGTCCAGTTCCTTTGTCCGTGTAAAACTAAACAGCGCAGCATTTGTGAGAAGATGTTCCAACTAGCTCAATCTCAGGCACTTCAGTTTAGACACTTGCTTCTCAGTGGTATTCAGTGGCCGCGCGCACAGCACAGCGCCAAATAACGCCCGGCTAGCCGTTCAAAACATGCGCAGCTAAACGGCACAGAGCCCAAGGTGTACTACACACCGCCGACGGTATAATTGCTTCCTCGGTATTCAGCCACCAGGAAGTTGGCAGAAGCGGCGCCGTATGGCGCCCAATCTGCGCGCTTTTATCTCGGTTTTCACTTACGCCTTTCGATAAACGGAAGCCCGACCGGCCGCGTCGGCGTGCTCCAATTGCAAGCGTCCCAATCACGAACAACTACGGCGCCCCGTTCACCGCCCGCCAGTCTGGGCCGTCGTGGCTTCCCACCCAGCCGAAGGATAGTTAATCTTCGACGCCGGCGCTTTGTAGCTAATCACCGTCCGACGCCGCTGCTTAACGGGGCGCCGCCGATCCGCCGGCGGCGTCGAATGAGGCACCGGGGGAGAAGCGGCACGCCAGTCGGGGGGGGGGGGGGGGGGGGGGGGGGAGACAAAAATACGTCCGAGGAAGAGAGCCTGGAGAACGGTGCCATCGGTTCATCGCGCGGGCGTTTTATCTCCGCGCGTGCGAGGTAGACGTCGTGAAAGAAACTTGCCACCTCGGCTCAAAGGCGTCGCGTTTTAAGGCGCGCGACATTGTTCGAGGAGGGGGGCGGGGTCTCGCGTCCAGCTGATAACGGCGCGCCGCATAATGACTTGGCCGCGGAGTGTGTCAGATAAGTGTGTTTGGGGAGCCGTGACCTAAGCACTGCACCTATATAGGCGAAGGATAACGCTTCCAACCGTGCGTGCTCTATCTGCGCCCGTGTATGTCGGCTGGCATTGTGTGAGCACTTATTTTCTAGGCAGTGATCTTGTTAATGAAAGGTAATGTTCTACGCTGCGTTGTGATGCATCGCAATAGCTTGATGTGCTGCCTTCGTCGTGCCTGTCCCTATCCATTAGTGTAGTCTAATGCGCCCTACGCGTGTACCGAATTGGTTGCATCGAGCATCGTTGACGTCGCAGGCAAGTGGTTGCTTAGCGTATAGCCTGGTAATGTATGTATACTGCTCTTTGTGCTCAGCCCGGACGGACGAACGGGGCACGCCCTAGTTTCAGATGTCATCACGTTTATTTAATTTCTTTATCTGTCAGTCTTAATGGTATTGTCGATAAATTCGGAGATATTCTTTACACTTAAAGTCCGAATAGTTCCTAATCCTGGACTTGTGTTTTTGTATCTACGTCACCTGAGTGCTTTCAAGCCCTCCCCTACCCCCCCCCCCCCCCAGCTACACACACACACACACACACACACACACACACACACACACACACACACACACACACACACACACACACACACACACACACACACACACACACACACACACACACACACACACACACACACACACGCGCGCGCGCGCGCACATACACACACACACACACACAAAAGAACTTCGCCAACGTTTTAATGCTTACCGCTAAAGTATAGACAAGTGCATTTTACGTACGTACAACACAAATTCGTGCATACGTACATACACACATGCATACATGCCTGAGGCTGCGCCATCATTTGATAAGAAATGGAACTATTCAGTTAGTAAACGTTATATTCATTACAAAAAAAAAATAAGTTCCGCCCATCGCATGGGCGCCCGCATCTGAGTGGTGGTAGGTGGTGGTGGTGGTAAAAATGGTTTGTCGCGCGGCAGCTGGTCGGCTGGCCCTTTTACGCACTCTCCCTCCGCAGCTCTAGAGTAACCCTGTGCGCGCGCAGTTTGTCTGCGCAAGACAAAAGCTCGCTAAAACTTGCGCGCGCACACGCGCGCGACCAGAGAAAACACCTCCACGAGTGGCGGTGTTGGCGGCGCGCAGCGATAACTGGCGCGCGAAAGCGTTTACCTCGCCCCTCTTTGTTCTCGGCTATCCTCTGGCGGCAGGCTGATATGTGCGTCGATTAGCGCGCGAATAAGCCGAGACCGGTCTCTCTCTCTCTCGCTCGCTTTGTGTGGTGCGGCCAGTGGTCGGTCAGAACGACCGCCGCCGGACGACTGTGCAACAGCAGTATGCACGTACTGTAGCGACGACGCCGGCCAGTCGTTGGGTAATTGCGCTCTAGTACCGCGTTTCCTCGCGTATAAGGCAAGCACCTGGCGCGCCGGGAATAACCTGGAGCCAGGCGGACAGCTAGGCGGCTCAGGTTCTTCAGACAAGGGGATTCCGCTACAGAGGAGTGATTGTCTCGACTGAATTAATGGTACCAATGGTCGCAAAGCCGTATGTCGTGCCTCTGTCAGCATGCTATCGGACCTCTTGTCTCATACTGTAGCCTTTCTTTTCTTTTTTTTTTTTTCCGCGACGCATTGTTTACCTGTTAATTGAAGAAAATCGTGCGCGTATGCGTTTCACGCTTGCCTGGATGCGCTCAACCATAGCCTCTGTCTCAACGCTGAAGTCAGTCACGACGCCGGAAGTGAAGGGCTCTCTCTCTCTCCAGCTCTGTTCAGCCGCTTCGCCTTCGTCTTTCGCGTCGGCGGCTTATTGTGCCCTTTCCGTGGTATACGCATTTTCTCCTTCGTGCAGTCGTGCGAGATGGTTAAAAACGTCGGATTTAGTGTTAGTGTCTCCCTCACTCGGTGCCTTTTTCCGTCGCCACGAAGCGGGCAAGCGGCGGTGGGATGCTTACAGCCGAGGAAACGCGGTATTGCCGCTGACCAGAGTAGGAAGTGGCGGTGCGCATAGCCGTGTGCTGGTCGTCGGCGGCGCAATTGGGTCGTTGGCGGCCGTAAACGCCGGCACGTCGCCGAGTCATTGGGGTTAAGCGCGGGGCAAGCCGCGTTGCCGCGCTGTTTGTGGACACGCCCCTCGGTCCTGCTCCAGGGACCCCTCTTCACGAAGCCGCCAGGCACTCATCGCCGCCGCATTCATTGGCTCTGGTGGCGGACTTGAATCCGGCCCAGATTGCAGGTGTCTGAGGGTCACAGTGTCGTGCGCAAACGCCCCCCCCCCCCCCCCCCCCCCTAGCCCTGTTTGCTTATTTAATTGTATTTTTATATCATTCTCTCTCTTTTTTTTTTGTCCGTATATATCGTGCTGGGCTTTATTTTCGATCATTATTTGCTCCAAGTTGTTGAAATTAGCCGCAGTCCTCGACTAGGACGTCCCTTATTACCTGACCACTGTAAAGTAAACGAAGCCAAACCTGTCATCGTTCGGTGTCTGGTTCTATACAAATGCTTCACTGGACGTTATAATCAGCGTGTGTTATTTCATTGCGAACCCATTCGGTTTTTACAGCCTCCCAAAAGGAAATAAAATTAAGAATAGCTGTGTGCAGCCGCCCATGTATAATTTACACTATAACCCCCTGTAGTATTCTCGCGCAGTGTACGTATTATGGGACGGCTTTGGCATAAGCACTATTAAAACCATGCGAGAATCGCTTGGAGACTGCTGGCGCCAATACTGTTTGCTCATCACCGGGTTTAACAGCGAGCGAGCAGTCCCTCGCGGACGTGTCGGTAGAAGGGGCAGGCACCTTGTGAAGTCTCCGTGGACGCGGCCGGTGGCGGGTCGCCCTGTACGCATGGTCGGTAGTGAGGATGCAATCACGGCGGCGTTGTCACCACTGCGATCAATATGCTAAAGCGGCGGCTCGCTGCGCGCAGCCGCGCTCTAATGCGCTCTCTCTCGGCGGTGGGCGTGTCTGTGTCAGGGCCTGACCGGACGTGGCGGCGATGCTACGGCGATAGACGGACCCCGCGCGATTTGAAAGCCTTTCGCGTAGCGTAGACTGTGGCCATTTGCGCCTGCCCCCTCTTCGTTTGTTGCTTTTGTGTTCTCATTGTGTTTTTCATTCCCGTTGTCTTTGGAGTATTGGACGCATGGGATATCTGGAATGCTCCGCGTTGCGACCTGCTACCAGTTTCTGAGCTTGGCCGGTTTCTGCGCTTGCAGTGCGCACTAAAAGTGTTCAAGCCACTTTTCGGGATGGCCAGATGGACTGGGCCCTCTTAACGGGTCGTCCTTCGCCTTGTCAAGGGTGGTACAGAGCCGAAGTTTTATTGCGATAGCAATACTGCGCCAGGTTTCGGCCCGTCGCGTCGTCCCGGGAAGAGCCTCGTTTGACCTTGAACAGCCGCAAAGGAGAAGCATAAGAAGAAGAAGGAGAAGACAAAGAAGAAGACGAAGAAGAATGCTCGGTCACCGGCACCTAATGATTTCGCTCCACATTCGGTTCAGCATCATTGAACCCTTCTCATTTATATGTGGGCTGGTAGCTTACGCCTTCGCGTCAAACTCTTAAAGGAAGAGCTTGTGTCTCCAATAATGTAGCACCTTACGCTGATAGGGTGCCTGGTAGGGGAATAATGTAGCAGGCAAAAGAAGCTTCCGTCGTTGCTATCGCAATTCAACTAGGGTTAACTAGAGTTAAACCACAACTAATTTTTTCAGAAGCGCCCTTGCGTAGCTGCGTCGGTAATATATAGAGCAGGAAGAGTCAATCGAGTAGGCGCGATTTTTTTCTATCTCCGTGTGCGGAAGGATGTCAAAAACGAGCGCAGAGCACACCAAGGTTGTTCTCTTGTGCATCGTCCGAATGGATCGCGTACGGCCGCCCACTTGTAGCGTAAGTGATGTGCATCAAACCTGTGGGGTGCTGACAGTGGCCGGGTCCTTTATGTTACTCGAGTTACGAAACAGCGCAGGTTTCCAAAGTGTCGCGACACCTATGTTCAGTGAAACGAACTGGAAGATTACTGGAAGAATTCGAGATTATCCCGAAATGGTATGCCCTAGCTGACAATGAAATTAGTCAAACATGTATTAAGACGACTGACGGCGACAGTTTCGTTTGCAGCTTCCAGCTCATGCATCTGTTTGTTCAGCTCCGCCACAAGGAAAATGGTCTGGTTTGATTGATTTGATTGATTGATTGATTGATTTATAGGAAGGGAAAGGCGCGGTAACTGTCTCACTTGTTCTCTGCGGACACCTCAACCGCGCCGTAAGGGAAGGGAGGAAGGTGGGAGTGAAAGTGGAAAGAGAGAAAGAAGAGCCGTAGTGGAGAGCTACGGAGTAATTTCGACCACCTGGGGATCTTTAACGTGCGCTGACATCGCACAAAGCTGACTTCCGACACTTTTTTTGATAAAGGAGAGGAGATTGACTGAGGCATGGTATAGACAACAACATATTGCAATCAGGGCAACGTTTTGCTCGTTCGAGCTCCCAAATACATCCCACGGTATTCGTAGATGGTACCACGCGGCGATGTCGTGCAGGCGTCCACTGGCGATCCTTGTACACCGTGTTCAGCAATAATGCAGCCTCCGGCGGCAAGCCCCTCAGGGAAACGCTCAATCTCGTCCCTCTCTGTGCCGCGTAAAACGGGCCCTGTCAACTTAATTACCTCCCGGCGCTTCGATTACACGAGGAGCAGCGAAGGAGGAAGATGAGGCTCGCCCGACGGCCATCGAGCGGACAATGAGCGCTCCGCACGTAACACGCGCTTTGCGCCGGCGTCGCATATGCTTTGACAAAAGCACTCGCGCGCCCGCCCGCTCTTTCTTGCCCGCCCACTTACGTCAGCCGGCGGCCAAGCGACATTGGACTTTTGTTAAGCGTGATGGATGAGGCCGCGGGCCTGGTTCCATCGGCGGCCTCTGTGAATTGTTCATTGGCGCTTGCGTCTCCTGTCTGGCCGCCTGCCTCTCCAAAGCGAAGGTTGTGGCTCTGCCCGGCGTCCCCACCCTCTCTCTCTCTCTCTCTCTCTCTCCGTGTGTGACTTTGCCTTCTCGTTCCCGCGTCATTGCTTTTCTCGGGTTCTTTTTGTGGAGTTCGCGATAAACCTTGTTGGCGGTCGTGATTACTACCTGTCTCCCGGCGTGTTAGGCCTAACAAGTCTCGGTCTCTCTCTCTCTCTTTCTGTGGAGCTCAGTCATCGTTCCGGTTTTCGTCGCGATCGAGATCGGCCGGCTGCTATGTTTGGAATTGGGCCGCGCAGAACACCCCCTCCCTTCCCCCTCCCTCAATTCATCGCTCCGAAAGGGACCTTAATCGGCTCCCTTGTTTGATCGCGGTGTTTGCACAACTGTTCCGCGATAAAGCGTAGTACATTGCAAGAGGCAACGATTGGCCGGGCGCTGCCGCCCTTATAAAGAACAGGCTCGGCGCTTGCACTGAGAGGACCAGTTCGTGCCCGTCTCTTGGAAGACCGCATCCATCTCGCCGCATTTCGAAGCCCGCTATCTTTAGTCGCACGCATTAGTCTGGTCACGAGATGAGTGAGGTCGCCCTATTCGTACGCACCGAAGTGTATTATAGCTGCAGCCCACCATCGTGACGGAGTTGCTGTCATGCTGGGTTCTCGCGCCAGCATGACTGGGCGAAGCTTTATTCGGCAGGATAAGACGGACGGCTACGAAAAACAAAGGAGTCTTGTGGTAGTGCACTGAATTTAGCCGCTCTGAGCAGCATGATTTCTCCTTTTGGCTTTGGGCGTAGCCGGTAGAGGGTTAAATTTAGAAGTGCGCGCAAATTAGTGGTGATAAAAAAAAAAAAAAAAAAAAAAAACAAGACCGTAAAGTGTCTGACAGTTGTCGTCCATACACGTGAAGTGGGGATTTTTTTAACGTAAGTGCGACAGCAAGAAAAAAAAAGTTTGCTCTGGTCTTGCTGGTTGCCATAGCAACTATGACGCCACTCATTCGAGTGACCATATAGCGGCGAGTGTAATTACGGCATGCACAACACGGCACTCCTGAGGCAGGCCGCCTCCACCTGACCGCCTCTGACGTGTCGTATATGGCATCGCTAACGGTGAAGGTGGTGGTGGTGGTGAAGACGTTTATTTCATATTGGGAGCTCCATGTGTGGCGCCAGATTTCCTCTTTTGTATAAAAAATGTGACGCAACAGTTCTTTGTGCGGCGTTTAGATGGCGTCATATAACGTTTCACTTCCGATTTGGCATCTGTCTGCTAGCCAAATTGGACGCTAATTTGCTATAAGGATTCGAGCCGACGACACGTGCACATTCAATTGAGCGTGCACGTGCAATTTAACGTGCAGATTCGATTGAGCGTGCACGTGCAATTTAACGTGCAGTGGATTGAACGTGCACTTGAATTGACACGTGCAGTAATCATGCGCAAAACTTTGCAGGACTGTGCGAATCTCTCTCTGTTAAACAGCCAAGCAAAATCGTTCCAAACATTGCCAGACAGATCTGGTCATTGGCCAAATATCGGAAGTATATTGGAAATCAGCTGGGAATATGCAGGAACATCGCCAACATAGTACCAATATTGGGTGCATGACCTTTGCTTCCTGCGGCGCTTTCGCTCGTCTTAATCGGTTTAGGGGAGTTAAACCCCTGCGAGGATTATGAATGTCGCTAACGAATTGCGGCGCGGGTGGCGCTTGTTTGGTTACATATGCAGACGGCCGTCGTTACTTGGTTGTGAACGCACCATATAGCTCACCTTCGGTTGTCTGTTCACGGGAACCACGGTGAAACATCTGAACAGTCAAAATGCTTCCAAAAACGTAACGCGCTACCGTATCTCTCTATCGGTTGAAAAACCCATTTGAGACTTTTTTTTTTTTGTTATTATTGGGACAGTGAGGGACACAGAGGTCGGGGGGAAAAAAAAAAACAAGAACATAAATCTGTTTATTCTGGTTAGCACTTGTCCTATAGTGTACGTACCTTTATTTTTGTTTTCAATCTACCCTGTTCTTTCTTCCTGCCTCTCACCTCTTTGTTTCGCTCTAACGCTTCCTTACTGACCCTTTATTTCCGCCGCCCAAGGTTAGGTGCTTCGGTAATTAGGTATAAGATACCGAGGCCGGCAGACATATTTTCCTTCCGCTTTCGATATTTATTGAATAAATAACCACTCGCTCTAGGTTAACAAGAAAAGCCAAAGTGGGGTTATGGGAAGATGCCAAGTGGGTATATATTTTTGTGAATATTGAGTCAGTGCTTCGAGAACGCGATCCCGCCCGGGCACAGCCGAGGTGCGTTGGGAGCGGCAGGCAAAGGCCTGCACTCGGGGCTCTCGGTGGGGGGGAACCGCTAGACTCAGTTCAACGCTCGCCGCCCCGCGGAAAAACGACGCGTTGTTAACAGGCGCTGGCATTCCAATGGCCTCTCGTCGCCGTCCCTTGACCCGAGTGGAGAGAGGCCGACCGTACGCCGGTCATCGCTCGTATTTCTTTCCCGAGAGTTAAAGAGACACGGAGAAGCGGTGGACGTGAAAAAGAAAATGCGGCGTCCGTGCTAACACGTACCCGTCTGTGAACAGTGGCCGCGCTTTCCGCGGGAGGGACCCATCCGAGTAGCTTCTTCTTAACTGCCTTTGGACACTGCACGGCAGGCCGTACCTTAACCAAACTTGGTTTTTGCCGGAGCACCGGTCGGTTTAGACGAGTCCGTCCTGCGCCGCATCGCTCGCAGATAGCCTCCGCGTACACGTCACGGATGCACGCATGCCTGTTCGTCCAAAAACATACACGAGACAGAGGGTATGGGCGCGCGACCTTGGATCGCACGTGCACGGCACCGGCGGCCCCAAGTTGCGTGCACCACCGTCTCACTTGGACGCGTGCACGGAACGAGAGATCGCCGCTGTCTAAAGTCACTCAGTTACTGGTTAGTCTCTGCTTGTCTTACTAAAGTCAGTCATGGGGTAGGTAAAGTCGCCTCTGCAGGGGTTAAGACACTACTGCAATGACGCGATCGGGACAACGCCTCAACATTTGCGGTGTTGAAGCCGGACGCCGGTGGACCGTGTACGCGATCCCCGCGTGGTTGTATGCGACAGCGACCACGCGTGCTTCTTTAGCGGCTGCGTCATTGGTCACCGTTCTCATTGGTCGACCCTGCAAAAACCGCCACACATTCGTTGTTCGGAAGCCGCTCACCTCATCCAGCAACTGAGAAAACACGAAGGTGGTTGGCTAACATCGCCCCTCCCCCTTTCCAGCTTCGTAGGCTCAACTGCAATTCTTCTTCAGCTCTACACGTCGTCTTGTTTGGACAGTTGTTAACCGGATTCAGGAGCGTAAAGCAATCTCTGTGCGCGCAGCACGCAGCTAGTTACGACCCGAGCAGCGCGCCTCCCCTAGGTCACTGCATCCCGGCCATCCGTCGCAGTGCACCGAATAAAGAGACGCAGAGCGGCGGACCGGTGGTATCTATGCATAACCCTGCCATTGCAGCCGCTTGCCAGGCCATGAGCGGGGCTGTTTGCGGCGGCGGCTTTTGCAGCGCGCATAATCTTGCCGCAGCTGATGGCCGCTGCTACAAGGAGGCAAATAAAAAAAAAAAAAGAGAGAGAGAAACGAGCTAGAGTCGGAGACGAAGCGAGCCGCCTAGGAGACCGGACGCAGCGCCGCGCAGGAGGAGACCCCCTTCTTCCTGGCTATGGCACAAGGTGCAATGAAAACAAGCCGCGCAGCTCGCAAGACAGATGGGTTTGGTAATAACAATAATAGGCGGAACCGGTTCGTTGGCCCTGCGACGGCGGCCGCCGCGCTTCTGCTGCTGTTTCTTCGCTCGTCCTCCTCCTCCCTCTCCTCCTTGTTGCGGGTGCGTCCTGCGAACGAGGAGAGGGGGAGGAGGAGACTCTCTCCGTCGACTCGTTGCCGACCGATCGGCGAAATATCGAAAGTACACGAGGAGAACGAGAGAGTACGCGATCAGAAAAGACGAAGAAAGACAAGAAAGAACGCCGTCCCCCCCGTCTTGGGGCATCGGCGGAAAACCAGGCGAAGACGAAAGAGAGGCAGCCGAGGTACTTCGACCGGACGCCGCCGCCGCCTCTGCGACGCTCTCCGGCCGCAGAATGTTGTTGCTCCTGAGGCGCAGGACCTTTTTCCGCGTGCTGTGTGCGTTTGTGTGTGTGCGAGGGAAGAGCGTGAGGGGGGGGGGGGGGGTGTTTTCTTTGTTGTTTTTTTAACGCGCGGGGCGGGACCCGGCGCGCCGCTCTCTTTCTCTACCTGTGCGCGCGTTTCGTCCGTGGCTGCGGGCGACGATCGTTCCTCTCGTATCTTTCCTTGACCCTGGTCTCTTCTCCCGATGCTCCACTCGGAAATTGCCTCACGTTTCCGTGCTTGCGATGAATGCGGGCGGTGTGCCGGCGTTTAGCGAGCACGCGTCACTCGCGACTGACAGGACCGCCGCCAGTAGGCGCCGCTTCGGCCCCGTGTGCGCTTGCGCAGAAATAAATGGCCAGCCTGCAGCCGCTTGAATTCGCTTGGCGACTAATGAGATGAGGGGCGCTGGGACGGATTTCGATACCGTGCGCGCAACTGTCTACAGGACTCCCACATCTCGGCGTGGTCGGCACGTAGTGGTGCATGCCTGCTGGTAGTAGTGTGGCCGGGGTGTCTATTATAAGTTCAGGGGGGAATCCCCGCTGGCTCTGGCGTCGTATTACCTTATACTTTATAGTATTATACGATATTATAATTAAGGAGCAGCTCACTGCGGCGCTCTCCGATCAGAACCTTCAGGGTTTCATTGGCTGACAGACTGCCAAGGTAAGATAAAACGGTTGGCGTGTTCTGTCATGGCGGTGTGACACTCGTTCCGTGCTTCCATCTATTGATGCAGCCTTGAAGCGCTGGCGGATAGGGAATGCTAATACCAGTGCTGGAGCGGTGTGCACGGGTCTCCGGTATAAACGGTGAAACTAGTATGTTGGTTCGCATTCCGGCGTTATGTTTGGGAGGGCGTCGCCTCTCCGAATACGGAACGAACGGCAACGAGCTAGGCCGCCTCTCGGTTTGTCGAGACGGAGCGTCGTCACCGTGGATGTCAGCCCGCTGCACTACCCCGGCGATGTCGCGGCCGGCGAAACTGCGGCGCACGTCAGTCTTTCTTCTCCGGCGCATTAGCTGTCACCGCAGTTGGCGAGCCCTGTCATTACGCGGCGGCATTTGGAGGCCGCAGCTCCGGTCGCTCGGATTCTGCAAAACCACCTCGCGCGTCGCTTGCAGCTGGCGCGCAGTCTCTCTCCGCTCGCGCCTAGGGGCACGTTTCGTTGTTCGCGCACTCGCCAATTCCGTGCCGGCTGACAGAAAAGAGAGACGACGTGTCCTTCGCGTTGCATGCCGTCCGCTGAGTCTGCTTCGAAGAAACGCTTTCTCCGCTGTTTTCTTCTTTTCCTTCCCTTTCTTCGGAGAGTTCCCCTGGAGGCATCCGCCAAGACGACGAAGAAAACCTCGAGTTGCATCGTTTCGGCAGGCACCGCCGCGGCATGCTTCTTTGCGCCGGCCTGTCGATGTCTGCTGTGACTCGTCGAACCTGGGTGTGCGCGTGTATATTTGCGTATATATACACTAGGTGCCTGTCGAGTAGGGCTAGGTGCGCTTGTTCACCTTGTTCTTTTCTCTTTTTTTTTTCTCTCGCTTGTGAAAACGGAAAGGAGAAAAAAAAAAAAATGTACGGGAAATGCGCAGTCGAGCGCGGAGGCATATGCATGCGAGCGTGACTTAGGCATTTCTGAAGGTGTCTGGAGATGAGGAAACACCCACAAGACATGGGCGGCGGCTGCGGGTGACACGGAGTTACTACGCCTCGAGGCGCACTTAGCGTCTTTCTTGTTTTTTCTCGCTCTTTCGCTCCGTGGCAAACCTTGGCTACGCGGGGCTGTGAAGGTTCTTCCAGCGTATGGTGCACCTGTAGCGGCGCCTCCGTCTGAGGAGTTCCGTCAATGTTACAACGTTTCGGTACTAGACGATTGCGGGGGCCCCCTACCAATGGTCCTCGAGGTGACTGCAGGACAACGCCAGCTTCACAGTCGCCGGTTCAGCTGGACGGCGACGCCAGAGCGAAGCAGACGTGTGAACCGTTAGTCCGTGCAGATGCCGTTGTGTTTCGTTGCCGTTCGTGACGTAAACTTTTTCTTTTTGGCCCCGCCGGGGTGGCGCAGTGGTTTTGGCGCTCGACTACTGTTCCCCAGGAGGCGGGATCGAATCCCGACCTCGGGGGCCGCTTTTCGCTAGCGGCGAAAAGCAAGGAGCCCGTGTGCTGTGCGATGTCAGTGTACGTTAAAGAACCCCAGGTGGTCGAAATTTCCAGAGTCCTCCACTACGGCGTCTCTCATAGCCTGAGTCGCTTTGGGACGTTAAACCCCACAAACCAAGCCAAACCTTTTTCTTTGGCATGGATGTTTCTGAGACCCCTGTTGCCGAAGCTTCTATAGCGCTGCTCATCCGTCACTGTGTTTATTGCTATAACTGGATCACTGGCTCCGGTTTTGTTTGGCTGCACGGGATTTTCGGTATCTTGTTGTGCGTATGCGTGAACATTGTTTAGTATAGAGAAGGACGTTTTTCTGTGGCCACTTTTGTCTTTTCTTTTTGTCTCGGTCATTTCTTATCATCTATATGTTCATTTTTTTTTTTGTCACATGAATCACGGAAGCAGCGATCAAAGGATAGGGAAGGAAGGAAATAGGAGTTGCAATCACAGTTAAACTCGGACGCAGAATGCGTCCAGGGAAGCTTGCATTCCCCCGCGAACTGTGCCTACTAGGTTACTGCCCATTCCTATCGCTTCAACACTCCTTGTGTTCAGTCTTCTTTTTTTTTTTTCGCAAGCAGTGCATTTATGTGCTCAATCGTGACAAGCCAGTGACTCGAAACTCCTGCGTTATTTAGCAAAATGAGTGTTTGCGTCATGTGTGTTTATCAATAAACATTAGTTGCGGGTTTGGCGGTCGGATATGGCGCCAGCAGGTTGATGGGTGCGAAATACAGCGGCCGGTCTTATCTGTGGCTCGTGGGAACGCATTGAGTGAATCGTTAAGTCGTATTCGACTTCCCCTGGCATCTGTGGATGCCCCTGGGCCCTGCCCTATTAGCCCGAAAAACTGTCTCGACAAAGGCCTGTTCCTGTTCACATACGGATCACGCAGTAGCGACAGGCTCGCTATGGTCGACCGCAAAGAGAATTCTTTTCCTCATTTTCGACAAATATAGGCACACAACGTATGCAGCACTACATCACGAGCACTCATTCAAGGCGAACTGTCGTAGTTTTATTTTAAAATACGTTACGATTATGCGAGGAAGCGAAATTTGATAAATGATTATAAGCGTGCAATGGCGGCGGTACAAATGAAGTGGACAAGGTGTTTTTTAAGTTGTAAACCGAAGTGTTCACGAGTAGCATTCGGTGCAGTCGCTATAATAGTCTGTTACGTAACAATTGTATTCCATAGTTTTTGAGTACCGCAGAACAATTTAGTACTCACAACGTCACGTGTTATATGCAAGTTTGTGGTCACTTCTAGACGGGCCGGCGTTGGATTGTTCACTGGTGGACACCAACCAGTACGCTTAGCTGCCTAGCGGTTCGTAATTGCAAGACGCCTTCTCGTTGCCCGAGGGTCGGTGAGCCTTCGTTCCGCAGGTGGCCGTGACGATGTCTCGGTGGTTCCGGTTCTCGCTAGCCCAGATTCGCCGTCTTTTCTCTCCCGTTCTTCGCTCAGCTTGCGTTGCTAATTGCGGGTTCCGTGTTTCGGCGGCCGGCCTCGGTGCCCGCAGAGCTCGACGGCTCGACCAGGCTCGACTGCCGCTGCCCGGAAGTAGGAGCCGATCGGAAAGGGATGATGAAGAAGGAAAAGGGGGGGGGGGGGGGGGGGCATCTGCAACTGACGGAAGTGCCGTCGCATTGTTCAATGCTTGGCCGTACAGGTGGCTGTTCCCCGTATTCTTCGGCATGTCTTTGTTTTTTGTGCGCTGCTTCTCTGTGCACGTGCAGTATCTGGGGCTCCTCATCCCCCCCCCCCCCCCCCTTTCCCCTTCCTCCCTTATCAATCCAGGGACGACTTTTTCATTTCGATCCCTGTCGTTACTGCACCGAAGTCGCTTCTCGTTTCCGTCTCTATCCGTATCCTTAACGGGCCCAGTCATGCGGAGATATTCCTCTGCGCGTCCGGTTTTTCCTTGGGTCGCGTCTGCTTGTGCAACGTTAGGTTAGGCGCTCCTGTCCGTATAGATTGCGTTTCGCACTTCCCTCTTCCAGAAGATTCCAAAGAGGGCAGGCTTTTTATTCTCTGCCTCTCAAGTTCCCCCCCTTTTTTTTTTTTATTGTTGTTGGTCCCCTGTTCGTCTTGCTTGCCTGCGTTACGAGATGAGCACTGGGAGATGGCTTCGGAAATCCTCGAATCCGGTTCGTCCTGGCAGGTTTGCGGCGCCGGCGCCCAGTCGCAGGTGACTGGACAGGTGTGATTTGTAGAGTGTGGATCTTTACTTCTTCTTTTCCTTGTCGGATATTTCGTGCCGACTACCCAATAAAGTTTTCCTATTTGTCCTCGAAGTTGCGGGCGAGCGAATGATAGCGTTGATAGTATTTGCGTAACTTGTTCCGGGTTCATGTGAGGCGGAGTAGTCGTGGTATACACGCACGATAGAGGCACAATGGAGCGCCACAAGACACGAACGTTTGTGTCTTGTGTTCCTAGGCCCGTGTCCGACGTGTTTCCTTTGTATTCAGAGTTGTGTTTCCGGGCCTCCTGGCTTCAAAGAGGTCGCTCTCCAAATTGTTTCGTTTTCGTCATATTTGTTTTCATCTGGGCTTTGGAGTAAAGGCTTCGGCATAGTTGTGAGTCAGCGCTTGTACTGTGGCTTCCTTTTATCTTGTCCTGTGTCTTCTCGTTCGCGCCGTTTAAATTAATAAGGGATGTTTACCAATTCGCCCAACAAAATATCATGGTGCATCCCGCTACCAACGTGACGTGTATTTTTGCCACGAACGTGGAAGCCTCTAATGCGTGCTAGATCGGAGCGCATTAATTTCAGGTCACTGGATTATATATATATATATATATATGTATAACCTTTACGTCGGGGCTTGCGGGTAAGTCGGGAGAGCGCATAGCACGGCGTTGCTCGATCATCGCGGCGGGAAGCTTTTTTTCACAACCGGCCTTCTTTCGTGCTCCAAGATTTCCCTTGTTCTCGCGGCTGCCGTGTCACAGTCCAAGCAAGAAAGACGGCCTTCCGGCGCTTTGAGCGATGCACGGACGGACGAACCGATAGAGGCGAGGATTACACGGCGGCGCGGCCCCATCGTGTCGCTTTGCTGGAGCGGCCGTCAACGCTTCGTGAAGGAGTGCTAGACCCCATCGATCTGTGTCTCTCTCCGGTGTGCGGCACCGGGGCCCAACAGCGATAATAACTAACTGCAGGACGATGTCCCTGATCGATATGCTAAATACGCTATAAACTGCTTACTTCGTTTGCATGCCCTGGCTGGCTGACTGTTTCGGTGTAGAGTGGGCGCTTGCTTTTTTTTGTTTGTTTGAATTCTTCGCTTTTTTTTTTTTTTTCTCTAGATCTGCCTGCCGATGAGCTTGTCGCGTGCGTCGTATTATAGCGCTGCCTTCGCCGTGTCGGCGGGTAATTGTGATGGCCCAGACGGGTGATCTCGCTGGCCCCGGTGTTCGTCTGCGGTGCCGTCGTGTTGCGGTATTGTAATTACGGGTACTGCGAACGATGGATATATACGCAAGTTTTGTTTGCGCCGCTAAATTGCGTTGCGTGGATACCGAAACTCTGCTGGCTCTCTGCACTGAAAAAAAAAAAATAATAAGGGGGGGGGGGGGGTAATACAATGAGCACGAGAATCCCGCTCAAGCGGAGTAAACCGCCCGGCCCTTTGGCCTTGTCGGATCCACTTGCGTATAGGCATTGTAGTGTGCGAGGAATTGTTCGATGTGTAATATATTTTAATGTTGTCGAGTGACGATCGAGCCTATATTGGTGCGAAATGTGTCCAGAGCGTGTTAAGAATGGTTTAGTTACAGGAAGTGATTATAGTTCCGCTCATGCCTTTGTACTGAAGTGCGTATGGGTTGTAAGTCTAAAACCTTATTTTCTTCGTGAGTGGCGTGAACAGAAAATGTGGGCAGAAGATATTGGCAGAAGGCGTGGGTAGAAGTTGTGGGTAGATGTTGGCAGAAGACGCGGGTAGTAGATGTGGGTTGAAGAAGTGCACGGGCAGAGCACGCGGGTAGAAGATGAGGACAGAAGTCGTGGGTAGAAGATGAGGGCAGAAGTCGTGGATGTGGGCAGAAGATGGGGATTGGAGTTGTGAGCAGAAAATGTGGCAGAAGATGGGCGTAGAACATGTGGGTAGATGTAGGAAGAAATTTTTTATAGATGTCGGCGATTGTGCGTAGATGTGGGCAGAAAGATCTGATCGAAAGTGTGATAGCAAAAATGGCACGTGATTTCGTGTTTAAATGTGCACGCATCTGTGCGGCGATGAGGGTGGTGTATCTTACCATTTGGCTTCCTATTTAGCAATAATCTGCTAGTCAGGTTGCGGGCTAATAATTTGCGATAGTTTCCAGCCGACGAGTTACGTCTCCGATTGTATGACGCGCGTTAATTGCTAGTGTAGGTGTCCACCGAGATTCCCCAAAAACCAAACCATCGAAAGACGTTCGGAACTCTGCGCTAACCTTCTTTGCAAAACCGTCCCAGACCATGTCGTATAGAGTTTTTGCACGCCTTAATCGATTTAAGCGGGGTTCAGCCCCGGCAGTTCTTTTTTTTTTTTTTTCCTGTTTAGATATGAAAGTATCTACGAGCATTTCCATCTGGTCAATGTCCAAGTTGTACGATGGATTTTTTTTTTCTTTTAACTAGCGTACGGGCGGCAAGTTGTGCATACGAGTTATACGCAGAGGTGGATTTTGAGCTCGGAAACACGGTGCATGACACCTCTGGCGCCGAGCGGCTGCTCGCCTTGAAATGCAGTGTTTTAGAATATTAAACCCCGTGATATATACACGCACTGAACCGCAATAGGGCCGCGTGCTTCGGAAATTAATTCGACTGTGGCCGTTGTGGCTGTAACCCCGCTGCTTCGTCCACTGTGGCCAGGTTGCGTGTGTGCCGTTCGAAGTGTGCGCGGCTTTATTCCAGACCCGCGTCGTTTTCGCCTGATTTTTTCTGTGCGACATCAGCAGACATGGCAGTAATTGAATTACAGTATTGAAATTACTGTAATTTAAGTACCTTTTTGGTAATTTGTAATCTAATTAATTACGTTTTTCGTTTGGTAATTTAGTAATGTTATAAATTACTTTTGGTAGTAATTTCGCAGCAAAAGTAATTAATTCCTTTCGAAATTACTTGTACGGAAGTGCGTCTGGTCTGTTCCGGTTTTTGCTCTGCTCTTGTTTTTGTAATGGCAAATGCTATAGGAAAGAGGGAAGGAATAGCTCTCTGGGACGGAATTTGGCGGAAAGACGAAAGAATGTGTGTGCTTCGCGTCTGGAGAACAAGTTGTTTTTTTTTGCTAGGTTTACTTAGTTTTTGCATGGATGGAAACTAGAAAGTAATTTTAAAATAATTGAATTACTCAGCAAAAATAATTGTAATGTAATTTCATTCCTCTTTGGGAGAAGTAATGAGTAACGTAATTTATTACTTTTCTGCAGTTTTCACCAAAGTAATTAGTAATGTAATTTAATTCCTTTTCAAAAGTAATTTTGCCATGTATGGACATCAGCGCTGCTGTCCGAGTTTGTCACCGTGCTTCTTTCCCGGCGCGCGGTCTTGTGTCGCAGCCGGCGGCGAGTGCCGTTTTGGCCGAACGCGGCGCGGACGTTTTCCCCGCAACCCACTGCGATTGCTGTGTTCCTTCACCGGGCTTGTTCCGCGATTTAATTTCGCCGAACAATCCTCGTACGCCAGTGCACATTCTTATGCTGTGAATCTTTTTTGTTTGCTGGTTTCCTTTTTATTTATTATTATTTTATTTTATTTTTTGCTTCATGGTCCTCACCGGTAGCGTTGTCTCAGTTGGCGTTTCTCGCTGGCGCCGCACAGACGTTGTCCGTGTGTCGTAACCAGGCTTTGTGTACTTTGAGTCGAGCTCCCGGTCGAAGCGAATTGCGAAAACACTGCGGTCTCTGCGGCGTCCCTCTTTAGTTCTGCTCCGCCGGACCAGACTGCAGATTACGGAACGGATTGATTGCTATCGGTTGGGACAGCGCGGAGTCTGAAATTGCACCTGCGCTGAGCACAAGAACAACTTTTCCCTGTATTTCAAGAGGTTCAGTTTCGAGCGGCGACCTTGAAAAGGCGTGCCGCACACTCCTGTGAGGCAGGTTTCAGCTGGGGACAAGTTATGCCGAAGGGAGCTCGGTGCATTCGTTGTAAGTGTAGCAAAAACGCTGCGTTTTCAAGTACTAGGGCCATTTCTTTTTAACCTACACCAGCTACACTAGTGTAAAAAATTTTCTACCTTCAATGTTTTTTAGCTACACTAGTGTAGCTGGTGTAGGATAAAAAAATGGCCCCACTGTGGGCTTCGCGGACAGATTCGATGCTCGCTGTACCAGCTCTTTGAGAAAGAGCTATGCAGCATTGTGAACTTCACGTATAGCGGTGGCTAGTGGGGCGAAGGTGAGGGAAGGGGGGGGGGGGGGAGGATTTGTCTATATAATGCGGTGACACTTGGTTCATCAGCGACACGCTGCTGGGTTAGCGGGACAGACATACTTTTGTGTGGGTGGAAAGGAATGGGCTGTCAAAATTGCCATATGGGCGGGTTAGGAAAATGTTTAATATGTGACGCACGGAGCGGGAGCTGTAGTCCAGGTTCTACGCACGTGTGAGTTCCCGCGAATGTGGTGTCATCGGCAGGGCGCCGCAAAAACCATACTCCGATTTCGTCTCTAGTAATCGAATCGTCGGCTGAAGTCTGGTGAGGAATTGAGCCCGGAATGTATATGCATACGTCCTCTGCGACTCGGAAAGATGAGCGAGGAAGGGATCGGTTATTGGAGAGCCTGTGACTGCCTCAGACATCGAAGCAGCACCAAAGTGTCACACTAGTTCGCGCATTGACAATCTTACAAAGGTAGAAGACAGTATACCGTCTGAAAGGCGATTGCAGCGGACGGCGATAGCGGTAGCAAACTGTGGCGAGGCACTTTGGGTTCTGGAAGGCTTTGCGAGAAAAATGTCAGTGAAGGAACGCTCATTAAGGCGACGCGGCGCGGAAATCGACCAGTCCGAACTAATACCCGATTGCTGTGTCCGAAGGTGCGGGATCGAATCCCGGTCGCGGGCGCCGCTTTTCGATGGAGGTGAAGAGCAAGACGCCCGTGTACTGTGCGATGTCAGTGCACGTTAAAGAACCCCAGATGGTCGATTTTTCCGGAGTCCTCCACTACGGCGTCTCTCATTGCCTGAGTCGCTTTGAGTCGTTAAATCACATAAATAATTAGCCAGTCCAAACTAACAAACGCCGATTTCGGACGAAAAAAAAAAATATTCGGGTTTTTAACATTGCTAGACCGACGATACAATGCGAAAGCTCTGTTTGAATAACGGCGCTATGAAATGCGCGCTATATGACGTCACGATCTGGCGTGCCAATCAGGAAGAAGTCGCACAATTAAGATCCAAGGTTGGCGCCCGGCTCTGCCGTCTGTGAATTATTTCACACTTAAAAATGAAGTGCACCTGATTATGGAATAGCATCCCGGGCTAGACACGATCGCGTATCTGTCTAACGGAAACTAGGCTTACTCAAAGATGCTTAAGCACAAGCACGCCTCGCGTGTAGCTCTGCGTCTCTGGGCATGCGTTTGTCGACGCGACGTCTGCGCTCTGGAGATAACCCGTCCTCGGGTCGCAAATCCCTTTCATCTCGCCAGCTTTAACGCGCTAATCACGGCTCAAACCTTTAACGCGCCGTTGGCCTCACGGCGTTTTCAGCGCAGCCGAGGAAAGTGTAGACCCTGCTCTGCTTCCCCCCACGGCCTCTACCGAGAAAGAGAAATGGCGACTCCTAGGCCGGCTGCTTTCGATCAATAACGCCAAGGATGAACACACGCGGACTCCGGAAAGCGGCCCTAATTAAGACCAAGCCGGAGGGCCCTTTCTTCCTTCCTTCTCTTCGGTCTCTCTCTCTCTCTCTCTCTCCTCCGTGCGCAGCGCTCGCGTGTTGTGCGTGCGGCATTTTTTTTTTTTTTTCTTTCTCAATGATGAAAGTTTAATGAGCTCGCGGGCGCAGAACCTTCCTCGCGTGCTTTCGGCCTCCTCTTGTGCCCGCGCGCCGTTCGGCTCCGTGCCTGCGGTGTCGTCTGCTCGGAGCGCGCGCGCAGACGACGACGACGCTGGTGAAAAAAAACGCCTCGGGTTTTGCGTTCTTGCGTGCCCTCCTTTCTCGTTTGTCTTGACATTTCTGTCTGAAAAGAGGGGCGCAATGCCTGTGTATAGCAGAACCGTGTTTTCTGTCCCGGAAATGAAACCTTCCAGTCAGTTCTAGTTTATGTCGTCTGCTGGAGGTTCTTTTGCGTTTGCCGAAGAAGCATGCGAGCGGAGTGTGCTGGGATACCTCCATACATTCTTAAACTGGTTCCACATAGGTTCCAGTTATCAGTGGAACTTTCAAAAATGTTCCACTTATAAGTGGAACATTTTTAAAAGTTCCACTTATAACTGGAACCTATGTGGAACCAGATTAAGAGTGTACAAAACGAAATGTGTAGGATCCCTAGTATTTCGCCGTGCATCCGGAACGGTGCCCTTGCGGCACCGGATGGCGCCACTGACGGCAATGCATATGATTGAATAGTTATTGAATGCAGCAAGTTTCCGATCCATGTGTGATGTCCTGACCAGCGCCGCTTTGAGATTTGCGGGGAGCGGACTGCTGAGGAAAAAAAGGTCAGTGGTCGACGTGGTTTTTCGCTGGCTTTTTCGCCGTGTCAATTGTTTCAGTATCTCTTGCCAGTGCGAGCCCAAATACTGAAAAAAAAAACAACAACTACGAACAGACAGAAAAACAAAATGAGTGTTATTATGTCTATGGGTACAAGTCGGTGCCCAGAAATGACGAAAAAAAAAAATTGAACAGCATTTAGCACCGTGTGTATCTTTCTGATAGCAACCCCGCCCGGTCATATAAAACATGACAGTTTCATATGACATCTAATGTCGGGCCTTATCATAGGTTTTGCTTTGTTTCTGTGTTCTCCAAATTGCGCGTATCTAAGGAAGCCTCAGTTTTCAAAACCGCTGTTGGCTGTGCGAAGGCAGGTCGTTTGATATTTTTCTTTCGGTCGTATCACTTCAAGGCAGGGTAAATATTTTCGAGATTCAACCTACTCTACTTTGTCGTGAAGGCCAAATAAAAACAGGCCAGATATTTCTGCAGGGTACCATTTAACGAGCAACAATACAGCGCCTACTACAAATGAAAAGAATTCTGGGTCATTCCCCCCCCCCCCCCCCCTCTTTCTTCCCATTTGCAGCGAACAGCTGCACTGTTAACACTGAAACTGCATGTTGTCCTGTCTGCCGTGATTGCGATCTGGTTGCATCAGTGCTCTACGCGAAAGAGAAAGTTTTTTTTTTTTTTGGATGGTTCGCCTAATGAAAAGGAAAATAACAACGAGGCTTTCACAAGATAGTAAATGTTACCCAATCCGGACGCACATACCGCTCGTGCATACTTACACTGCCGTGTGTGGGACTATGCTCTTTCGTCAGTGGCACTATTGTGACGTCACTCCAGCGGAGGATGGAATAATTTGTTTTGAAGGAACAGCATTACGTTCACGGCCGCCTCTCTCCCGGCCATTCTCGCGTTACACGGTCGTTACGGAAATGTGAACTTTCGTTTTTCAATTAGAAGTGCGCAACACATACAGGCGGGCGGGTCATTTCATTGCTCGGAAAATCCGAGTTTGCGTTTTGGCAGGCATGTTTGTGAGCGTTCTTTTTGCACGCCGCAGTTGGGACCGACGATTCAAACCAGCAGCTCATTTTCGTAAAGCCCGTTTCATTTGGAAAAAAAAAAAGGGAATCTCTGACGCAACTGAACTGGTGCTTATTCTCGAGTGCGATTTTAGCGCCCGCAACCAGTCACGTAATATCGCACGCGGCTATGTAGACCGAGCGTGTCTTGGGTGGGCGCGGCCTGCGTCAATGCGGCGGCGCGTGCCTAGGCAGCGATCAAGAGCGGTGAATTATTGAGAGAGATGTTGCCGCAACTTGGCGTATCGGCGGTCTCTTCCTCCCTTGTAAACTGGAACGACGTGCGCGTTGCCGTGGAAACGGGTCTAGCTGGCTGCATGCCGCAACCGGCCCGCCGCCGCCCGTTATCCACCTTGGGCGGACGCGGCGTTCAAAACTTCGGGGCTTTTTTAATGAGCGCGCGGCGGTCCGTGTTATACGTGGCGCGTTACACAGCACTCGGGACTTGTATACGCCCGTAACAAGCACGGACGTTGTTGTTTCTGGGCGCATAGTTTCGCGTCCGTGCTGCCTCTGAAGACAAACTCTCCAGGGTTAGAGCGCACTCTCACCGCTTGTGTATAGTACTTTCTTAGTGGCTTTCAATTTTGGTGCTCGCAACGCGGAGCAAGACGCGTCGGCGCGGTCCCTCGATTATAACATTTTTTTTTTCCTCCGAATTTCTCCTCGCATGGCGCCGACAAACCGGAAAATCGTTCCGAAAAAAAAAAAAAAAAAAACGAAAAAATGACGCCAGACAGGAGCACTTTTAATCGTGCGTCAGGTGTGTGTAGTTCATTAGGTCCGCCCCCCCCCCCCCCCCTTTTTTTTTTTTTTTGTAACGTCGGGCCATCGTAGCTCGGTTAGGTCAGCTAAGTGAAGCTTAGAATAGGCTAGACTGTTATCGGAAAAAGGTCGCGTGCGAGCGTCGCAGCCTAACTTTACCTCTGGCAAATTTGGGCTGAGGTGGATCATATCGCTATGACTTATGATATAACGAACACGCGGCTGGCCTAACGCACATGCTCTGTCGGGAAGGAAGGGGCGGTCTAATGCGTTAGAGCTTCTCGTTAGCCCCTGGCTGTAGTTTTCAGCGAGCTATCGGGGAATGAATAACTTTGCCGCTTCTTTGGTGGACCTTCAACGCTAGGTAAAGGAGAGAGAGAGAGAGGGAGAGAGAGAGAGAGAGAGAGAGAGAGAGAGAGAGAGAGAGAGAGAGAGAGAGAGAGAGAGAGAGAGAGAGAGAGAGAGAGAGAGAGAGAGACTTGGATGTTGCCTGGCCTAGCAACCAACATACATCGGCTTCTCTGCGCTGCTCTCGCATCGCCTAAAGCCCTAGCATCGCTTCAGCGTCAGCGCCACATGTGACACTGCGTATTCGAGCCTTGAGGGGTTGGAGGGGGGGGTTCCTACTTGCAAGCCTCGAACGATTGTCACTCTGAGAGATTCAGGGGTTCTCGTCGTCTCTGTATCGCGGCTATCTTTGACCCGCTGCTACAAACAAAGCAGCAAAAAAGGTCTGTAGCGCCGGGTTAAGAGAAAGAGGACAAGATGTCCCGTCAGCCGAACCGACGAGAGATGCCACCCGATATCAATTAAGGACAGAAGCCACGTGGACCTTCGCTATCTGCTCTCTGTGAGGCTTCCTAGCTCGCTGCGGTGTAACCCGAGGAGACAAAAAAAAAAAGGCCTCCCCTCTTTCTTCCACTGCTGCTGCTACTGCGCTCTTGTTTCGCCGACGTCTGCGCCGAGCGCGGGGGCAGACAAATTGAAGTGGGCGAGGCCGATGGGGCGGCGCTTGTGTCCTCTGCGACAGATGCGACACACGCGTTTCTACGCCGCTGCTGCTGGCGCTGCGACGTGACGCGAGGGAGGCGGTGGGAGGCGTCTTGATTGTTGCCCCGAGGCTGGACTCGGACGGTGGAGGAGCAGCCTAGCTGCTGACGAAAAAAAAAAAAGAAAAAAAAACAAAAACATGTACATGTGTGGTTTCTGGACGTCCGCTGCAAAAACAACTGCTTTTTGAACAGCGCTCGTCTAGGCGTTTCCCGGCCACAGCGCCACATTGAAGTTGTCCGCGCAGAACGAGATGGCTGGCGGGGTGTCTTGACGTCATGGGTGGCACGGACCTTATGCGCACTTTCTCCGAGACCCTAGTACGTCGGCAAGTCAATGCCAGAAGGCGGCAGGGCCCTGCTCAAGACGGCTGAGGCGTCCCGGCTGGTGGTTCGCATCTGCCGAAGCTTGCTGGTCTTTGTTGAAGCGCATCGTAGGGTTCCGGGAAGCTGTCGAGGGCAGCGATGGTCGGCCGTTTTTGTAAAGCCGTTTCAAGCGGCGGCTCTGTCTCGGGAGTTCGGCTTTTTGTTCACGTGCTCACCCGCGGTTCATCGCGTCTTTCTTTGTCCCACGTGTCAAAGATCCCCAGGTGGTCGAAATTGCTCCGTAGCCCTCCACTACGGCTCCTCTTTCTCTCTTTCCACTTTCACTACCACCTGCCTCCCTTCCCTTACGGCGCGGTGGAGGTGTCCACAGAAAACAAGTGAGGCAGTTACCGCGCCTTTCCCTTCCTATAAATCTATCAGTTTTTACCCCTGGTGTACTGTGACAAACCGGAGGTTTTTTTCTGTGTCGTTCACTTCGCGGAACATTTTTTGCGTCTGCCACAACCGCACACTTTCCGTTCTTGCTTCCCCCTTCCCCTTTTCTTCTTTCGCTGCCTCCTATTTCTTCTCTCGATGACGCAATTCAGCAGCGAGGCTGTTCGGCTAACGGCAGCAAGTCATTGAGTTTGAAACTCGTCGCAGGCACCGTCGCCTGCCTTCGGGACTCACCGGAGCTGCCGGTGTTCCGCGCGCGCACGCCAAACCGCCAAACCGGCGGGGAATGCGTGACCGCCACGAAATGGCAGCCGCGCGGCGTCCGTTTCCCGCCGTTCGTTTCGTGACAGCGGTCAGTTTCTATCGTGTATGCACACCCCCCGATCGTTCCTCCTATTTATGCTCCCCCCCCCCCCCCCCCCCCTTTATGCCTCCTCGCAACTTTTCGATGCGATATGCACACACGCCTGATCGTCCGTCGAATAAAACAACGCAGAAAAGCTCCCTGCAGCGGGCTTGCCTGCTTTTTCTGATCGCCCCTTTCGAATGTACTTGGGCATTTATTTTTTTTCAGCCGATGCACGGTTTACGCAGCCGACTCCTGCTTGTCGGTCGGAAAACGTTTTATACACGCCCCGATTTCGGAGGGGCCCGAGTATGCGGTACGTGACTTGCGGTTCAGGAAATGGCTTCTCTCTCTCCCTCTCTCGCCCTCTGCGGCTTGCCGTCTTCCTTTTATATTATCTCTTTCCTCGTTCAGTTGCCGCATTTTGTTTCCCGCTTTCTTTCCAAAAGCCACGTAACGAGCACTAGAGCATTCTGGGACAGGTGAGGGCAATCGGTTTTTTGATGATGTCGCGAACTTGTGCGACCGAAAGAGAGCTAACGATTATGGCAGGAAGTTCCTATTGAAAGAGAGAGAGCACAAATAGAGAGAGAGAGAGAGAGAGATAGAGAGAGAGAGAGAAGGACAGATGGAGGAGTATGGAGCTGGATGGGAGAAAAGCTTTATGGGAGGCAAACAAGACGACGGCGAATTGCTTCGAAACACCATGACGCATGGTCGACTGAGCTCGCTTGAAAAGAATGAAGCTCCGCTAGGCACCAAAGCGGGCAGTGGCTCGTCGTGCCTTTCCTTTTCTTTTTAGTCCGTCTCTGGCTTCATGTTCAATTCAGGCCGCACCTGGAGTCGGGCCGAGTAGCTGGGACCAGGCGGGTCGGCTGTGCATCTCCCGCCTTTGAGGGGACCACGCGGAAGTACCATAGGGGCGAAAGAAAAAAATAGTAGTCGTGAAGTGGCAGTACAGCAGGAGAACAAGAAATGAGAAGATCCGAGGAGCAGGTGCGGTTTTTGGACGATGCCTGGATCTTCATTATTAATTCGCCTCCCTTACATGCGGTTGCCCTCTCGGTCGGCCGCTTATGTGCTCCTAAACGTCTCCCCTGATGGTACGTCCGTCGGCTTGTTCCGTGAGCGGACCACTCGATAGTTACTACATCCATCTATTATGTGCGGAAACATGTATTTTGAAGTGTTCTCGGATACTTCCTTTCCCTCTGCTCCGTGAAAAAAAAAAAAAAAAAAAAAAGAACAAGAAAGAAAGCAAACGCCGAAGTGACGTAACAGAAGCATTGTACTCCTCCCCTTTTCCTTTTGGGTGTATTCTTTTTCAGTTCTCTTTTTCGATGGGAAGAGCGCGAACGGATCGAGTGAAGAATGGTGGTACTGAAGGCGGATGGGCGAATTCTTTTCACGCGTGGCACTTAATTAAGGTTTGACCTAGTTCTGCTGGCCGGATCGCTTTTGTTGGGTTCGCCTGCCGGCGTTTCGTGTTCGGATAGGCGGGGACGGTTATACACCTTAATTACGACTGATAACTTTGCCCGCGGAGTGTCGTGCTTCGCGTGCGGCCTGCTCGTTGTCCATCGTCCTCACCACTGTAAACGTGCCAGAGGCGTTCGCGGAAAAAGAGATGCGGAAGGGGGAGGAAGGGGGGGGGGGGTGCTCTAGCGGCGTTTACATGGACCCGACAGGAGCAGGTCAGGTTGTGTTATCGGGTAGAGAACCGATTATCGAGTTCATGTAAACCCCGTCGGGTCGGGTCGCGAAGACGACGGTACGAGTCAGGCAACTCCCGCGCAGGCAGGGGGTGGGTTGACTGGACTCGACCCCGCAGGAAGCATGTCAACGCTGTCGGGTTGAGTAGGGGAACAGTGGGAGGGGAGAACAGTACGGAAAACGCTAGATATGCGCGGGGGAAAACCGGAATCGGGTGCCGTCTTCTCGTTCTTCGGCTCGACTCAAGGTGCCGCCGTAATCGCCGCTCGTCCAGAGCCAGTTCTGCTCTTGTCGGGGCGTGTTCATGTAAACCCGGTAGGGTCGAGTCCACTCAACTGAACTCCCCAACTCGACTCGCAAGCGGAGGGTCCATGTAAACAGGTCTTCTGTGTCGCTTCATGTTATGCTCCTAAACGCGTTAGCGCTTTAAGGGTGGCCGTAAGAAGAATTTTAGTATAATTTATTACTGTCTGTCATCACCGATATTTGGTCGGATATTTAGGGGAATCCCCCAAGGTGGATTAGATTCGTAATAAGGGAGTAAGTACTCACTGACATCCACCCAAGCGCAGCCACACGGCTACAAAGGAAAGCTATACAAAGAAATGCTGTATAGCTTCCTTTGTAGCCGTGTGGCTGCGCTTGGGTGGATGTCAATGAGTAATTACTCCCTTATTATCATTGATATTTCCCTACGGTTATGCTTCTGAGCGCCTTTTCGCCAAAGTTGTTTTGCTGAGTGGCTGCATAACCACTGAAGTGAGTGTAGCTGAAGAAAAAAGATTTGGTTACCTGGTGATTAGCATCTCACTGCTGGCGGGTGTCTGCCTCTGCTTGCCAGGAACTCTTCCGTTGCGATTTTATAGTACGTTTTTGGCCCAGTGAATTCTTCTACCCTTTTATTCCCTTCGTGCTTCTCCTTTATATCCTTTCATTCCTTTTTCACCAGCGCAGGGTATCAAACTGGATTCTTTTCCCGTTAAACCATCTCGCCTTCCTCCCTCTTTTCCTGTCCTACCAAGGGAAAGTTCGCTCACAATAATTAAAGTGAAGGAAATACTATATTAGCTCTTAAGGCTTTGCAAGAGATACCTTGTACAAGCTTAAACGCGAACGTTAAGGAGCCATGGAAGCCTCTGAGCCTAGGTCGGAATGACAGTAAAAGACAGCTCAGTCCAGAACGTTTTTTTTTTTTTTTTTTTTCGCTTTAGCGCACTATTAATAGAACCACCTTCTATTCACCGACGAAATTAGCGGAGGCAGTTCTTCCGGGTGCCTGCGACGCATCTGCCCCACTCCCTTCTTTTAGAAACAAGAGTGATCCGTTCTTAATGCCTTCGGTGCCGGAGGATAATGGCCGCCATTGGTGCGGATGGGGAGCAGCGCCGCGTCAACCCGCGAAGGTTGAATGAAACCCCTTTCGCGCTATCGGCTTTAAAGGCTTTCTTCTTCCCCGGGGCCTCCCTCCGACCCTTTGGCCCCGCTGTGGCGGCGGCGCGTGTCTCAGGCGGGAAGAGTTTCCAGTGCGTCACACAGCGGCGTGCCACTGTCACGTCTGATGATTAACGAACAACGCGAGGCGTTCGTCGTCGGCGTTCTTTTCAACGCACCCCCCCCCCCCCCCCCCACCTCCACCCTGCAAAAAAAAAAAAAAACAATAATAATAAATAAAAAAAAAAACATGGAAGGAGCTGCGCTGTGTAGTTCTAATATGGCGCAGCGTAGCTCGAGCCATTACTTTCATTAGCGTCCTATTGGTAAAGTCGCTCTCGGAGGATCGTTCGCGCCATAGGTCGGACTTAAATACGGCCCCGCGAAAACGCGACATTTTTGTTCGTTTGTTTTCATCGACCGAAAAAAGGCGGTTTAGGCCGACCTGTCTCTGTCGTTGACGATCACGGGCGATATAATAAGAGTCGCGAGGCCGATCACGGACCGTTTTTCACCATTAACGAAGTTACCGAATTGATTATCGGACTCGATTCGTATATAGCTTTGACGACGCTGCACCGTTTTAGCTGAGGAGCGTGCGGTAACGGCGGCGCTGGGTGACGTTATCCGGGGGGGGGGGGGGGGGGGGGGGGGGTACGCCGCGGGGCTTGAGAGAGGGAGCTTTTCAGTGTTGTGTCGCGGCCGCGCTGTTTCATGCACGAAACTCGGCGGCTCGGTGAAAGGGCCCCGCGGAGGCGGAGCGCCATAGACATCAGACGCAGGCGCTTCTAGTGGGCCTCTCTCTAGTCAGGCTTTCTAGTCGCTTCTCCTTTAGGCCGCCCTCGTCGGCGGGTGATACAAAAGAACGCGGCTGGCGGCGGAGAGCTTCTCTCGCTTCGTGCCGCTGCCTCGCCTCATTTTTATGCGCCTATTTGTTCTCTTTTTTTTTTTTTTTTTTTTTTTGTGCGTGTCCGAAAGATTCTTTGCGCGGAGCTCTCCCTCTTCGTGCGCGGGAAGAGATCTCCTTTCACGTTCCGTCCCGCATCCATCTGGGCCGGAGAAAAGAGGAGGCAGTGACGCCATATTGGATTGTGACAGTTATGGCCGCTGGCTGGCCCCGACGGCGATCAAATTAATGAAGCGCACGCTGCTCTTGAAAGGATCTGCCTGCAAGCTAGTCCTTCTCGTTTCTCGTGTGCGTGCGTGTATATATATATTCGCTTTCGCCTGCCGCTCGCTGCAGTTTTCTTGCGCTCTTTTGCGCTCTTTGCCGCTCTCTTCTTCGGTGCTACGAGTTTGGAAGTTTGCAGCTCTGGAAAGTCGGAAAACTTTTTGCAGGGAAGCTTTCGCCGCGTAAAAAAAAGCCTCGGGTCGATGTGTAGTGGATCCATACTTCTCGCCTCGCCCCCCGAGCTGTCCGCTGAACTGTGCTCGCGTACGTCTAATACGCTCGTTCCGCGCGCTGTTATCAAATTTATTCGCCGAGTCGTTGCCTAATCTCTGACCATCCTGCTCTCCGGCGAGCCTATTTTTGCGGGAAATGAAAGTTTCGTCAGCCCATGTGCTGTATCCGCAAGCGGCGATTCGAAAAAAAAAAATAATAATAATCTACTTTCGTCGTATTTGTTCAAAATTTGCGCCTTCCCCTCGGAAGCGCAAAAAGCTGGCTCGGTGGAAACTTTGCGAGGGTAGCATAAATCAGGGGGTGCTCAAGGACTCGTTAGCGCACCGGCTCCGCCAAAACGCTGACCGAGTTCCTCTTCCACACGGATGATTCTCGAGCACTGCCTGCGCAAGTGGGCGGATAAAAAAAAAAAAAGAAAAAAAAAAAAGCCGAGGAACAAAGGAAGAACAGAAAGCAAATAGAAAGGCAGAGCGTAAAAAGACGAAGGCCTCTCCCTTTTTTTGGTTTCCGCATTGCTGCGAATGAAAGGTAAAAAGCGGGCCTAACCTCAGGGAAATGCTTTGCCCACTTTCGGGGATTCTAGTTGGGGTAATCTTTCACGTTGCCCCCCCCCCCCCACCCCCCCCCTGCTCCCGTTCTTGTGTTTTCAGATTTTTTTTTTTTTTATCTGGCCCGCTCGCTCCGTTTGATCCAGAGACAAATACACGTGCCCAACTTGGAAAGAAGAACTGTGGAAACTGGGTGGCTGGGTTATAAAAGAGAGCAGGGAAACAATGAAACCGAATAACAATGAAAACAGGACGAAGGATTTCGTAAGCGAATAAAACGGAACGTATACACACAACGCTCCGGGGGCGGAGAGATAAGAAAAAGCTCCAGCGGCAAGAAGCATGCGCCGAGAAGCGAATAAAAAATGCTTACCACCTGTACGAGCTTTCTTTCTACGCTCTGGCGCAACGTACAAATACTGATACAAACGGGTCGGCCAAGCCGTCGGGTGGGCCAGCGCTCTTAGTTGACCGCGCCCGCAAACTCCCATTTTTCACGTCTCGGGGAGCAAGGCAAGAAAAAAAAAAAAAAAAATCGCGCTCAAAAAGAAAAGCTCCCGCTCCAGTGCAGCCGCGTTCATTAACGCCGGCTGACTCTGGGACTTTGTTTCGTCTTGCCTCCATCCCTCGCTGGCTGCGCTCGTTGCCATTTCTTTCTTTTCCTTTTCTGTCTTATTTCTTCCTTTCCTAATACACGTCGGTCGCGGTTGCGCTTCCTTTCAGGGCAAAAAAATCCTGCTTTTCTTTAATTCATTCATTCATTCATTCCGCGCTCCTGGTGGTTGGGTGCAAGAAATGAAGAATCAAAAAAAGAAACGTGCCTGTTTTTGTGTTCCTTTAAAAGTGAGGCATGAATTAAAGCCCGTTATTATTTTTAACCCGAGCAGAGCGTACTCTGCTCTGTGGGATATGCATATATATCATATCGAAATGCTCACCAGCGCGGCCTCGGAAACCCCGGACCTCTCGCATAATGTGATGAAAACGAAGAAACTTTCCTAGTATTCTTTTCGGCTTCCTGCACCCCCCCCCCCCCCCCCCTCCCCTCACAGACGAGCCCGCGTAGAAGCTAGCTGTGCGCGCTAATGCTTGCGTGCAGCTCGCGTCTGTTGGTTGTGTTTCGCCCCGAAGCGGCTGCTGCGGCGGCCGGCTGTAATATTTAGCGCCGTTTTGAGCCGTCTTCTTCATTGTCGCAGTTTTATGGGGCGGAAATAACGTCGCGGCCCCCGGCGAATCGGTCTGTCCCGCGTCAGGCCTTTTTTTTTTTTTTTTTTTTTTCCCGCTTGCCTCCCTCTGTCATCTGGTGTCGCTGCATGAAAGCGGGGATGAACTTGCTTGCTATGCCGCGGCCTCTGACACGTCCGTCCACGAACGGGCTCCCAACGTTGCTGCTGCCGTAATGCGCTGTCTCCTCGCTTTCGAAACCCTTTTCGTCATTTCTTCTTCTCATCCGGCCCTTCTTTCTTTCTTTCTTTTTTTTTTTTTTTAAATCCTAGTTTAGCGTTAGTCGCCCTTCCCGCATGCCGGGCTCATTTAATGAAACAGCCGCGTACATTCTCCCCTCGTGCCGTTATTGTGAGGTCTTTTTCTCTTGAACTCCGCCCTGGTAGCGTCGCAGCGCACGGCGCAAAGCGTTCGCGTGGCTTCTGTCAGGCCGGCGTTGCTGAAAGAGGTCGCCGGAGCGTACGCAACCGTCTTTCTAGCGGAGCCCGCGGTCGAGGTTGTCAGCTAGGAGAGAAGTTTTCGTTCGCCTGATTTTTTTGTTACTTTTTCACTGCGATATGTTGTAGTGTTATGACTACACTTTACGAAAACACTGCCGCCTCCTTTTTATATTCCTTTCTTTCTCTGCGATCTAAATGCAGCTCAACGCAGCCTGTGGTTGTTGTGTTAGAACGAACCGTCGGCTTTGAGAAAGGTGCAGACGCGTTTGTAAATGGGCCCGAACGACAGCGCCGTACGACTAGTGTTGATTCTTGTTCAGTAAAGTTTTATTATCCTTGTCTTCCTGGATGTGTTAATTTTTTTGCGGCAGTAAGAGACTTGTTTCCAGCCCATAATACTGAACTTAGGAATTTCCCCGCTGATGGATTCAATAGGACTCGACATCGTTGCCGCTTTGGTTTGCATGAATGTGAGGCACAGCCTCCGAGATCCGCGTCTCTGAATAGCTCTTAACTCTCCGTTTCCTCCGAGAGTGATCTCTTTTACTACAATGCGATACCCTCTTCATAGAGGCCAGCTTCCCGAGTAAGCTGAGCTTAGAGAAATGAAGTTACGAAACCACCTGGCGTGTTCGCTGTCGTCGCCGGCGTTTCCAGGGGCTCACAGAAGTTGCTTCGTTTCTCGAGCCGACCCAAAGCGGCAGAGAGCGAACGATGCTGCGTATAGAGCACGGGTCTTTCCGCATCGTCACCGGATCCCGGAAGCCTCCGTCCAGAAGATGAGTGACCGAACTATCTCCTCGCAGTTCAGCGGCGGCATCCGGGGTTCTGCTAAGGTCAACGTCAACTCGGGCCTAAGCCGCGCCATCCCGGTGACGTAATCGACATTCGCAGGCCGGCTGGGCTTGAAAAAAAAAAAAAAAAACAACAACAACTAAAGAAACGAAAATGAGGCATCGGCCCGCGTGGGAGAAAACTCGCGTGCAAATGCGGTCGGAAGAGCAGAAAAAAAAAAAAAAAGAAAAAAAGGAAACGGAGTGGGGTGGAGATGCCCCCGCGCTCGAGTTATCCCCGCAAATCCATCAGGAACTGCACCGCCGGTTGCCGGAAAATGGACCGGACCTCTTCTGCGATGCGACCGGCATCTTCTGGGCGCCGGTGCCATCCATCACCCCGCTCTTCCTCCTCCTCTTCCTGGCCATCCTTCTCTCGTTCATTGGCAGGGTAAAATTGGCCACGTTTGGGGAAAGAGACGAAGCCTTTCTCTCAGACTCCTTCCCTCCCGCTTTTTTCTTTCTCTTTAAGGAAGGTTGCTAAGCCGCGTGTGTGCGCCGTTAGGGTTGCTAGCGGCGTGGGCAACAAGCGGCTGGCAGATCGGCTTCGGCTGACGTTCGGTGCGTGCGTGCTCAACGCTTTCGTCGTGCGTTGCTTTTGAAGAGAGAGAGAGAAAAAGAGAGCGAGAGGTGCGCTTGACCGGTTGCGTTTGCCAGCAGCGTAGCGTTTGGCAGAGCCTGCCATCATCTGGAGCTTCTTTCTTCCCTGACGTGCGCGGCGGCGAACCCCTTGGGAGACGCGCGAGCATGATATGCGTGAAACGCCCCTTTGGCGGCAATGCGTGCCTCTGACGAGGTGGAGCGAAAGAGAGAGAGAGGGGGGGGGGGGTGGAATCGCGCTTTCGTCATCATTGGTCACGCCTATCTAGACCGGCGCTGAGGAGCCCGATCGCTTCGACCTCTGCGCACGACGGGATGTTGCCGGATCACAGTGTGGTTGGGGCAGTCTTGGTTGAAAGTTTCGAGCACAGAGGGTTTTGCTGGTTAGCCACACCGTATGGGTTGTAATGCATTCCCAGTATGGCAAATCTCCTGAAGCAAAAGAAGATAACAAGAATTTTTTTTTTTTGTTTTACTCTCTCGAACGTGAAACCGCTTTCACGAATGCTGACAGAACGCACAAAGCAGACTCCATGGTCTGTAAACTTTTGACTAAGGCTTGTACATCCAGGCACCGAACGTGCGCGCGGTTTCCAGGACGAGGTCTGACAGCTGCTTGTCGGGGGCTGATATAGAATGATGACATCGCCTAATTGCTCCATCAGGGGAGTTAAATACGTCAGCATGCAGGGAATAAGATGCGTACCGAAATGAAGAAATGTTACTTTTCGTACTTGCCGGAAATTGTTTCTTTATATTCGGTTCTCTCTAAAGTCATGCTCTTGTCTAAGCATGCCGTAACGCTATATGCATGGTCAGGATTTGTCCGCACGGACCATATGGAGCCGCACATTGTCACATCGCGTGCTAGAGGAAAGAAGCTCGCTAGGAGAGTTGAGGTGGCTCGTGTCTTCAGGTGTTAACGGCCTTGCTGACAACGCCATCTAGAGAGTTTTAGCTTACCGTGATCCGCGATCCGCTACCGTGATCCGTCACCGTGCGTTCCACTACGCATGCCCAGATCCCTTGACGCCGATAGATGGCACCACATACTGGATGTCGGCACATAGCGTCTGGACCAATTAGCTTGCGCGCCCCGGCCCCGCAGGGTAGGGGGCCACGGTGGCTGATCGCGGATCACGATAAGCTAAATCTCTCTATTGTCACCGCGCCGTACCACTGAAGGCCGCTGCTCCTATAGTCCTTCCCTTGACAAGATCCGATAGCCTTCTCCCCCAACACGGCCGTTCAGAGGCGTACTTCGTACAATATGCGTGTTTTGCTCGCAATCAGTAGGCGTATCTTGACGCAGTGCGCGCGTGAAAGCAGGCCTTCGCCTGAAGGCCTGCCGCTCTTTCCGTCGCTTTACACACGTGCTTGTGTTATGCGAGAGCCATCAGCAAACCGACGGCTCGGAGATGTGCGCGTGTGCGTGCATTAGTACAATCATTATCAAATGTCATCCTTCGTTTAATTAAAACAACTATATATATAATGTGTGTGTGTGTGCGTGTGTGTGTGTGTGTGTGTGTGTGTGTGTGTGTGTGTGTGTGTGTGTGTGTGTGTGTGTGTGTGTGTGTGTGTGTGTGTGTGTGTTTTAGCTACTGGGAATGCGATGATATATAGCTGCCATTAAACGTGCATCGAACTACTTCGATTGGACGATGTAGCTTAGATGTATACAGTGTTACGTTTCGAACTTCCCGAGTAACGAGACGGTGCACGTGTCGAGATGGGCGTCCGTTTTTCTAAGAAGACTGCACGCGACCACCTCGGAGTTCGTGGACCAGAACCACCCAGGACGCAGCAACGCGGTGTCGCATATCGGCAGCGACGGCAGCAGTTGCCCCAGTTTGTGTCCGGAGGACTGTGCGCAGAGGCGCTAACGAATTCGCCGAAGAGCGGGCGCGCCTGTGTTTGGAAACAGAGAGCCGCGGCGCCTGCGTGTTAGCACCGAGGAGAGAGAGCGGGTCATCTCCCCCCCGTGGAGAAGAACGGTCACCGCATTCCTTTCCCGCGGAGTGCTCCCGCGCGAGGGGTCCGCGTGGGTGGCGCGCGGTTCCGACCTTGGACAGCCAGCAAGCCTCCTTGGGACCCCCATGCCTGACTTCCCCCGGCGGAGTCGCCATCGTGCCGCTAAAGTGGAAAGAGTGCGCTGGGAGGACGTTCTAGTGGGCGGTTCCCGAATGCCAGCAGATCAGGAACTCAAATGTGATTGGACTTTGACAAAATAGAAAATTCCCCAACTAGGTACTTGGGGACAAAAAAGTTGTTAAAAACGAGAGCACGAGTGCTCTCCAGTGTGTACCTTCTCAGATTCACCATGTAAATAAACCTTCGTTAAGTTCTCTCTAACTCTCGGCCAGTCTCTGCTTGGGTGACCACCGCCCAATATTGAAGTGCATGCAGCCCGACGTCTGACTCGGCTTTTCGCTACCCGTTGGTCCGCTACCGGAGCAGTACCAACGCAACAGCTGGTTGGCAGCGTCGGGATGGACTCCGCTGGAATCATGGTTGCAAGGTTCGGTGAGTGCTTGGCTTTTCTTCACTGAGGTTTTACCAGGCTTTGTAGTAAGTAAGTTTACAAAGGTGGTGGGAATTGTTTATCGTTAGCACGGGACTTGAAAGTACGTGACGATAAGAGATTTCTAAAAGGAAGAAATTGCAGCACTCGGGATAACCATGAATTTGAAAGTGTTGAAAAAGCCACTTTTGCTGGAGTTGGCCAAAAGTCTGGGTTTGGATCTTCAGGACCAAACGAGAAAGCCAGATATCATTGAGGCTATTGAGGCACTTGAGGCAGACGACGATGAGCTCTCGGAATGCCTGGAGCTGATTGCTGAGAGAGAGAAATCAAAGAGGGAAGCAGAAGAAAAAAATGAGAAACGCATGGCTGAAGAGAGTAAGCGCTTAGAGCAGGAACTTGAGCTGAAGCGTCTCGAACTGCAGGTGCTAAAAGCTCGAAATGAAAGTGATGAGAGCGTAGCATCGGGCACAGTAGAACGCAAGTCGTTCCGCATGAAAGACCTTATGCAACCTTATAGGAAAGGAGAGGACATAGGTCTGTTCTTGGTAAACTTTGAGCGCACGTGCGAGAAGGCAGGGTTTAGCAAAGCAACTTGGCCACAGTGCTTGCTGACACTGTTGCCTTGTGAGGCGGCAGATGTGATAGCCCGCTTGACTAAAGAAGATGCAGATGATTACGATAAGGTTAAATCTAGTCTGCTCAAAAAGTATAGAATGTCAGCGGAAGCTTTCCGGCAAAAATTTCGCAAAGCTAAAAAGGAGAATGATGAGTCGTACCCGGAGTTCGCGTATAAGCTTAGGGCTAACTTGGGGGAATGGCTCAAAGAAGCTAAAGCTTATGACGAAAGCCAAAGAATGTTGCAATGCTTCGGACTCGAGCAGTTCTACTCTTGCTTGCCTGATGAAGTAAGGCATTGGGTGCAAGACAGGCCAGAAGTTGCGACTGTTTCGAAGGCAGCAGAACTGGCAGAAGAGTTCGTCTCGCGCCGTGCGCTGGACAGGACGGAAAGCCCTAAATACCAGAATAGGAAAGCAGCTGGATGGAGAGGGCAGCCTGTAGAAGAGAGACAGCAAGCACGAGGCGTAGACGTCTCAGAAAGAAGTGTGATCGTAAGAGAGGAAGCACTTGAAGCAGAAAACGGTCAGAAGAAAGCTTTTGAAAAGAGACGGCAATTGGTTTGTTACAACTGCCAAAAGCCGGGACATTTAGCTGCGGCTTGCAAAAGCCCAAAGATTGTTTGCTTGTCAGTGAACAGCAACAATGAAAGTATGCGGCTTTTAGAGCCATACTTACGAGATCTCGTCGTGAACGGAAAACCGTGTCGCGTGCTTCGAGATTCGGCGGCCACAATGGATGTAGTTCATCCTTCGTATGTAGAGCCAGAAAATTTCACTGGAGAGTGCACATGGATTAAACAAGCGGTGGAAGCAAATAGCGTGTGCCTTCCAATCGCTAATGTCAGCATTAAAGGTCCATTTGGCGTACTTCGCACAGAGGCTGCCGTGTCAGCCAGTCTGTCGAAGCAGTACCCCTATCTTTTCTCGAACAGATCTGACCAACTGTTACAGCAGAAGGGACTAGTGTTCGGAGAGGGGGCTGCCCAAGGGTTGACTCGCTCGAAAGCAAGAAACTGGACTGCTAAAGCCAGCACACTGGAAGCGTCAGGTGGCGTTGATGCGGCAGAACATGAGCCGTTAGACACGACAGAGGCAATCCACGCGCCGACTAACGAGGATGGTATGGAGTTTAAAGAGGCCTGCGGTGAGCTTCTCATAACACCGGCATCTGACAGCTTGCAAAGATTGCTGGGGGTGGACCGATCGTCCCTGATAGCCGAGCAAAGAGCCGATTCCACACTGCAGAATCTTAGGCACATGAAGAGTAAAGGTATCGCGAAGAAAAACGTGATATTCTTAGAAAGGTCCGGAAAACTTTATCGAAAGTATCGTGATCGCAGAGGAGTGCAGGTCGACCAATTGGTCGTACCAAAACGCTACCGCGGTGATCTTTTGCACTTGGTTCACAAGAGCTCCCAGTCAGGTCATTTAGGGCTCAAGAAAACAAAGAATCGGTTGTTGCAGGAATATTACTGGCCGGGATGTTTTCGGGAGGTGGAAAATTTTGTAAGGACCTGCGACACATGTCAACGGGTGGGCAAGCCGGGAGATAAGGCGAGAGCCCCAGTGAAGCTAGTGCCTGTGATCACGGAGCCATTTCGACGACTCGTGATCGACACTGTTGGTCCCCTTCCAAGGACTAAGACTGGTTGCAGCCACATTTTGACAGTAATCTGTCCTGCCTCCAAGTTTGCTGAGGCAGTGGCCCTGAAGGAGTTTAGCTCAATGGAAATTGTGAACGCACTCATGTCCATTTTCGCACGGGTTGGGTTTCCCGCTGAAATACAGTCAGATCAGGGGACTGTTCTTACCAGCGCACTGAATACAACTTTCCTGGAGAAGTGTGGGATTAAATTAATCCATAGTTCAGTGTACCACCAGCAGTCCAACCCGGTAGAAAAGATGCACTCGGTAATGAAACGCATACTGAGAGCCCTGTGTTTTGATCGCAAAACCGACTGGGATGCCTGTTTGCATGCAACAATGTTTGCGCTGAGAACCGTGCCTCATGAGGCCACGGGGTTCTTGCCGGCCGAAATGGTCAACGGCCGCTCCCTGCGATCGCTACTACGCTTTCTTCGGGAATCGCGTGAGGGCAGGGAAGAGAACCCTACGATGGTCGAATACGTGCTCGCGCTGCTTGAAAGGTTGCACAAGGGGCAGGAGCTCGCGGGAGGCGAAATGAGTAAAGCGCAGGTGAGGGCCAAACAGTGCAATGACCGAACAGCGAGATCACGCTGTCTTGAAGCTAGAGACGCGATAATGGTGCTAAAACCGTCCCAGAAAAATAAATTGGAAGTTCAATGGGAGAGCCCAGCGGAAGTCATTCAGAGACTGTCCGACACGCGCTGTCTAGCTAGCTTGCCCGGAAAGCGAAAGATAGAGCCACGGTAAACCTAACGGCAATGCCGATGACTTAAGTCAATGCTTTTGGTGTTATTGATAGCATCGATGAGTCTGGCTTGGGTATGTTTTTTTTCCTGGCATAGGTTTGCATAATTACCATTTTCCTTTTAATCTTGAACATTGTGTTTGTGTGAATGAATAATGTTCTGGTTGTATCAAGTGCTGAAGTAGTAGTAAAAGGATTAAAGTAATATTGGTATGAGAGCCTGGTGGATCTCGTGGAGAGAGTCCTGGCGCTTGCCGTCTTTGCGGCTGTGATTTTCGTGTTGTTCAAACTGATGCTGTCTTTCCTGCGAATGAGCTGGTCTGCAGAGATCAAGAAGCCCTCCATAGTCTTGACAAGAAGCAACGAGGAGCTGCAGAGTCCGTTGGAGGCAGCAGAACATCAGCAACAGTGAACCGAACCAGAACGACATCGTGTATCCCTCTGGACAATGGTTGCTGACCTTTGTGCATCGGGATCTTCAACCGCCGCCGGAGAAGCTGTTACGTTTCGAACTTCCCGAGTAACGAGACGGTGCACGTGTCGAGATGGGCGTCCGTTTTTCTAAGAAGACTGCACGCGACCACCTCGGAGTTCGTGGACCAGAACCACCCAGGACGCAGCAACGCGGTGTCGCATATCGGCAGCGACGGCAGCAGTTGCCCCAGTTTGTGTCCGGAGGACTGTGCGCAGAGGCGCTAACGAATTCGCCGAAGAGCGGGCGCGCCTGTGTTTGGAAACAGAGAGCCGCGGCGCCTGCGTGTTAGCACCGAGGAGAGAGAGCGGGTCATCTCCCCCCCGTGGAGAAGAACGGTCACCGCATTCCTTTCCCGCGGAGTGCTCCCGCGCGAGGGGTCCGCGTGGGTGGCGCGCGGTTCCGACCTTGGACAGCCAGCAAGCCTCCTTGGGACCCCCATGCCTGACTTCCCCCGGCGGAGTCGCCATCGTGCCGCTAAAGTGGAAAGAGTGCGCTGGGAGGACGTTCTAGTGGGCGGTTCCCGAATGCCAGCAGATCAGGAACTCAAATGTGATTGGACTTTGACAAAATAGAAAATTCCCCAACTAGGTACTTGGGGACAAAAAAGTTGTTAAAAACGAGAGCACGAGTGCTCTCCAGTGTGTACCTTCTCAGATTCACCATGTAAATAAACCTTCGTTAAGTTCTCTCTAACTCTCGGCCAGTCTCTGCTTGGGTGACCACCGCCCAATATTGAAGTGCATGCAGCCCGACGTCTGACTCGGCTTTTCGCTACCCGTTGGTCCGCTACCGGAGCTGTACCAACGCAACAGTACTGGGCGCTACGAGTCATGATATTCGAGTAGCACTCGAAATCGATGCACATCCAGGAAACGCGCTGCACACGCGTACTGGTCGACCCGATACGAATATTGTTGCCCTTGCATGTGAATTAATTCACTGTCGTAATTCCTAGCGCTGGCCGACGCAATCGTGGCTCTGCTCAAAGGGTTGGGAAAGTTTCGTCAAGCATCGATTGCTGCATGTGGCCCTTTCAATCATTCCGTTGGCCCACTCGTGGATCTGACCCGGCTAGCCTGCATTACCGGCCGGCTAAGTCTTCGTCATCTGCTGCAAGGATCGGCGGATCGAAGGTAGCGGTTTTCTTTTGTCTCGGTACAAGCCGGCGATCTTTTATTAGCAATCTATCTGCCTTGTCGTTGATTTTCATTTCCTGCAGTCTTCGGTCGGGTTGGTCGATCGATTTTGCGTGGTCAAGTTATTGTCTGGCGCGGTATTTTTCTTGTCCGAGGGGCAGCCAGAGCGTGGTCAGCGCGCACTGTGCCGTCCTCACTGTGTCCCGCCTTTGGTGACGTTGTCGCTGCCCCAGTGATCCGTCGCCAATCGGCCTAGACAAACAGGTGCCCGGTTCCAGCTAATTATCTCTAGAGGTTATCCAACCAGTCGCGTACTATTTGCTTTGTTTGTACCGTTCGTGTGACGGGTTGCTGCATTTATAGCACTTTAGTTGGTGGTCGCCCATGGAAGGCTATATCTTTGGTCGAATTGTGAAACAATCGCGTTGCCATTCATCGTTCTAGATTATTTTACTCGGTCCAAAGCAATCAGTTATTTCTGCTTCGCAGGTCAAGTCATTTATGTATAAACCCCGCAGTGTCCCTAGTGAAAAAATTGTATATGGCAATAACCTCACATTTTCTCACACAGTCTCACTCAATTCACATAAGAAATCACATACAAGTCGCATATAATTGCTGAAGGTCTCATAGTTTCTTCTACATTATCGTAACTTATGTAGGATATTTTATGATAACGATGTGCACCGTATGAGAGTCTGTGCGATTATATGATATTTTATGACGTTATTGCCCCGTAGAACTTTTGGTTTTTCAGCAAGTGTTGGCGCTCTGGTTAGAGCGCTCGACTGTTAGGATGCGGTTTCAAATCCAGGCCGCGGCTGCTGGTTTTCGATGCAGGCGAAAAGCGAGGCGCCCGTGTGGCGTGCGTGTCAATGCGCAGTAATGAACCAGGTGGTCGCAATTTTCGGAGCCCTTCACTACGGTGTCTCTCATAGCCCGAGTCCCTTTGGGACGCTAAATCCGATAAACCAAACCGAACCATGATTGGTTTAGACCACCCCCGCCAAGTGGCGTGCTCCTGTAGCATGTAGATGTTAGTGTGAAACCTCTTTCTCTAGCGGGACACTTTTGTCCAGAAACAGCGGCGTTCCTGGCAGTGGAGCGCGTAGTACTAACGACGATTAATACGACCCCCGAAATAATATAAAGCAGTGTTCGTCGACAGCTATCTTCGGTGCAGTTGAAGCACGGACATGCGCATTAGATTGAAACTTTATATCATGCTATTCAGGTTGGGCGCCGCTTTGTGAAGGAAAAGGATGATATATATATATATATATATATATATATATATATATATATATATATATATATATATATATATATATGGCGCCGCTAATGAGCTGTGTGCGAAGGGACGGACATTTGCCAGCTTGCGACCCAAATCTGAACGCGCAGGATGGCTCCGACGAGCGCACTCTGGGAGATACGCGTCTTTCAGCGCACTGTCCCGCATTGTTTGGACAGCTAGGTTAATGCGGTGACCCAGACTTCTGAGGACACTCCATATAGTATGCATCGCAACTTTATCTGCGAGCCCTTTCTAAGCTTTATGGAGGCGGCTATGCGAATGCTATTGTCCCGCCGAGCTTCGCGCATCTCTCCACTCATCCGTTACAGTTCGCTCAGGAGTCATCGGTGTGTGCAGCGACCTTGCTGTCATCAAGCAGCGGCGGCAACGCCTCCCTCGGAGTCTTGTCTGAGCGACTCGCACACAGTGAATGTGTATATATTACATAGATAGCAGGCCTCTTCTTCGGGCGTCCCCTGGCTGCGATTCCTAGCGTTGTTCGCGGACGGGGACACGCCTCCAAAGACACTGACCTTCTTTGTTTAGCCGAGCGCCGACCGCGATCTGGCGGCTGACCGTCCCATCTTAAACGTTATTTGTAAGCTGGACCCGTCCTGATCGCGCGCGCTCGTGTGACGCCGTGGCAGAACGAGCGACCGCAGCGACGCGTAGCGGCAGATGCGCCCATTCAGGAAGGCGGTTGCGCCAACGTCCATTTGACCGGCAGCGCGGGCGAAGAACCACTTCCATGTCCGAGTCGCGGTCGTTACGGAGCGCGAGCTGCTGTTGCCCTCGAAATCGACGACGACGTTCTGGTCGCCCGTTTCTTCTTTCTCTCTTGTTTTCACTTTGCCTTCTCCTTTGGCGCGCGCGCGGAAAGGAGCACCTTTTAACAATGGCCACTCAAAAAGCGCCGCTCGGGAACGGTCATTTCCGGAAGGGAGCAAACAGCGCCCGCGTAGCGCGAGTAAAGAAGAGTTTGGGGGGAAAGGGGGAGGGAGGGAGGGGGGGTGCGACCACGGATTTGTTTCTCGTCGTAGCAAAACGGGCGTCGTTCGTCGTCGTTGCCGCCGCCGCCGCTTTGGGGCGTGAGAAAACTGAAGTTGGCGGCGCGAGGCGTTTTTTTCTTCTTTTTTGTCCTTTTTTTTTATGCACCAGCCGCCTTCTGCCGACGTCCTCCGCCCCGCCTTCGCCCCTGTGGCACTTTTCTTTATTTATTTGCAATTTTTGTTCTTTTGCAACGTATTGATCGATCACCGTTTGTGTTTCTCGTTTCACGAAACGGAGGCGGAGTATTGTGACCGAGTGGCGTTGTTTGCAGGCTCTGAACGACTCTGCCGCCACGCTTTTGGACACATGGTCCGATCGAGAGACGTCTTTTCTTTCTTTTTTCTTTTTTTTTTTTTTATCTTACGCGTTGCATTTCTATTTGCCTTCCCCGCTGCTCCCGCGTGTCCGTGAGACGTGCTGTCGTGCGGCTCTTTGCGATTTCCGTATCTCGATGAGAATCGGGCTTGCTGGTCTTGCGTTGCGTTACAGTGTCCCGTCTTTCCTCCCGCAGTGTAGCAGACGTGAGTGCGACATAGTTAACCGTGCAAACCACTGCCGCCGCAGGGGTCGTAGCCGTTAATTCTAACCCGACGCGCGTTTCTGTCTTCGGGCCGCGCGAGCAACCCGTGGCGAGATAAGCGTGGCGTTTTTTGTCGGGCTTCTCTTCTTGTAGCACGGAGCGGGCGCGTGTTCACTTTGTCTCCCACTGCTCGACGTTAACCACTTTGCGCCAGTGTTTCACAGTGCTGTGTACTGCTGTCCACTTCGTCTTTTCCTCTTTCGGCTCTCGCGGAGCATGTGTGCACTCCGACTGTGGTCCGCCACCCTTTCCTCGGGGGCAGCAGCGTGCGGCGCTGGTCCATCGATCGGGGGGGTCGCGGCGATAATCGCGCGAGAAATCTAACGTGCCGTGAGAAATGGCGCGATATAAGCCGCGGCCGCTCACGACAGGTACCCATCGATTTAACTCCTCCGCTCGGCCGTCTCGTATCGAGAGCAGTTCTTCATGCTACGCCGCAACTGTCCGCGGCAAAACAGAGGCCGTCTTATAACTGCGCGCTCTTTCGTCCGTGATTAAACGAGGGGAAAACAGGTCATGAGAATGGCTGCTTCCTGCTTATCTGTCTCGATGTCCCTCATGAAGAGGGGGGGGGGGGGGGGGTTAGGTCTCCTCAAGGTGGCCCCGACAGCGCCTGCTTTCTTTTTTTCTTTGGAGGACGTCTCGTCCGATGCGCCGAACGAGTACTGATTGTCGGCGGCGGTTCTCTCTGGGCGCGCGTGTTCGGACTGACCAAGAGGGTTGTTCTTGGTGGGCTGTCGCCTCGCCGGTCAGGTCTTTTGGCGGTGGCCTCCTCAGCGAGGGGCGACTCTTTTGGGCGGGCGGCTGTCGTTAACAAATAAACGAGGGTTGGTTCTATAAAAAGAAAAAAAAAAAGAAAAGGCCGTGCAGGGCCGAGTTCTCGTTGCGTCGTGCCGCGTCTGACCGCGGCGCGCGCGAACGTCGCCGAGAATCCCCGAGAGTTTTCGTCTCGCTGGAAGATGCGGGCTTTGATGTTGCGCCAAGCCGACTGCGTGCAACGATCTCGAGGCTAGGCGGTGCGGTTTATTAGGCTGCGTTTGGCGATTGGGAGAGCCGCGGTCTCTGATTAGACCACACAGCGTCTCCTCTGGGAATGTAAGCCCAATCTTTTGGCTGGTTTCAGTTATCTACTGAAGAAACCGACGCCGTAAATGGTCGAGGATTCGCTTTAACACCGCTCATTAAAATTCCATTTTTCTTTTTATCACGTACATTTTAGATAGCCCTGACGAACTGCGGTCATCGGTGATGGTTTTCTACATGTGTCGCAGTAGTGAAAAAAAAGAAGAAAAGGACGGCTCGTCCGTCAGTGGGTGTTATCGCGTGGCCAGTGAGCCTCGCATAATAAACGCAGTCTGTGGCGGCGTCGGACCTGTTGCTTAACTGTGTTCAGCGAGGGACCATCTTTTTTAGGACCGTGAGACGCCGGTCTTCTAGCGCTGTCTAAGATGGGGCTGTGCTTGATGCACAGAGCCTAAAGTGACATTAATTGCCACTGGTGCGGCGTGGGCGCATGCAAGGTATACGCGAGGAGGGAAGCAAGTAAGAAAGAGGGCCACTCTTTGTGAGAGGATGGTTTTCTTGGAGGAGCTAGGCTATACATCGATTCCAATTCAGGCTGAACCTATATCCGATTAATGAAGTCGAAGAAACACAGTGCGCGAATTAAGGCACTCGACATCCTTTCTTCCCCGACAGACTGCAGGTTATGAAGTGGCTCGTATACATTATATGTGTCCTTATACTCGGGGATGCAGGGCTGATTGGACACGAAAACAAACAGAATTAATTCCTACCCGGCTCGGTTGATTCAGGTCGATGCCCTGCGATAATCGGGAACATCAAGTGCTCGAGATACAGGCCCCGTTATCCCGCTATTGTGACTCCTCTCGACGGTCTCACGTATTTACCATTGTGCGGTGTCGGCCAGGAGCTTTTGGCCCGCACGCGTTGATCTTGCACAGGCAGCGCGGAGCTGTTGTTATCGTGGTCCACATATTGTTCCGTTTTCCTCGTTTCCGCCGCTTTTTTTCTTTTGTCTTTTCCGTTCGTTTTCTTTTTCTGAGCCAGCGGGCGGCGTTTACTCGAGACGTGCTGCTTGCTTTTTATGCTGCGACGCCCACTTGTCTGCTCACCCTTTGCATGCCCCGGTGGAACAATTATATGGCGGTGCCGGCCCGCAGCAGTGTTTCGAAGCGCGCGCACCGGAGCCCCGTTCCTTTGTTGCGGCTTCACCTCTCCTTCCAGCGTTGAGCGACAGCTGCGATGATCGCATTGTCTTGTCCTCCGATGTGGCCGCGATGACAGCGTGCGCGCGGAGAAAAATTGTGGGAACCAGACGGGCCGCCGCTGTGATGACGGCCGTCGGCGCCTTCCGCGGAAGTGCTTCGGTGAGACGCCTATTCGGCTGCACGCATCGCCGAGCATCGGCCCAGTTTCGCTTCCTCACCGCGGCATCGTTGTTTGAGGAAGAAGCGTCCCTCGGGTCGGCCGCGTCGTCGCTTATCTCGGTCGTCGCCGCGGTTCTTTTCAGTTCAGCCTTTTATTGCGGAAGCAATACTGCTAGCAGTTCGAGCCTTTGGCGTGTCGTGGCGCCTCCATACATGACCTTTCACGAGACCGTGTGACGTCACGCCAGACCGAGAGACGGGGTCCCCAGCTCGCGCCATCGGATGGTGGCGGTGAGTCCTTACAGCAGCCGCAACGGTGACGTCACGCCATTTTCACGTGACCGTGTGACGTCACGCCAGACCGAGAGACGGGGCCCCAGCTCGCGCCATCGGATGGTGGCGGCGAGTCCATACACGGCGCTGTGTCGCAGCCGAGAGAGGGCGCTCGCTGTTTGTGACGTCACGCAGGAGGATAAATGGGGCTGTGGCTCGTCTCCTCGCAGTAGTCGGGGCGCAGCCTTGCGGTATGTCGGATGATGCGCTTAAGGCGTATAAGGCCCATTTAAATGGGCAAACAAAAAGTGAATTAAACTACTGGAAGCAACCAACAGCAGCATCCGTGCTTTCGCATTACTCCAATGTAGATTCTGGAGTGCTCTAATTTCATTAACTTTTTTGCTTCGGCTTTTTCTCGCTAGGCGTCGTGTTCCCTTTGCGGGGCGAATGCGGCACGCGACCAGCCGACTCCTTGTCAAACCATCGACGAAGAAGTTGCGCTGTGCGTGTTCAACGACGCCAGGGAGTACGAACGGTGTCAGCTATCGCATCTATCCGCACAGGGTATACTACCACACGATAATGAACTCAGCTCCGATGATCCCGACGTATATTCTTCTCGCGCAGGCAGCCGGCGCTTACGTATACTGTCCGAAACGGAAAAGTGCAATCGATAGTGCTAGTTTAAGCATCTAGCATGTTTGACCAATTTCTGTACAACAACAGACTGCATTCATGCTACCTGCTTTGCTTTCCTTATCTTTTTTCTTGGTATTCTTTCATATACAGTGTCCTGTCCAGGGCGTTTTTATATGTACCAATATTCAATGGGTTGTTAGTATTGATAGGGAAGAGTTTTGTGGTGAAAACCTCCCGGAATCATTTGATTGAATATTGGATTCACATCTCAATATATTGTAGTGGTATTGAAACCAGGACCCGTGTTTTATAAGGTTACTACAGCACAGAGCGGCTGTATATAGGGGCACGTGCGTGCGACATAAGTGATGTTTCGCGTTTTCAAGCGTATCACGCGTTGATATCTCGCTTTATCATCTTCGTTTACACAGACGAAGAATCCTCGTCGTCTAGCACTGCCATATTCGAGGCTTCACCTTCTGCGACAACGAGTCTAACCCCACGTGACAAAATTTGCCGGCCGTACGAGCAGGCAGCGCTCGCTAGCTCCCTTCGATCGATCTATCTCGTTCGGTGTACGTACTACAGCACAAGCACGGCCGTTAATGCCATCTGTATATTGCCGCGAAACCTTCAAAACAGTATTTGTTGTTTTTTAACAGCCGCCGGCATACAGGCTTATCACTCTGATTCTGGGCCGCGTATCAGTTCCGTAATCTTTGTTTGTTAATGCTCGATGTCGCGAGTCACACCTTTATCAGTTTTGTTGTAGCGCAAGATGCACCGAGATCTGTCTCGAAGGTTCCGGCCACTTGGGTGTCTTTCCACAATGTTCCAGCCCGTGCTGGTAGCTGTTTGCGACGTTATCCAGATTGTTCTGTGCAGCCTTTAAATTGAGCGTTGCCGAGTGTGACGGGCATTCTTTATTCGACGATCGACGAGCACGTTTGTTTCTATCGCCGCCGGCGTGTTGCTTAGTTCTTTTGCGGGCGCAAGTCAGCCCAAATAAACAGTTTCTTTAGTGCAATCATCGACCCTTCAATTGTGTCGTCGACCTCGTCACCACTACGTGACAATATATTGCGAGAAGCTATGAAGGCGCTCTGCTACAGTTCCGTGATTGGAAATTGGCGCGAAGCTGTAAAACTGATGAAATCGACTTGCATGAAGACGGATATATGTCGGGTTAATCTGAGTCTAACTAACTTATGAAAATTGAAAGAATGCGCATATGTTGATTGGTATCTGGTGGCGACCACCCGAATTGCAGCCAGACTGCTGAGCTCCTTACCGGGCGGAATTTATCGACAAAATCAGCGCAGCGTGTCGACGTGTTACGGAAGTGCGTAGTAGTCTTTTTTTTTTTATCTAATATTTAAATTGAAAATTTTGTAGCAGTTCTGAGGGAGTGTGGCCTCCATATATCTGTTCATTTGTTATATGTGCATATTTTATCCCGTATATGTCAATTGGCACCTTAAAAAGATAAGTCCCGCTTTAACCAAGCCACACTAACGTGCCTGTTTGGCCTATAGGATTGTCTGTATGGATCGGAATCAAAGGGTTCCCTAGGGTTCGATCACCATCTCACCCTGCCATTGAATGGCGCTGCCCCAGTTGACAGGTCGATCTTTCCAGCTCGCGACCAAGCCGTGCGATCTTGAGTCGTCATACAACCCGCCGAACCAGTCAGGGCCGGACCACGCTTCTTGTTAACCACCACCCCTCCAGCAGCACGCCCGTGATTTTTCGCTCACATCACCGTTAACGCTGCATCTCCTTGAGAATCAGGCCTCTAACGCGTTAACGCGTTAAATACATACCAGCTGAGAAGAAGTCTTAGCGCACTTTCATTCTTTTTGTTTTGTTTGCTCTTGCTGCACTAAATGTGTGTATCGTCCCCACCGCCAGTCACGTGCTGTCATCATGCCAACGGCTCATGTGCTTGCGGCTGGCTCATTCTTTTCCCACGGATCCACACACTATCGCCGCGGGCCGGGCCTCTCGCCGAGATGCCTGCGCGGCCGGCTGAACCACTTTCGAAGCAAGCGGGTCAGCTTGTAGAGATTGAGGCGCTCTGCATAACGCGAGTGAGTGAATACGCATGGATGATGCCGAGTAGGGTACGGAGAGTTGTGTATCCGAGAGTCGACCCGAGTCTATTCTTCCACGCTCTCGCGCACCTCACGCTCGTCGCGCCTTGCGGAGTAGCATCGATGCACGAACAGGAGGATGCCCGAGCAGAGAGAGAGAGAGAAAGCTCGCGGCGCGCGTAGCGTAATAAGGACGTCGCTATGGAGGTGCCCCCGCGTTAAGGAGCCCCCTTACGACGACGGGGAGGCGGTGGGGTTGGCTGTTATTTTTAGCTTGCCCGCCTGGCTGGCGCCGACGCGAGGCAGCGAGCTTCCCCGAATGCAGTAGGAGCAGCAACAGAAGTAGCAGCTGCAGAAACAACCGGGTGCGCGCGCAACTTGGAAGTAGTAGTGCACGAGCTTGGCGCGGTGGCCGGCGAGAAAGCCGCCACGGAGCAGAAAAGCAACAGCAAGAAACGCCCGGTGGTAGTGTTCGCCCCGGCGCCTTCGATTAGCTCCGCCAATTACAACCATCCCGGACCGCCCGGTGCAGCCAGCGCTCGCGTGCCTAGGCTCTCCACCGCCTGCAGCGCACGCCCTGGTCGGGCATGGCCGTCCTCGCTTGTCGGCGCCCCGTAGAAGAGATCTCGCGCGTGGGCCGCTCCTCCTCGACCCGTGCGGCTCTGAACGTGACGGACCCATGGCAGCTGCCGCTAACGACCGTCGTCCTGCCCCGCGAGGAGGCTTTCTTCTTTGGTCGCGCTCTGTGCGCCGCTGCTGCTACTTCTTTCGCCCCCCTTTCTCCGCCCCATTCTCGCGAGCGAGACGGTTTGGGTTATGGTGGCGTAGCGTGTTACCCACCCTCCCGTCACCCCTTTTCCACCCCCACCTAAAGCCCCTTCCCTTCTTGCTTGTGTCCGGGTCCCGCTCTGCAGCGTCTTCTCGTCCCCGGTTCTCGTATTCTGATGGCCGTGGTTCTGACCCCGCGCGCGCGTGTGTTCGTTTGCTTCTCGTTAGCGACGACCTGGTTAATGGAGAAAGCGAGCGGCCTTCTCAGCTTTTGCCTCTGTTTTCTTTCAGGTTCTAAGCATCGTTCGCAAGGCGCGTTTAGGACAAGGCGATTGCAGCTCGATGTGATAGTCGCTTTGTACCGAAGGAAACGGCGTTTCAGATTGCCTCCGGCAACAGTCATTCGTGATCCGTCTAGGATAACGTACCTCTTGCAGTCCGCCAGTCCGTGAAGCGACTGGACGAATGATGGAGAAGAGAGATCGCGAAGATGACGTTTCAGCCACCCTGACCGATGTATGTTTGAGGCTCTCTCTTTATAAGTGGCGCACTTCTGCAACACGACGGTTGACAAACAGCTTGGATGATCTACAGGTCTGCTCGCTGGAGACTACATGCATGCTCTTGGTCGTTTTGCGTTCGCTTTATCTTATCTGAATAAACCAGTGCGACTGTCACTGAAGAAAGGGAGCTGCACCAAACAAGCACGAAAGAAAAGGAAACAGGACAGCCGCGATTCTCTTACAGCCCTAATGATGTACGGCCTTGTCGGCCACGAATGCTTTGCCCTACCTAACAAACCAGTTTGCGGCCCGTCTAGGTCCTGAAATTTTATATTCGAAGCCATGTATGTGATATCTGAGTGGACATTTTGTGGTCGATCATTTCACTCGCTACATTTTATCTCGCACTAATCTGTCTCTTAGCTGACAATGGCAGGACCGCCGACAGCGTCGCTGCACCAGATAAGCTCGTCGCTTGGACAGAAATATCAGTGAAACGAAAGAACAGCCGAATGTTAAGCGTATACCAATGGTACGCGACGGGCCTGTATTAAAGGAACATTACCGGGAGCGTGGTCGGAGTACTTAAGAGAGCGGGTTCGTCCTGTCTAGTCAGTTTATCTTCAATTACACGTCGCTGCGCCCATCACTAAAGCCCCTTCTCATCATTGCTGCCCCCCCCTCTCTCTCTCTCTCTCTCTCTCTATGCGCATATCGGAGCGCGCACCGCGCGTTCACTCGCGTCTACCCTATCTGGTAGACGCGCGCGTCTTGCTTGCAGCCGCGAGTTGCGTGGGTGGGGCGTAGGTCGTTACTCGCTTCATTAGCGTCATTACGGTTGCCGATGCTCGGGGATTGATCGCGGAACAGTCGCCTCTTCAATTAAACGGAGCTGTTATTGTCTAGAGTGACGGCGCTCGAAAGGAGCGCTGCTGGCTTTGTTGTCGGGCGTTGCCCCTGTTTCAAATTCGAGTTTCTTCTCTCCGTTGTTGCTCTTTTGTTGTGTTAGCTTACAGCGCTCCTTCAATGTGAGCTACATGATCCACTCGTTATTTGTAGGTCCTTGTGTGCTCGGCGTTTGGTCCTTAGTTGTTGATCGGAGAAAACTTCTTTTCAAAAAGTGACTAGTATTCTATGAACTTCTCGGGGGTTAATGGATGACGGAGAATCGGTCAATAAAAGCTGACTGTTATTGCCGCCGTCGTCTTCTGAAAATCGCTTTTCTCTCCCCGCCCCCCCCCCCCCCCCCCCCTCTCAATTACCTTTACGACTGTTACGCTTAATAATTTTGTCTACTGCATCTGTTCAACTGATTTTATTTGCCAGGTGGTTGTGCACTCATCAACAATCTGAATGTTTCAACTTAGATACAGTTTCCCATAATGGCAGCGGGCGCCGCCACTGTCCGTAAACACCCGAACTTCCACCAATCAAAACTGATGTGTTCTGATACATGGTCCCTCAGGGATGTTTCGCAGCTGGTATTATCGAAGAGCTCTGGTTTTGCCGTGGTATAACCAGGCAGAATGGCCTTCGCACAGCGGCTAAAAACTATGCGCGCTAGTAATTTACGATGTCTGAAACACTGGAAGGACTGTAGTCCTATGCGCGCAAGTCTGACTGTACGATCATACAGCATTTCGCGTACCGCCGCTACTGCGCATGCGTGGCACGATGCCGAGGTGAATGAAGCCCGCGGCAGTGCGGCTTGCTCGTGTGCCAACCTCTTTCCTTGGCCTCCACGTTAATTTCACAGCAACGCTCTTTTGTTCGTCGTTTTTTTTTTTTCTTTTTCGCGCTTAGTCATCTACCCGTAGCTTAGCTTTCGGCTGGTTACGTTTGGTTTTTGTCTCGACTCCTGGGACGCTCCCACTTGTTTTTGGGTGTATATTTCCTGCGCAAAAAGGTCGACTCATGGCAATTTTTTTTCCACAGTGCCGTATCAAGGGCAAACTGTAGAATTATCGAGGTTGCCTCCGGTGGCATCGTGCCGGGCATGTCTCATGTCTTCGAAAGCGACGCTCGTAGCCGCTGGTGTCGCCGACCTCCGGCACATATATTATTCGCTTTGAAACTATTTCTCATATCATTGTTGTTCCCGGTAGCCCTAATAACGCTATAACTTAATTACAATATTTTCGTTTCCACTCGCTTCGCCATAGTGAGAACGTTTGAAACGCCCGACTAAAGAGTACCGCGTCGCGCGGTTCGGTAGAATCGCATCTGCTCAGTCGGTCATTTGAGTGGTGCATTCCTGCGCATCTCACGCGTGGCGCTTCGGCTACGTGTTTTATTCTGTGGTGGCGTATGCCTCCTTTCACTTTCCTCTACCAAAAAGGGGGGGCGGGGGGAGGGCACAGCGCGGCACTGACAGCAGGCTTCATTCCAGGGTGGCGCCGTCAGCAGCCGCGCACGGAGTCACTGCTTTTCGCCGCACCACGCTACCGCGCCCGAGTTGTCGCATGACGAGGCCTGACTCGTTCCCTGCAGAGTCGGAAGACGAGAGCGGGAGGCGAGCCGGACGAGACGAGAGATCATGGGGCATTGTTTTACGACGACCATTCGGCGGGCTGTCAAAAAGCGTCTCCGCGCGCTTTTATTGCCCCTAGCGCGGAGCTTCTCGCTTCCTGGCGGCATGAGCTGTCAGGTCAAATCAGACTCCTCCGAGTAAGACCGTAAATCGCGGTCACGTTGGTCACAGCGCCGCTGTTCCTCATGCTCCGCACGCACGTACACACACGCCAGAGCCGAGTCACTGCGAAGAAAGCTCGCGCCCTCGGTTTCGACTTCTGCCCTCCACGCGTTTCGGAAAGGTAACAAGAGCAGTACTAGAGGCTCATGGAGGGAGGGAGGGGGAGGGACGCCGGGGGGGAGTCGGTACCTTGAAGAGGCCAGTAGCAGCGGCGGCGGCGGCAGCAGTCATCTAACGAAGTGGACAACCTCCCCTCCGTGAGCCTCCTCGTGTGCGGGTCCAGTCATGGGATGACACGGGTGGTCTTCGCAGACGCAGGTCACGTAGCACAAGAAGACAGGCTCGCCTCCGCCAGTGACGCGCCCCGATGGCCGCTGCTCTTTCTTCTGCCGTTCTCATTTTGCGGCTCGTATACTTGTACGCGTTCCCGGTTTTATTTCGTGTTATTGCTACTTTTTTTTTTTTTTTCAAAGACTGCTCCGGCGGAAGCCTTCTGCGCGAGCAGCAGCTGCCAAGAACCGGCGGACCGGCTTTATACGCCATGCGCATCGCCTATAGGGGCGCCACTGAAAGCCGCCTAGCGGCGGCCGTCGGAACCCGAGGCGGGCCTCATGCGGCAAGCCTGGCCGTGGCGCGCGCGTGCGATCTGCCGTTTGTGCGCGTCTCGCGGGCACTTCCGCGGTGACAGTGTGCGCAAGGAGATCGCCTTTTATAATAGCGGACATGTGTATGATATCACGGCCGTCTGAAACTGCATCGCCTCCATATGCATCAAGTGTCTCCTGCAGACTGGCGTAAACAAGATTGCGTATATATACGAAGTGCAGCTCATTTTGGGTGCCCCGCTTTCATTACAACGCCACCCTAATTCGTTCATTCCTTGACCTATGAACCAATGCTCTTTCTTTGCTTCATGGTACACGCTTGCTTCGTTTACATGCAATAAATTGCTACAGAAAACTAGGTAGCGTCTTCGAAACTGCGAGCGGTTTCGTAGCGGTGCGACCGCAAGAAAAGCCAGCGAGCTTGCAAATCCTGAGCATCAGATAAATAGCGCATATTGGGCTCCTGTAGCAAGGGTTCAGATTTTTCATGCTTGCGCTTTACCACTGCCTGTACGGCATGGATTTCACGTATTCCGTCGTCAAAAAGGCAGATCGGGTAGATAATTTCATGGGGGAGTGAGATATCAGCAGAGGCAATATCTAAAAAGCAGCATCACAGATTAGCCAAGTACATATTAGATTTACATTTTATATCCTATTTTATTATTGTAGTATCATCATTTCATTTGTATCACCCTCGCGCCCAACTGCGCAATCGCAGCGCTCTTTATAACAAGCTTTAGAACCTTTAGATTGAATATCAAGTGCAGCGACATGTTATGTTTTCGTAATCTTGCCAGCCAACAAGAACACTGGCTCTGGTCTTCAAAGTAATTGCATGACAAGTTTCAAAACGCATATTGGAAATTGTCTGTTCAATAACCTGCCACAGCGGCTCAGGCTACTGAGGAGGATCGAGTTATCGGGACCGAAGTCGACCGCGCCGCCCACGTTTAAGTGGAGGCGAAACGCAAAATGCAACCGTGTGCTTTGCGATGTCAATGCACGCTAAAGATCGTCTGGCTAAGCATTTAACAAATCTAATGCGTATTGTATATTCCCGGTAGCGGAGGCAACGAAGTTTAAATAAGAAATATTCATGGAAGGTGCAATGACAAGCAGAAAACACTAAAAACATAGTTATCACTCAGCCCTGCCACACGGTAAATTTAGTACCTTTTCCATCGAATGACGTTCGTTCAAAATGATATTTGTTAGCTGCTACCCGAGAAAATATAATGACATTCGATGAAAGCGACTCATCCGAATGCGATCAACGAGGAAATGTGTTATCTCGACTCCAGAGACTCGATGAGAAGATACACCCAAAATAAACTACAAACATGCCACCTGCAATAAATGCTACTGTGCTCCTATAATTGTGCCGCTTGTCATGTTTCTGAAATATGCCAAATACCATCGTAAAAAAAAAAGAAAAAACTGGCACCCATCGCTGCCAGCCAATCCGTAGCCACCGCACCCATGCGCGGGCGGAACAGGTCGCTCCTGCTGCCGCGGTCTGTCGGCGCCGAGTTGCCGACACGGCGAATTTCTTTCGTCACCTTCAGAAACGCATGCTCTGTTGATTATGGATAATAAGCGCCTAATTTGATGAAGGAATAAAAAAAAAACACTATTTCCAAAGCGCTTCCAGCTACGGCTTTGATGTGAAACCGTTTAGGCGCTTAGGCATAGCGACGACTAGGGCATAGCACGCGGCCAGAGCGCCGTCGTCGGCTGCTTTCGCGGGAAGCGTCGTTGCGGTAAGCTCGCGGTATCCGATGTGGCAAGCGTTACGAATTTGCCATATGTTTTCTTGATGAGGACAAGCTAGGGCATTTTTCGACGGGCCTTAATACGCCGAGCGAACGATCTGGCGAAAACGTACGGGAGTCAACGGGGCTGTAGTATGCTGCGCCATAGGGCGATACTCGAAGGTTCTATAGAAGCGCCTTCGGAGAGTACACTAGATACTGCCTATTTTGATCTTGACACTTGCTTTAGTGCGCAAAGTGTACGCGTTGTTGAAACTCGTACGCGTTTCGCAGTCGAGCGCAGACGTACGCACCTTCCGTGCCCTTTCGTAAACAAACGCCGCCGACATTGCCGCTGACTTCGTAATTGATAGTCCTAATCAAAAGGTTGGTTACAAGGCATGCAAGACAGGAATGTCAATTTAAAGGCTGCTTTCTTTTACAGCGCAGTGATCTTCGCAACATATTGAAGGCGCACCAACATTTGCATGTCAATCGCAGTTACCATACTTTGGAAATGGCATTAGCTTTGGTCGTGTAGCAGCGCGTCGAAAAAAAAAATGGCATTAACCTAAACAAATGTCATTCGGTGCGATTGCTTGCTTTCTGCGTCGAAAAACCACGATTCACGGCCGCCGTCGTTCTCGTGAAGCATCACTGGAAACGTATACAAACGTGTTCCTGGCAAGGTTTTATGACTGTTTGACAAATCAACTACGCAGCAATTCTTCCCGGTCATTACTAAAGATTGACAGCGGCGTTATATCAGTTAAACCACGACGAAAGACGAAAACGCGACGCGCGCGCATAGAGGCTGACATGAACAGCGCCCGACCAAGCCCGCCTACGCTTTGCGGCTTTGGCGACAGGCGGCGTTGTCGGCGTTTTGCGCATCGCCTATACAGCTTCGGATTTGGTTTGGCTTTGACTCGGCTCTTGCCGCGCGCCTGTCTCGGCGGGTCGGTCAATCTCGACTTCTTGGAAAACTTGGGCCGCCGAAACAGCAACCTTAGCGGGGGGGAGGGGGGGGGGGAAGAAAAAAAAAAAAAGAAGAGAGGAAAGGAAAGCGAACGCGAACGGCGCCTCAAGATGCGCAAAATGGCAGATATAAACGACTTCATAACAAAAAAAAAAAAAGAAGAACCTGACAGTCGTGAGTCCCGTCACGATGCTTACGCTTCCGCTTCAAACATCTGGGGAATTTTTTCCCCCGGTCCTGTCATCTTTTTAGTCGCTTGACTTTTCATGCGCACTGGTATGCTGTCGAGGCTCAAGGTGATGAGCTCTCTCTCTCCTTTGACTTGATTTATATTCTTGCGCGTCCAGCTTCCCCATGTGTCACGTCGGGCTTTGCTGGGCTACAGCCTCTCCGTGGTTCTCCTCTGGAGACTGTGGGCAATCGTCGGGCGTCGGTGCCACTCGCCCTGTTGTTCGTCATTTCGCCGATTCTATCTAGGTCATTGGTGTGGTCGCCGGTGACGTTGAATTGCATTTACTAATTCGCTTTTCATGTTTTTTTTTTTTTTTTTTTTTTTTTAAAGGCGCAATGGAACGAAATTCCGTGCGCAAGAGATGTGTGCGGGATCTGTGCATCGGATCCCTGTGCTGATGTGTCGCTTGTTCCGGATGACGTCATCAGAAAAACAAAAATACTGTCTCCACCGGGAATCGAATCTCCATTCCTCGGATCCCCAGCCGAGCGCTTTAACCACCTGCGTCACGCCCGGGGTCGCGAAACTCGCATTACAATTCCTCCTTGTCTACCGTGAGGATGATAGTGGCGATGACAATGACGCTGCAATTAGTGATAATGACAATGATGACAGCAATGATAATGACGGCGCATTTAGTTGATAATGACAATGAGAGCAACGTGTGCAGCAGCAACGGCTTTCGCATTTCTGAAGTGTAGATTCCACAGCAGACATGGCAGTAATTGAATTACAGTAATGAAATTACTGTAATTTAATTACTTTTTCGGTAATTTGTAATTTAATGAATTACTTTTGGTAGTAATTTCGCAGCAAAGTAATTAATTCCACTCGAAATTACTTTTACTAAAGTGCGCCATCACTCCTTCAACAGACAACAAAGTAGAGTGCGCGAAAGCAGGAACGACGTGCTGCAATCCGAAGCCAGCGTAACGGATTGGCAAAAGGAGACAGAATTGATCAGAACTATAGCCAACTAGAACACTCTGGAGAACAAGTTGTTGTTTTGTTTAATAGCTTAGCTTAGTTTTACATTTATGGAAACTAGAAAGTAATTTCAAAGTAATTGAATAACCCAGGAGAAGTACTTGTAATGTAATTTCATTACTTTTGGCGAGCAGTAATTAGTAATGTAATTTAATTAATTTCTGCGATTTTCAGCGAAGTAATTAGTAATGTAATTTAATTCATTTTCAAAAGTAATTTTACCATGTATGTTCCACAGTGCTCTCGGATTTTCCTTTTCTCTTTTTTTTTTTTGAACCGGTACTCGGGATACACGAAATGCGACTTAGGCATCTGCAATAACGCAACGTTGAACCGTTCGCGCGCGAATCTTATTCGCCTATACCGTCACGTACGGTGTAGTGCAGAGCCCGCTGGCGGTGCTTTATGCTCGTCGTCTCGCAGTATGAGGGGAGGCCAGCACTCACGCGAACACTCTCAAGGTTCGTATATAGACAGCATTAATACCCAAGAAAGTAGCAGGGGAGACAGCGGCCGATGTAGCTCAGTTGGAAGAGCACCGGACGCGATATTCGGAGGTCGTGGGTTCGGTTCCCACCATCGGCACGTTGATTTTCTTCTACTTTGTGTTTAATTATCTTTCCCCTAAACAGATTACATTACTAATTTATGTGATTACCGAGTAAAACTTAAAAAAAAAGTCATAAAGAACAATCCCAAATGCTTTGCTTGGCCTCGCTGACTGTTGGCTACTTTCCTTCACACACACACACACACACACACACACACACACACACACACACACACACACACACACACACACACACACACACACACACACACACACACACACACACACACACACACACACACACACACACACACACACACACACACACACACACACACACACACACACACACACACACACACACACACACACACACACACACACACACACACACACACACACACACACACACATATATATATATATATATATATATATATATATATATATATATATATATATATATATATATATATATATATATATATATATATATATATATACCGGGTGTCCCAACTAACTTGAACCAAGGGATACGAAATAATACATTTGAGGTAGGTCAGTGAAACCAATTGCATTCAACTGCCAGCCTCCTTGCGCACTACAGGCAAATTTTTGTTTTGCAATCACTCAATTAGCTAATTATGTTAATTTTTCTAATTTATTAAATATCGGCTTTAGACCAAACATGTAAATTGGAAACTTGTAGAGCACCTTCAGAAACCCCCATTCCATTAATTGCGATAAAGAAAGTCTCACGTGTATCTTTTTTTCTGGGCTCAAAAGAAAGCCCGCGAAATACAAATAATACCACGTGACTAGCGCATTTGTGCGCCGCGATTGTGGTGCTCTCAGTCGTGGTTTGAGCGACAGGAATTCAACAGCGTTCAGCCGTTGGTTTTGTTCGGATTCGAAGCGCTTGTCACGGAACGCATTGGGAATGGAGCGCGAGTTTGTTGCTTTCCCTCGCCGACTTTCGCTTTGCTCTTCAGCAGGGCCTCTCCACCGCGCTCGTCGCTGCTATTTTTGTCCGCGCGTAGTCGTCAGCTTCGTTTGTAACAGTCTTAACGACTTCCCGGGACATCGCGCGCATTGCTTCCTAATGTGTGCGCGTGGTGTGTGTGTTCTTGCTCTCTACTGAAAGAAGTTCTTTCAATCAGGGACGTCTTACTGACGTAATTATAGGAGGGGTCATACAAATATCATTCAAATGTCTTACATTGTTATACATTTCGTACGACATGTACGCGGTAATTTATGCATTTGTGTGATATCTGTATGACTTTGCTTGATAAAGCATATTTATGAGGTTAGTGCGTCATACAACGTTTTCTGTATAGTCACAAGTGGCAGGGGGCGTCACACACGCGTTTTTGGAGCGAACCGTGCAAGCTTTTAGTCGGTCAGACTTGCTGTGTTCATCTGAGCGTGTCTGAGTCATAACATCTACGAGGCACAAGGGTTGCGCGCTATAGGTAGGCATTTGAGGCAGGTTGAGAAAATCTTCTGACTGGGTCTGTACCTATAGTTTAAACTCAAGCTTTGTGCGTTCTCTATACTAGCACACGCCTGATGTCCTATTTGGAGCTGGCGCTTTTTAGGTGATGTCACGCATATTGCCTTTCCCGAGAAGACTAATTGGACGACAGGGACACACACACACACACACACACACACACACACACACACACACACACACACACACACACACACACACACACACACACACACACACACACACACACACACACACACACACACACACACACACACACACACACACACACACACGCGCGCACACACACGCACGCACACACACACACACACACACACACACACACACACACACACACACACACACACACACACACACACACACACACACACACACACACACACACTTGAAAAGCTCACTTCTGGGCACGTGCTTTGTGTGTTTATCGTTTTGCATACTTCGTTCCTTGCTTTTTTTTCCTAAACGGGCTTCAACCCAGACACTAATTGTGATCTTTCCGCAAGATTCCATCGCTTTGGCAGCGAGCGAACCTGCAGTTCCGGCATTCGAAGAGAGGGAAAGAGATGCTGTCTGTACTAATTATGCAAGGCCCTGTCGGCTGGGAAGCCAAAAAAAAAAAAGAAATAGAAAAGAGTGTCGCGACCGCAGCGCCGCCTATCCCTGCCACGGCGCCGCAGCGCGCGCGCACGCTTTTGACCGTGCTGACCCCTGGCGGTGAAGAAGTGCGGTCCATTCTTGGGGCGTTTTCGGTCCTTTTCTTCTCACCCCTCCGCCACAGGTCTAACTCAAAGCGCTTCTTTTCTGTTTTCTTGCCTGATTTCATCCGCCCCGCTGCGGCCGCCGCTCGGAACTCGCCCGTTTTCTTCCCCTTTGGCAGCAGCAGCCCCTCGAACCGGATTCGGCGGATACCTGCAGCAGCAACCCGCCCTTGCCTCTTGCGGCAATCGTTTTTATCTCCCTTCCCGGAAGACCGGCGACCGCTTGGCCCGCTGCTGTCGCATGGCGCGCCCTTTAAGCCTTGTCCTCTGCGCTGCCCGTCCGAGCGAAGTTTGCGAATTGTTTGATTCTTCTTACGGAACGAGCTGCTTGAGGGGACGGGGAATCTTGCATCATAGGTGAAGGCATTAAAACAAAAAAGAAGGGAGAGAAGAATTGCGTTACTTATGTCCTCAGTTTCATCCCCACACCAGCCTAGCCCTTAGTGAAGGCCTCGAGCAGAGCGGTTTATGTTTGGAAGCGACTCTGTAGCCGTGTCTACATGAAAGCGACAGTAGCGCATCGTATCGTATCGCATTTAGTAGCTCCTCACGGTAATGCGATGCGACAGCGTTTACATGTAGCGCATCATCTCTAGCCTGGTGGTGGCGGAACGCGGTGTCGCCTATTGAGATTGAGAGGGGCAAGTCAACTTACCCCTCTAAATCCAGCCCTGCTTGGCGCAATAATGCGATGCGCTAGCTGTCGCATTCATGTAAACACGGCTTGTGAAGTGCACGGAAGTCGCTGTGGATCGGTAGTAGTGCTAATTTCTTTATTTCCTTCCTTGGAGCCGAAGCTTAAGATCCAGCCGGTGGACCACAGCGCCCGCTGTAGAATTTTCTTTGCGGAAGGATTAGATGGCGCTTTCATGGACGCCCTAAAGATTCCCGCCTCAAGATGTTCGCGGTTACACCCGGGAAGAAACGCGAGGGGGGCGGTTCCTTTGTGCCTGCAGCCTGCTTTACGAACAACGCGGACGGCGCGCCGGCACAAGGACTTACCAGGACATTTACCGCTGCGGCCGGCCTTGACCGTGAGGCCCTCTCGTGCCGCCTCGACACTCCCTTCCGTTTGTGGGTTTATTCATCCCGTCCTCGCGATCGCGTTTCGTAGCAAGGGCAGAGAAGGACAGGGGCAGAGAAGGACGACGCTGAATGTCAAGCGACGCTGCTGTGGTTCCGTCCAGACGTGGCAGCTTTGAAGTCCCCACATTCAGCGAAGCGAACGTAGCCGCTGGGTGGGTGTGGAGGTCGAGCGGTGATGTCGACTGTGGCGAGGGAGAGATGTCGACGGAGAGTCCGCTTTTTTGCTTCTAGCTCCATCTGGCCCGCCTTCTTTTTTACGCCCGGTTGTAAAAAAGCTCCCCTCGGTGCGGGTGCGTCGGCCTCGGTTCCTCCAACGTCTGTGGGGCCTTGTGCGGGCGGCGGCGACAGACGCGGGGCCCCTTTTCTTCTTCTCGGCTCGTTCCTTATTCCGCCCCGCTTTTCTTTCGAAGACACCCCCCGTTCGTGTCCCTATATGGTCGGCGCGGCAAACCTCAGACTTCTTTGTGCGTCTGTGTAACGTTTCCCCTCAGCCAGTGGCTTAAAATGGGGACCTCTTTGTGGGCTGTCTCGGGCTCCGAATGATCGGTAATGTCCGCAGAATGACAGGAGATCCGCCGCATTTCCAGACCAGAGACCCCTATACGAGGCGTTCAGGGGCTACCGGAGGAGAGCGTCCGTCGAAAACCGGGCTGTCCATATGTAGCTTTGCTTTTTTTTCTGTACTTTGCATTTGCTGTTCTCATTCTTGACTGGGAACTTCGCTGCCCTTTAACTTCGTCGGTATTCATAACATCATCTGGACGACATGGTAGTCCAGCGGATACGGCTTTCCGCAGGTCAATACTAGGCCGTGGGCTTTGATCCTGGAGGCCAGGGCAGTCGAGGAGGTTACCGCCTTTTCCACGCCGGAGAAATGCAGGGCGCGTCGCGTTCCGTGAGACGTCAGTGCACGTTGGGGAATGCAAAGGTGGTTTAAATTAGTTACGGGCTCGCTACTAGGGCGTTTTTCATGGCCAAGGTTCATCATCGGGACGTTACTCCTTTGCAGCCAAGACCGCAAAAATCAACTTGCTACTGAATATAGAAGCTACGATCGTCGACACTTGGATTGTGGTCTCGCTTTCTCATGCGGTCCGTGCTTGAGCGCTGAATAGTGTCCTTAGTCGAAATGCCACCTCATCTTTGACTTAAGCGTCTCCTTTTTAGCACACTCAAGTGCGCGATGGTGGTTCTCAATGCGAGCCACCGTGCGGCCTGTTCCGAGGCGTGGACGCTCAGACTACATATCCTCGTCATTGGCGCTGTTGGTGCCCAACAGACCGCATATGGCGCCGTTGTAAGTGCGCTGCCCACTTTGGAAGGCCCTCTCCCGTACCAGCTACGCCAAGACGAGAATAGCGGCTGTGGCGCGGTGATCTGCTGGGCACACGTGCTTCTGGTTGCCCTGGGAAGACTGTGGGTGAACGCTCGCGGAGGAGCGGTTTGTTTGCGCTGTGGATTTCGTGCGATGCCAGGGGCCGGGCGTTTCGTCTCTCATCGACTGGTTGCGGCCTCGCTGCTGCCCCTGAGCGGCCTGGCGTTATGGCGCAAACGCACGGGCAGCGGAGATCGTGGGGTGGTTGCGTCACTCGTTACAGTGGCCTTCGCATGTGATGCGGGCAGGACTTTTGTTTTCGCTTGATGCGGACGTGTTGAGCCTCCGCCATTTGCACTTGCCTTAGATACACTGTTTGTGATGGTATTTTTGCGTATTCAAGATTTTGCCACGTCCTTTGTGGTTCGCATCGTTCTCAATGCGTGAAAAAAAGAGACTGCAGATGGCAGGAACGCTAAACAAAATGAGAATTCTGGTTGGCCGCTTCGAATTTGGCGGCTGGTGACGTCACTTTTCTGTCGATCAATCAGGAGCGTCGCTCGTGCGGACTGCTTTTGTCGACGGCAGTACAAGCCATTAAAGGCTTTCGCCTTGAAAAGTATTAATCCTTATTCGAACGCCATGAGCTTAGATTCTTCTTTTTGGCGAAGAAGGCGAGTTCCTTTCGTTTCTCAGGAATCGAGTCGGCGGGCATTCTGCTAGGAGTCGAACGCACGGCCTTCTGGTGCACGCTATATAACCGCGTAGTTTCGCAGGGCGCCAGCTTTGCACCGTTAGCGTCATCGGGTGCTCGCCTCCACCAATGCCCGTTGTATCCGCTCGCGCAGGAGTTGAACGACCACGCCAGCCTAAGCCACCCCCCGCCCTATAGATATAGCTGCTGTCGGCGGAGCGCTCGTCGGATTTTCTCTCTTCAAATCCCCCGAGGACCGCGTAAACACTGGCGGGGGTCGCGCTCTGGTGTGCCTCAATATGTTCTCGCAGCTCAGCTGCCTGTCTCGGGTGAAATTTCGTTCGGACTCCGTTTCTTGGGGGCCGTGTTTGTCCGGCGCCAGCGGCGTCACCTGTAAAGTCGAGGCTGATTGACGTGACCCACTTGGACGCCTAATCCCTGCCTCTTCGAAGGGATTAGGCGTGCCGGAGGTGGCTCAAGTAGCTTGGTCGAAGCACTTCAGTGCCAGAAAGTGAAAAGCGCAAACAAAGAATTGGACATTTCAACAAGACAACAGCGCGCTTCGAGAACGCACTTGTTTACCCCCTGCCCGCCTTTCTTTTTCTTCGTGGGTGGAAGGGCTAAGAGGCCTTCAAACCGAATAAAAAAGAACGGCTTCAGCGGTGACCTAGGTCATCTGAACACTTGTACACTTGCACGAAGGAGGGTAGGAGAGCTTGGTTCGTAAATGTGCCGTCCCCAAAGCAGGAATGTCAACTTGACTGAACTGGCACTTGGCTGCACACCCTCCAGGGCCGCCAGCCTCAGTTGCTCAACATTTCACGCTCGCAGTCAGTATCCCTTTGGTTTTTCCATGCAGTACGTGCGCATGTGCAGCACCTGCACATGTGCTTCCGAGGAGGTGTACATTTGCGCCGCGCAGCAGTGCCACCACGACTGGGGTAGAAGGTGAGGCTCGCCTTCTCAGCAGTCAAGGGCAGGGAAAGCACAAGGGAACGTCTTTATTCTGTATCATTTTGTAGGTAAAATGTCCTTTAGTAGAAAGTCGATTAGAAAGTGGAATCCAAACCCACGACCTCCGAATTTCGCATCCGGTGCTCCAACTGAGCTACGTCGGAGGGTGTTCACTCTTCTGCTTTTCAGGGTATTTATGCTTCGGAGTGTTAGCCAGCGCCACCCTCGTCCTTAGCGGCGGACGTAGTACGTCCTCTAGAATGATCACAGTGTTAAATTTCTATTAGTCAGCATCACAACTGAAAGCGCATTCCTCCGTGATTTCAGTTTTCGATGACTGTTGGCTTCCTTCACAAACATCTCTAATATTAGGCATTACTCAGGTAGAAATCGAAACTCGGTTACTTTTTTTGTGAACCGTTGTTTATTATAGAGCAGTTGGATTTCTTAGTTACTCTCTGGTAGTAGTTCTAGATAAACATTAAAACGTGTAAAACTTAAATACCGAATTCCACTACCTTGCTGTCCGGAGTAGGTATAGGCTACTATTGTGCTTCACAGCTTGAGATTCAGCATGTTATATCCACAGACTAATCCGCGTTCAAACGAGCCAGAACATTTTCAGATCGGTTTGGTTTGCAAGGCTTGCAGCGTTTTTACGAGGACAGTTCTTTCCGAGGCAAACACTCTTAGCCAAGCTATTCACTCTTTGATAAAGATAGTGCTATTACTGATAAGTTCTTACCGTAGTCTCTGTCCTTCGTTTTGGGGGGCTTCAGGACGGTGCTTTTAAGGTACACAAGTTTACTGCTTGGGCACTCGCGCATATCTTCGTGTCATTCGGCCGGACTCGTCGAATCTCGCTGCATACCTGTAGCATTCTGCAGGTGGCTATTATCTTTTTTACACGGCTCTCGGCGCTTCTACAGGGGTGAAACAGGGCATTGGGCGATGGCAGACATTAAAGTCTGCGCGGACATTTAAAGTTTTCCCCGGCGACATCTGCTTCGTGGCCCGACGTCCTGGCGTGTTACGAGCTCCGTCCGCGCACGTCCTAATCTTGACGAGTCGCGATGTGACAGGCCCACTCTCGCTGTTCAGCGACGCCGACATCCTGCGACGCGTCTCGCGGTTCTCGTGTTCGCCGCCAGGTGCGCGAGCGGCGCCGCTGGACGCACTCGCGCTGTGCGTTGGTTGTGCCAGTTGTGCCCGTCGCCGCCGCTCGATCGCGTAGATTGATAAGACCGCGAACGATGCGGACGTTGGACGAGAGGAGAAGGAGGAGGCATCGTCCAGCCGATCTCAGGGCAGGTCGACGGTCCAAAGGCGGCCGTGACTCTAAATTACGCATTTTGTGTTTTACGATCCCCACTAAAAACGTCACGGTGTGTGGAGCTGCGCTTCTAGCTCGCGGCCATCGTCCGATAGCGAGGAGTTCGGTCGCGTCGTTCGTCGTGCCCGCGCGATGGACGACGCCACGGTTCTGCAGATAACGCCGCGTTCCGCTGGCAGCGGCCCGGTCGTGAGCGGAAGGCAGGTCACGGCGTACCGGGGGCGAGGGGCGCCAATAAAACCTGGACCCGCGACAAGTTGCGCAGGGCCAACTTTTAACGGGTATACCCCACGGACACGCCGGGCGCACGGCTGCGGAGTGCAAGCGTCGTTGTTAAGCCGTAAAAGGACGGCCGAAGTAGCATCGGGAGCCGGGTGATTAGCGACGGCGCTTGGAGCCGCGACGCCTTTGTTGCGCGAGCGTTTAGGTCGCCGTCGAGCGATGCCCGTTTTTTCGCCGGGCCTCGTGATGGAGTGGGGTCGAAGGAGCTTCGTTTGTTTACAGGGGCGCGCTAGCTCGTTATGGGCAAACTTGCTCCGTCCTTCCATTTATGGTCCCGCTATTTGCGCAAGCTGTCGTCGATGATGATGGCTTGACGGCCCTAAGCCGTCGGACGGTGTCCGCGAAGCATCCGGGTGGAAGCCGACGTGTTATGACGCCGTAGGGTTCTGGCACGTCCGGCGTTGGCGTGCGCTGGGACTGACGTCGGCGCGCGTCGAGTGTCGTCCATTTTTCGGTTTATTCCACGAGTGAGTCAATGTGAAGTGGATGTTTCCTTCTTGCCTGGATTGCGCCAATCGTTGCGGTGGTAATATGGAAAGAGAAGACCGCTATAGGACTAACCATCAGCGGTGGGAAGTGATACTCGGGAAAACAAAGCTTTTTGAAGGAAGTGACAGGACAGCCGCTTGCAGGGCCAGAAAAATAGGAGGGAGCAGAAAACGACAATGCGTACGCTATCTTTACGTGCTCTCTTCTGTTTATCCCCCCCCCCCCCCTCTATTCCCCCCTTCCAGCTTTCTTGTATGAACAAAGAGCGCTCTTGCCTCGCGTAGCGTGATGCCCAGGCTCCAGGGACAGAGCTTCGTGGCTCCCGGAGAAGAAGGGCAGCGAGACGGATGGCTCCGTGGACGGATGTGGGCGTGGGCTGCGGCTTTCGGAGGGTAGGGGGTGTCCTCCTGAGCTTCCTTTTTACGCCGGCCAGCGCCGTCCTCTTCGGGCAAGGAAGGGCTCGTCGTCGTCTTCGTCGTCGTCGTCATATACTTAGCCTGACAAGTTGAGCGCCTGAGACAAAGTGCCGCTCCCGAGGCCCGAGGCGGCGACAAGTCTTCCGTCCTGCGCCCTTCCCCCCTTTGAGCAGCAGGGCTCCGGCGTCGCGGCGCGGCTCCAGCTCCCTCTCCGGGCCGGGATGTCGTATTGTTGTGTGCAGCGGCCGTGCCGGAACTTCGACACGCGCTGGGAAAGATAGGCTCTCGAGAATTTAATCCATCTTCATCTTTTGACTTTGTTGCGTTGTTCTCTGTTCTTCGCACTGAGTAAAGTATCCCGGCTATTCCCTATAAAAAGTGCACTACTTGACCTAGCATAGGTTTTAGTAGATGTTACGAATTAAACAGGGAGGAAGCAGAGTCGGTGTCTGTCTGTGACGAGGACTGAATAGGACGAGTTTTCGGCCCGGTTGCTTTTGTATTAAGTGTTCTCTTGACTAGTATGAAAACAGAGTCTGTGTCGTGTTCGGTCCTTTCGTACTGTGCGCTGTTGTCCGATTTGAAGCACAGAAGTGTCGGACCTGTGGGTCGATGCTATAGGGTGGCGGTGTAACGAAATTGGGACAGGCTTCCGACAATATTTTGGCGCTTGGATGACTTAACAGCTGTGCTTGCTTCACTGAAGATCACGGGACGTTTTTGTGGAAGTGTATACGCGTAGAATGTATTCTAAAGCGTCTGGCGAGTCATTCGCAGCTGCTCAACGAGCACAGATCGAAGCAACACTGAAAAATATCGGCGCTCAATGCGTAAAGCGCCGAGAGCCGAAGTGAAAAAAAAAAAAAAAAGAACACTCACGAAATTGCGCGCGCAGCATTCGTTCAGGGAAGACGCATGCCTGCGGAAGGCACTCGTCACTGTGTTACGGTTCGATGTGTAGTTGGCGCCGCATTTCGTGCGCCGACGCGGTGGGGCATTGTAGCTTTCCTCCTGATTTTTGCGCTGTCTTCCGCTCATTGCTGAATGTCACTGTTGGAAATTTCTTCATAGGAACGTAATATCATGTTTGACTCCCCTTTCGTGAAATGGAGCATTACACACACACACACACACACACACACACACACACACACACACACACACACACACACACACACACACACACACACACACACACACACACACACACACACACACACACACACACACACACACACACACACACACACACACACACACACACACACACACACACACACACACACACACACACACACACACACACACACACACACACACACACATGCGCGCGCGCGGAAAAATAATTTGTTGTGGTTTAACTCTGGTTAGCCCTAGTTGAATTGCGATAGCAACGGCGGACGCTTCTTTTGCCTGCTACATTATTCCCCTATCACGTCCTATCAGTGTAAGGTGCTACATTATTGGGGACACTTAAGCTCATCCTTTAAGAGTATGACGCGAGAGAGTAAGTTGCCAGCCTCCTCCTCCTCCTCCTCCTCCTCCTCCTTCTTCTTCTTCTTCTTCTTCTTCTTCTTCTTCTTCTGCTGCTGCTGCTGCTGCTGCTGCTGCTGCTGCTGCTGCTGCTCCTCCTCCTCCTTGGCTGTTCAAGGTCAGGCGTGGCTTCCGTCGGGATCACGCGACGGCTCGAAGCCTGGCGCAGTGTTGCTATCGCAATAAAAGAAAGAAACAAGCAATTAAAATTTTGGACGTCCCGGATCACAGGTATACTTCGTAAACGTCAACGGCCTGCATCGTTTACCACGCTATATAGTGTCCGAATTTGGCCCGAATTTGTCGAGCAGCCCTTCCAATGCTTCAGCAGGGCAAGCTTCGGGCCGTTGTACTGCGCACACGTCAGCCTTTAGGCTAGCATGTGTTGCAGAGGGCGTAGCACGGCGGTTGAGGAAGGCCTTGAGGCGTGCGTGAAAAGCTTGATGTAAAGAAAAGAACTCGCTCGGTCAGTCCCCGCTTCTCGCCCGCTGCACCCAACTGAGCGCAAGTGGTGTGCCGATGCAGGCGTGCATGCAGTTTCCGTCACTGATCCTCCGTTATTTGTGCCCCGGCGTTTACCCCCCGGCTCGTGCGCTTGTTTTGGGTTGGGCGGCGGTGAGGGCGGACTTCTGGTGTTTTTCCTCGCCCTTTCGGCATGCTGTTCTGTGCTTGCTACGGAGACGGGGGAAGCATGTGCTGCCCGCGTGTTTCATGTTTGTTTGTTCGTTTGTGCATGCGCGTGTTTCTCATCGTGGTAGGGATGTACAGTCGTGAGCAAAAGTGGTATGCAACACTCAGCCGCTGACAATGGTCATGAAAACTGCCTTGAAATGCCATCTAGCGACAGCGTCAGGGACAGCGATAGTGACACATGCATGTGGATAAAATGGGGCACCATCACTATTGCCTCAATCTCAGATAGCTGTTGCGAGATGAACTTGGAATGCAGTTTTCCGGAGCTTCGTCACCGACTGAGTGTTGTATACCACTTTTGCTCGCGACTGTACTACAGCAGACACGAAGTGTCGTTTAATCCTTTCCTTATTTTTCGTGGCTTGGACAGGTTTCATGCCTGCCAGTTTTTGATAGCATCTATCAGACGTTATGGGATGTTCGTTGTAGATGAGGAGGGGGGGGGGGGGGGGGGTTCATCATTACTGGTTGACATGCCGAAGGTACGCGCGCGATTCTCGCTTTAGAAACTCTTGCAAGTTCGCTAGTTTCATGTACGCTGTTGCTATACTTCGGCAGTTACGGCTTATCACACGCCGAAATGCATGCGTATAGTCTTTGCCAGAAGTTTGGAGCCCAGGGCGTCTGTTTCTAAGCAGTGTAGTGGCGGTTCTTTATCGTTCATAGAAGTGCCGTTGTTTGGAGAGGGTAGGAGGAAAAAGAAATCTTTTTAGCATCAGCGAGTCACACGGGGAGGCTCAGAAAGAAGCCCCCTGGACTCTAAACTTTTGACAAAGACTGTACAAGCATGAACGGTGGACGTCGAGGTCCTGCCGTAAAATTCGAGATATATATATATGCTACATATACCGTTAACGAACTGAATGTATTTTACTATCTTCGTAGTGAAGTGTACAGCTAGCTGCCCACTTCGAAATCTTTTTTTTTTTTTTTTTTTTTTTGTGTCAAGAAAGGTTTCACAAACGCTGCATTTTTGTTATCTTTTTTTCCTTCTCTCTTCCGTGTTCGGTTCGCGCGCGGCCAACCCTGTTATATTGGAGGAATATGAGTTGCGTGCTTTCATCTCCCCTGCTTTTTCGAGCGGGGCTCTCGCTGTCTGGCGGGCCACTTTCGCTTCACGGCCGTCGTATACGTCATCCCGATTATCTTCGCCCGGCTGCGCTTGCGCCAGCGGCCAGTCCGGCGGATCGCGCACTGGGCCAAGATGGCGTCAGGTGACGTGGAGCGGCGAGCTTTCTTGGCGAGCCCTTTCAGGACGTGCGCGTGTTCTTCTCGTTTTTTGTGCGTTCGTGCGTTCTCTTGATGTAACTCACAAGCACACACACACGCGCGCGCGCGCTCCCGGGCTCTTCTCTTTCTTCCGAGGATTTTGCAGAAGAAAGTCCCTCTCCACGCCTGATTTAGCGCCGCTGCTCCAATCCATCGCGCACGCTCCACTGGATGCGTCTTTGGATCTGGCTTTTGCTTGTCTTCTGCTCCGACTCCCGTTTCCGTCTGCCCGCTTCGCCTCCGTCGTCTGCTTTTCTCGGGGCCGCCTCGCCCCCGCGCCATTCTTATTTCATCTCTCCGCAGTCTTTATGGAACATGTCGTTTTTCTTACTCCGGTCGCTTCTATATCCAGATCCTCCTCAGTTGTCTTCGCGCTCTCGCTTCCGTCTCTTTGGGTTTGTCCTGCTGGGCGGAGACAGTTTTTTTCTGATATGTTCTTCTGCTTTTTCGGCTCGTCATTCTGGCCATTTCTCTTTTCCTGCCGTCCGCCCGCGTGTTTCACTTCTCCCCCCCCCCCCCCCCCCCCTCCTTTTCCTCAGCGACGACATCCGACCGTTTTCATCTCTCCAGATTGGTATCTCATTTCTTTGTCTTTCTTCCGCTTTCGTGTCCTCCGCCCGCATTTATCCGTACTACATGCCGTCGTGTGTGTCCCTCCTGTGTCTATCAATCTATGAGGAGAGACAGGTTTTTATCCGCCTCTCCCCTCGGCGCTGTCGTCGCCTGGTGAGCTGCGCTGGGGCTTTGGAACTGCTGCTCGAGCGTCTTCACCCCGCTGAATATGGGGAACTCTTTCCGACATTTCTCTCAGTGTGCCGTTCGCGCTGCTTTGCGTTCAATTCAATTTGCAGAATGCGCTTCCGCTGCCAGAATTTCTATAAGGTATTCCCGATGAGTCCCCCCGTTCTCCATTCTCCCCGTGAGTTTGCGCTTTAGCTTTTTTCGCGTTCTTTTGTTCTCGTTTTTGGTCGAATTCTCCCTTTTTTGTTTTCTGTAAGGGATAGGTTCGCGATTGTTTCGCGCCGTCTCTCCCTCGATGAGGATGCAAGGGGAAGCACTATCCCCTGCTGCCTTGACCAAATTTTAGATCCCGCACGTGTTGCTTGCCAAGAGTTGTGGTCGTTGCTGGTTTGTGTATACAAACTAAGAGCCCGGATTGCGGTCGACCCTTTTAGGCGCTGTTGACAGCGACTTTTTGCCTTGGTGAATGGCGGAACTTGAATTCCTCCCTTTGTGCTGTTTGTCGAGGGACACTTTCGCGGTTGGGTCGCTTCCTCCATGACGACGCAAAGGGATGGAAGCAACATCCCCAGCCGCCTTGCCCGAATTCTATAGTTCCTGCAGATGTTGTGTGTCAAGAGTTAGGGACGTCGCTCGTTTGTATATAGCCGTGGGCCTGGATTGCGGTCGACCTTTTCACGCGCTATTGACAGTGATCTCTTGTCCCGGTGAATCTGGGGGAACTTGGAACTCGAGACGCGAAGTAGAAACCATGCACGTACAGAACGTTGCGAGGCGCGTGCACACGTGCTGTCATCGAGTTATCTTTCATTTGGTCGTTGCGCAACGATTTCCCCCTAGCTCTGCGCATTTTCTGTGATGCATCTTATTTTAATCGACCAACTGTAACCCTGAAAAACACGTTACTGAAACGTTCAGCGCAACGAGCGAGCAGTTCTGGGTGGACATCTGCGTGGCCTATTTGAATGAGGTAAACGTATCCGTGGTCTTACTGAGCGTGAGATGATAATCTACCTCTCACGCTGTCTTGCTAAAGAAATTACGATGTAATTTAGCTGATACTAATTAGTAGTTAATTAGTTATCGTTTATTACAATAATTAATCAATAATTAGTACTTAAGTAAATAACTAAGTAATCAGTGATTGATCATTGATTGACATATAGCCAAATAAGGCACGCATTCGCGCATACTGTGATGGTGGTCTGTGTTTGGTCGAAATCTCTATGACGTCATCCCGCCTCGGCCAATCAGAGCCGCCGCAAAAGCGGGACAAATTTTGCCCACGACAGCATGAGCCATTAAAGGCCTTCGCCTTAATTTGAGCGTTGATCCCAGGGCAGGTTCAGTATTCATCTCGTGCTTTGTTAGTTACAGTAACCAGTCTTGGAGAGGGGGGGGGGGGTAGCTGGTAAAGTCTAGTTTGTGTCTCGGGACTCTCTCTCGACCGGTGTTTGCGCTTGGGAGCTTTGTTTTCGGCTCCTGAGGTGAGGTCGAAAATACCTTCAGCACCAAGACGGCGATGCCCAGCGTAGCCCCTCAGAATTCGTGATGCCGAACGAAATCGCTAAAGAGAATAAATAAACGAAAAAAAAAAATAAAGGTTGCTACAAGGATACTTACTGCCATCAGGAAAAAACGAAAAAATAAAACAACAGGAGAGAGCTACGAACGATTGTGGATGCCGGCCGTATACCACTACGGAAAGGAAAAAAGAATTGAATTAGGCCAGGAAAGAAGAGAAAGCTAGAAGGAGAAAAAAAAAATGCCTATAACTGCGGTGGACACGCAGCTCGACGTGAAAGCAGCTGCCGGCGTCGCAACCGCGCAGGGCGCCGTTTTCCTTGCGCCGGGCGGACTCGAAATGAAATTCGTCACGCAATGCGCCGGAGCAACTGCGAGAGCGCGCATCATTAGGAAATGCCGAGCGGCTGCTGCCGTCGTAGAATAGAGTGCGCGAAGTAAGCGGCCAAGTAAACCCCCTCCACCACCGCCCTCGCCTCGCTAGGGGAATATATCATTCCTCGTTTACTCTCTGGGCTACTGTATTCGCTTATCTCCCATTCCTCGCTGCAGATTTTTTTTTTTTTTTCCTTTCTGCCATTCGCTGCATGGTTGGTTACATTCCGAACGGGAAGAGCGTGTATATAAATTTTGTGTTTGCTTGAACGTCGAATGCGTCTGTTCCTCTCTCGTGGACAGGGAAATCTTCCATTATTGGGAATGTGAAAGCAAACGGCAGTCATGTTTGTCGATGTAGTGACAATGCAGATATTGGAAGTATAGTTAGCAGGCATGTTGGCCGTTGAGTTGAGCCTGTAAATGCGGAAAGTATACCAAGGAGGTACAGTCGTGAGCAAAAGTGGTATACAACACTCAGCCAGTGACAGAGCTCGAGAAAATTGCATCAAAGTGCCATCTAGTGACAACGTAAGGGACAGCGACATCGTCACATGCAAGTTGATAAAGTGAGGCACCGCCACTATTGTCTCGATATTCGATAGCCTTTGTTAGAAAAAGTTGGGACGCAGTTTTCTCGAGCTCTGCCACCGGCTGGGTGTTGTATACCACTTTTGCTCACCACTGTACATCTGCAGCGTTGAAGTTACGTAAGTACAGGTGTGTGTGCTTTTCATTGTAGCTAGAATGGAAACAACTGTATAACTGAGACTTTATGCCAAGGCTTATTTGTACCAAGGAAAGGAAGCTGCTGGTTTTTAGGAATAAGTAGTTTGAATTCGCAATGAGGAAAACCAATCAGAAGAAAATCCCGTTCCTGATTTCCTGCACCACTTATTTCAAGCGAAAACTATCCTTGCGTTCGGGCGTAGCCTTCTGTCACGTGTAAGTCTATTCTTTAATGGAAGTGCGCGCTCTGTAAAACAGCGAAAAACACGGCAGTACGGCCGCCTACGTTTCGTTCGCGTGTGTCTTGCGCTGGGCTCATGACAGTCAAATTAAACTCGCAACTCGCTGCGGCGACGGATGACAAGGTCTTTGTTCAGATCAACAGAGCAAACGCGATGCGTGATGGAATGGCTGTATGTAGGCACATGGCGTGGTACCTTAATGGTGATCCCCCCCCCCCCCCCTCTCTCTCTCTCTCTCTCTCTCTCTCTCTCTCTCTCGTAGCGTCTGCTTCCCCGCCTCCATTTGTTTCATGCTGTCTTGTCTGGAGTGGCTTTCGACTTAATTGTTTGCAGGCAGATCATTACAGCCCTCTTTTGTCTTGCATGTCAGATCTACGGGTGCGTGACATTCGGTCCTGTGCACGCGGGGAATCATGGGTCGCTGGTTAAACACGGTAGCATTTATAATGCCGACAAAGCGCGCTTGCGCACTCATACCCTGACCATGACTGTACTGGCAGGCCTCAGCGGGACAGATGCATCGGGTTTCGGTGTGCAGTGGTTAAATGCAAATCAGCTTACTGGTTTTACGTGCGAGTTCTCTGGACGGTGAATGGCTTTAATTTTTTTTCTCTCAAAAATTAAACGCAGGGACTGTTGACCCGGTGTAGTACTTCTGGAGACAAATGATCGAGACGGATGTACATTCTTAGACTCACTCTTTTCCTTTGTGAAACCAGTCTTGCTGCCTACGTATATCCTTGCCCAGCGAGAAGGCTTGATCCACGAGCATTCAGTGGTGACCTTGCGGTGTCGACTAATTGCGTTATTCGTGGTTTGTCAATGTAGAATAGACGGAGCGTTGTTCGGTAAAAACTTCACTGCGATGGAGAACGTCTCACGCGTTCACCACCAATCTTTTGTCGAATGAGATGAAGTCATCGTGCAGACGTCCACTCAGCTGTTCATCCTTCCCTATTGGATGAGATTACACGTGATTTGACTGAGTTCGTCCGCGCACAGCCGCAAATTAGATCATCTTCAATTGCCTTGCCTGGCTCTTCGGTTTACTGGCCTAGTTTATAGCCAGTTTCTGCATTGCATGACGCCATGTAACGTCATTCTCTACGCAGATCTCCGTAAAAATCGCGTTATGAAATTCGAGTTCAGAATGCGAAATTCTATATCGGTATTTTTGTCGTTCAGTGCGCAAAGAGACGCTCTTGCAAATTCAGGAATGAAAATCGCGGCCTGTCCCATATTTGAAAAACGTTAAATAAATATGGTTATAGCTGGCGGATCACACTAAATATCGTGTTAAGCACCAGTTTTTGCATTTGCATTTTCCTCTCGCGTCGTCGAGTGGCGACAGGGTAATCATATTAGAGCTGGTTATAGGCCACGACGACGGACTGCACGTCAAATCACACAGCTTTATCGCCTCGCTCGTCAAGATCCACCATAAACGTGCATACACCGCTCGGACTCCGAACGTATAGACCCCCTCCCGCCGGTCCTTGTTCACGCATGCGCTGTTCCAGCGGTAGGCACCAGTGGGCGACCTACGAAAACTATAAACTTCCTTTATCTTCGCCTCCGTGTTCTCCGGTTCGGCGCTGTTTTTCTCCATCCGTAGCGCCGACCGCGAAGCTCTAAAAGCAGTTCATGCTTAAAAACATGGAGGTAACGCACTCGGGACATGTTGGAAACTGTTTCTCGCGTTCATTGCTGCAGGTGCGTTGCACTGCAAAGTCTGCTGTGATGTAGCCTGAAATTTGTTCCGATATTTCTTTTTTATGTATTCAGCTCTGAGAGGAAGCGGTAAAGCTCCCCTTTATAAACTCACTTCACATGTTCTCTTCAGGGATCCGCGCCCTCTGCTTGTCTTTCGCTTTTCGCTGCTTTTGACATGTGTCGGCGTGGCTGCACCGAGCTCTCGATGGCGGTGAGCGGCGCGGCATATCGGCCGACGTTAACCGGCTCGTGGTCGAGGCCCGCACGCACTTCTGTTGGGAGGGGGAGGAAGCAGAGCCTGCGCCGAGCGCTTCGTCCGAGCAGAGAGCCCGGACGCGCGCTCTCGCGTATGCTTGCGTGCGCCGGCGCGCGTGTTTCGCGTGACGGACGCCATTAGGGTCGCACGCTGCCGGCCCCAGTCTTGATGGAGGATGGAAACTCGTCGAGATTGGATCCGCGGGAGAGCCCGGATTAACGCTGCGCTCTCTCGCAGCCTTCGCGGCGTTGCTGTCCAAGCCCGCTCCCCGGACGCGCGCTGCTCGCGGCGAAAGTTGGCAGCCTCACGTACCCTAGTCGCTTTTCACTTCTTCTACGGTGTGCTTGCACGATTGAGCGTCTCGAGACCCTAAGTGGCGCTGTTGATTTTGTAGCGACCGACGCTCTGTGACTGGAATTATGTACTTCGTCTCACAAGATGTTTGCAGCACTACGAAAGGCAGGGGAACCATGGTGCATTCATGGTCGAGCGCACTGTGATGGATAATCGTGCTCCTATCCGTCGCCCGCACTAATTATGGAGGTGAGAGGCGCGCAGGAGCACCATTACCTATTTTACTGCGTATGATCTTGGTTGGACCAGGTTGCCCCTGCTTTTCGCAGTGCTGCAGACATCTTGCGGGTCAAAGTATATAGGAGGCAGAGGTGGACGTGGAGGGAGGATCACAGGGACGCGGCTTAGGGTTACGAAACGGCTGTGCCTCGAACTGGACTTGTGTAAGTGGTAAAGCGAACTTGGCGGAGCGAATCGGGTGGTAACGCATTACTTACTGGTGCTCGTAACGAGAAAGTAATTACTCATTAGTATTCGCCCGTTACCCATTAGCGACAGTTCAACTTTTTGCCGCCAGGAAGTTAGACTGGCGCCACCTGGTGGTGGTGGTAAACATTTCCATAACGTTGACTTCCACCTCTGTGTGGTCGTTGGCCAGTGGACGGGGGTCAAGTTGACCCCAAAGTTGGCAGTTTGCCCATTTTTGCAAGCCCCTCTCTAACAGTGCATTCTCCATTTTGTTCTCTACCTGGCTAAAGGGTTACATACCAATACCTTCCTCAAAATTTGGCAAAAAGTTCACAGGAAGCGCTTGCCTGTTGTTCGTCCCAACTTTTGCTATTCAGTGTCGCTTTGTCGGTGGCTGCCTACACCGCACGCCAGCGACGTGATGTATTTGCAACACGACGCGGTAGAAGACTCTCAGCTGGCGTCTTCACGATGAAGTATAACTGTAGAGTACGGCGTCGCTTATTCAGCGCAGTTAACATGCGCCGAACACAAGAGCGGGGTAGCTCGTCATTCACCATCGAGTATCGCCACCATATCGCTGCCTTTGCGCATGCGCACAAAGGCAGCGACATGCAGTTGCTCCCCACACTACAGTTTTCTCATTTTTACAAGAATGTAAGCCTTCAGTACCATCTGGCGGAGACGAAAGCTGATGATTTCTTACGGGAACAACATGGAATTGAGCTCTAGGGGTAAAGTTTCGTTTTTTGTTCATCTATCTTCCTTCGAGTCACGGACTGTCAGATGGCCTTGGAACTGCGTCTCGCTGAAAGGCTTGCCCACTGTCTCCGAGACCTGCGACTACAACAGCACTGGCGCTCACCGCTTCCCCCGAATCGTTCCCGTCGCGGCGCTCTTGACGGTGCGGTGCGTCCGGGAAATTGCGTGGACGTCCGCAGGAGGCCGCTCTGCGGGACGCACCGCTCGTTTCCGTTGGGCGCCGCCGCGGCTTTTGCGAGTGGCGTCGACACGCGTGCGTGCGTTCATGCATGCTTGGCCTCTTCTCAATGTCAAGTTCATTTAGCGGCGCAATCGTTTGTTTCCAGGCAGCAGCGCGCCGTGTTCGCCGCGGCTCGTCGCCGAACAGGTTTGACCGGCGCTTCTTCTCTTTCCCCGGCGGCGTTTAAAAAGAGGAAGCGGTTTGTCGTCTTCCGGCTCCCGGGCGTCCCCGCTGGACCTCGTCGTGCGATTAGGCCTGTTCTTTTTTTCTAAAGTTCGTGGAATGCGTGTTTCTCTCGTTTGCCGCGCTGCGTGTCGTCTCTTGTTTTCTTTTCGGGTTATACTGCTGAGTGCTCACTCTCCGAGAAGACTGCATGAAAGAGATGGTGTCCCTTTTGGTAACCCGTATATCTTTGTACAAGCGGCGGTGCTGCTGTGTTTAACAGCCTCGCGGCGACGCGCGCTAGATTAGGGCAAGTGCAGTTTGAAACCGGCGATAGTCAAGAAGCTGTGCGATGGGTGAATTTATTCGTTTCCTCTCTACGTTGTCGCTGCTTTTTCTTTTCTTTTTCTTTCCTGTTCCGTGGGCTTGTCTTCAGACTGCCGTTTGGGGCATTTCCGTTGTCATACGTCATTGTACTCGAGTGTTTGGTATGCTAAACTGAGCTGGGGTTCTTTTGAAAGTTTAAAGCCATTTATGGCTGATGACTGGCCGGCGTGTCCGTGCGTGCGTTCGTGCATCCGCGGCTGCTGTCATTCATCTTCAGAAGGTTTAGGATGGTTTTAGTACTGATAGTTAATCAGTGATGTAGCAGATAGTATAAAGAAGGCTATGGTAGTAGTAGGTGTACGAACATTAGTAACGGTAATTAGTTAATTAGTCAATGATAATAAGTAGTAATTAGTTAATTAGTCAATGATAACTAGTTGATTAGTACGCTTTGAGGCATCTTAAACGCACGCACTGCGCATGCGCAGTGTACGCCTCCAACCACTTCTCGGATCGGTTGCAGATCTCGATCTCAAACGTCGACTTCCGATAGATACTTGTCAATAAATTTGTAGTCTCAAAAAAGGTCTCGTCAGTGCATTCCAGCGCAGTGACACGGGGCCCTGTGTCGCGCCTAGAATGTGCCAGAGTCAGCAGCAAGAGCCACCAAACGAAACCAAGCAGTAGCCAAACAGAGGGCAGCGACGTTGAAGGCGTTCGCCTCTGCGCACTTTAGGTCGTCAAAGTAGCCTTTTATTTTTTTGCCCCTTTGCCTCTCGCTGTTCCCTTTTCCTTCTTTTTTATTGCTCTTGTTCGCACTTCTTTCCCTGCCTCTGATTTCTGGAGCGGGAAGAGGTGTCCCCTCTGGTGTCAGTTGCCCTCTCTAGTTCCTCTTGGCATTCTTAAAGGGGTCGTGAAACGAAAATGTAGCAGCCCAGTTGCAATTTTCCTTGCTTCAGTAAACATTAGGTATGCCTATTCCAAAATATCTCGTCGAAATATTGCTTCTGCATTTAATAATACCATTCTGAAATCAAAGCATTTTTGCGTTCCTGAAGCGACCATGCGACCCTGTAGGCCGGAATTAGAAGTACTCGCCTACGTCATGTTTAGCCTTTTGGAAACGCAGATATAATCATTATTTCCCATACAATAGTAGGTTGCTGTTAAAGTTAGCAAATAAAAATACATTATATCAATTATTCGCTCACGCAAACGCATTTCTTCAACAATACTGTCACGTGACGCGCGGTCGGCGGCGGCGGCGGAGCAGGACGGGTGGTAAAGCTCACTTTACGGGTGGTGTCTGCTTCTCGCTGCGCTCTGGAACAGAGCGAGAGGTGACGCTCAAGTTCAGATTTTCGGTAACGACGGCTATACCTCGCTCCGCCGGGTACTCCAAATGACAATGGTTCCAATCTAATTTGTTGTTGTTATTTTCTTTTTCTTTTTGTGAACATTCGTGATGGAGCACAACGTCCTGAGCAGTCTCATACCACCGGTACAACTTGGTAGTGCGGCCGCTGCTGTAATTTTTTTAATTATTATTATTCTCGGCGTCATTAAAGATACGATCTAAATACGGTTCCAGGTCAAAGAAATCGACAAGTGTGTTCAATCCGAGTGGTGGGTGGAGTGTTTCAGGAGCGGGCGCCGCGGCGCGTACTCGTATATATTAGTTGCTCGCCTCCGCGCTGCATCACTGAGAATAGCGTGTCGAGCTTCGCTTCCTTTATTTCGGCCGGATGACCTGAACTATGGCACTACACGGAAAGCCGGAAACCGAAAAAAAAAAAAGGTTGCTACAATGTACTTGGGTGGCCCTTTCACCCTACGCGTTGTCGCAGCTTTGCTCCCCCACCTTCCCGACGCCTCTCTCGTAACCTTTCTCAAAAAAAAAAAAAAGAGAAAGAGGAAGCATACTTCCTACAACGTCTACAGTGCTCAGACTTCGCCTATTTTTCCTGTCACCGTTAGGTTCTGGGTTTAGGCGTGTTGTGCGTGTTTGAGTGCTCGCTATGCCAACCGTGTACGTCGCGATCAATTGCAGCACGGCTTCTCCGAGTGGAAGTAACGTTCGCTTTCACAAGTTTTGGCACACCGATTGGGTTCATGTGTTCGTACTACTTTCTACTGGAAGTCCTAAATGAACCTCGGCGTCATTCGAAGCCTCGGCATGGACCGGAAACGAAGAAAGCTCACCTCAAACGATGCGTCGTACCGACGCAAAACCGCTGGCCCAGTGCATTGGCAAAAAAAAGTGTAGGTCGCGTGATAAAGGCAGTAAACGTAGTTGCGATTTGTAGCCTTACAGATATGCTTATTTGAGAACTACTCGACTCGCAGAAGCCACCAGTTCTATTTGATTGTTTCCTGCCAGATTGCCCTCATAGCAGTAATATGCGCATTTTGGATTTTTTTTTATTTTGAGCGATACCGTGAGGCCAGCACAACAGGTGCCCCTACCAGCATATCGTACCACCCAGAACAGGCCCCTTAGTTCCACTTCGATCACGTTCTTTCCACAGCACTCATCTAGTCCCATAGAACCTGATGAAGACTCCAAAGAGGAGGATCATGTTGAGCAGTGCTCAGAATCCTTCACATCATTTAAAAGACATTTCTAGGGTAAAAATTGTTCACCTCAAAAGCTCATACGCCCCATGTCCTTGCATTACGATGGTGTGATTACCAGATCAACCATCCAGGAGAAATGCATTCACGCAAGTGTTATTGATTGGAAAGGCGGATAGATTGGCTTAAAAGTTTAATATCTGACCTGCTACAGAAAGAGAAGAACAAAGAGGGTCGTGACTTGATTAAAATATATACAGAATCCTTCACATCATTTAAAAGACATTTCTAGGGTAAAAATTGTTCACCTCAAAAGCTCATACGCCCCATGTCCTTGCATTACGATGGTGTGATTACCAGATCAACCATCCAGGAGAAATGCATTCACGCAAGTGTTATTGATTGGAAAGGCGGATAGATTGGCTTAAAAGTTTAATATCTGACCTGCTACAGAAAGAGAAGAACAAAGAGGGTCATGACTTGATTAAAATATATACAGGAATAGTAACTTGCACCACAGTCACGAGTCAAGTCCTGTGTCATGCAAGAAGCAGCAGAAAGCCTGCACTGCCTGTAGTGCTTTCCATTTCTGGCCAACCGGCCAATAAGTCCTCTGAGAGAGGCCTGTTGCCAAAACACTTCAAAGAAGTAACTCGAGTTATTGTTTTGCACGCATATACTGGGACACACCACTAGTACACGCTCCAGAGTCTCCGTAATGTCACATGTGGAACATTCTGGGCAGTCCGCCTGTCCAATTAAGTATAAATATTTGTGTGTGAAACCACATTTAGATGGTCTATGGAGAAAGCATGCATAATGGCATATAATTGGCAAGTGGGTATGGATCCACTAAAGCACTACCTTGGGGCCTTGATGACAAGTAGATATAAGGAACTCAGTGATGTGTAGTGCCAAAGGCTGGTAAGGGTGTGGTGTTGAAAACTTCCAAAAATTTGTAATGCAGGCTTTGAAACTGTGAATTCACACCACTTCTAAAGTGGTTTCCCACAGATGTGGAAAGCCTCTTACCAAGGGGCCACAAGCTCAGCAGCGGTTTGTGGAGAATTATGCCCTTAAAAAAAAGATGAGTCATGTTCTGAGCGGCATCACCACAATTGTAGGCGACGCTTGCGGTGATACAGATCTGTGTATACATGGATAGAGTTGTAATATTCTCACCAGAAGTATGTCAGATTAAGTTGCTTGAATCTACTAATTGATATCTTGGATTTCTCCAGTATCCCGAGAACATGCAAACGCACCAAAGGTTGAGTCATTACACACAGAGGTTGGGTGGGGTGGTATGGGAAGTCGTAGTGTGATAGCATTTGTAATTAATGGCAGCGGAGTGTACGTGAAAAACTGCTGTTCAGCTGCTCATCATCAGTGGGTGGCAATGATGTTGTGCAAGTAGTCGTAAATACACACAAAGTGGTTCGTGTGACAATTATGTAGATATTGGGCAGGCACATGACATTCTGAAGTAACAGCACAAAACGTGGATGGGAGCACAAGACGAGAAGACGACACAATGTCTCATCGTCTTCTCGTCTTGTGCTCCCGTCCACATTTTGCGCTGTTACCTCAGGATGGAAAACCAACAAGCCCAACCTGCTATTCTGGCTAACATGCCATTGTTTGAGGTGCATTGCGGCAGCCAAGGTTTATCCCAAGCACCTGCACTTCTATGTACATGTTAAAGAGTACTGGGAGTGGTGCTCATATGGGTGTGTACCATTTTCCTGGCTCGGGCAATCAGATTGCAGGCGGGCTAGCACACACAGCCCAAAGCACATGTAGTAGAAGTTTGGACTGTCGAACCGCGAAGTCTTCAGTTCAATTCCTTCCCTTATATTTTTCAATTTGTATGAGTATCATACAGTCTGTGCTTGTATGGTTAAATTGCGAGGGTGTACATATCACCTGCGCTCCTGACCAACCTCACTCTGCATAAGTATTCACCAAGCAGTTTTCGTTCCATCAAAAGGCTTTCACAATATTCAGCGACACAAGCAGCGACTCAGACAGCATCAGTGTAGCATTCTTGGAGCTTCGCAAATCTGTGGATACATTGTTTACTAGCAAAACATGCACGGTATGTAGATATGTGTACTAGGACGCATAAGATGCCGTGACAATGTGGACTGCCCTTACGTCTACAGCTGCCCTTTAATCCTGTTACATTCTAGCCTGCAGTGAATTCAGCAGCAAGGTTTCACAATTAAATCATCCCAACTTTATATTTCTAGACTTGACCCCAGCACCGACAAAGTTCATTGTATTACCAGCATTTTGGTGGCATATTCAACCAGCAGGCCAATTAACTCAACGTCATGCAGGTTCTAGTGCAGATGTTTTCATGCAAACTACGGGTATCATCAACGAAGGAGGCTTTACTATACATACCTTTTCAGCACGCTGTTTTATGACTGGTTAAAGTCTGGTACATTTCAAAGTATAAGGCACATATTATTGTATGCATGTCTACAGATTGCAGATTATGCTGGCTTGCTTCTGAATGAGACTGCAAAATGCTGAAAATAGTGGCCACCTTTCAAAGCAGCTTTTGCAGAAAACGGTTTGATTTTTCTATTCCCCATGAGCCACTATTTTTCGAGGCCGTGTAAAGGTGAACGCGGCAACTAGAAAATCCAGGTTTGTCAGTGCCACAAGGACCACCACTTTGTAGTACATTTGGGCATTATCTAATGTTACCAAATGAGTGTTAGAGACATGTTGCTTTCAAAATAATTTATTGGTTAGCCGCAGGTTCATCAGTGCATACAAAATTTTTAGGCTAGAAGGAAGTTGACCTAGAGCAAGACATCTTTTATTCACGCTTCTTTGCTGTCTTCCTCTCTCCTAAATATACAAATGTGTATATACAGCTTCACAATCATGATGTGTTGAGGTCAGTGCTAAATAAAAAAAAAAATGCATCCGACAAAGGTATAGTTAGAGATTGAGTACACAAAATTCATTCAAAGTGAGCCTATATATGTCTTGTAGATTCCAAGGGAAGGCAAGTATAGCAGGGGGCAGCAGAAACTCAGGCAGGCAGATAAAAAGTTTGCGGGGATCAGATGGATGCAGCTGACAGAGCATCGGGTTATTTGGATAGATGTGGGAGAGACATCTATACAAGCAGGTAGTATATACACAACTGCACAATTATGATGCATTTGCGGTCAGTGCTAAAAAAAATTCCACCCATCAAAGGTATAGGTGGGGAGTGAGCACACAAAATTCATTCTAAGTGAGCCTATATATGTCTTGTAGATTCCAGGGGAAGGCAAGCGTAGCAGGGGGCGGCAGAAATTCGGGCAGACAGATAAGATTAGGAAGTCTGCGGGGATCATATGGATGCAGCTGATGTATCTGCGGTCAGTTCCAAAAGAAGAAAAATTCTACGCATCAAAGGTAAAGGAAGGGAGTGAGTACACAAAATTCATTCTAAGTGAGCCTATATATGTCTTTTAGATTCCAAGGGAAGGCAAGTTTAGCAGGGGGCGACAGAAACTCGGGTAAGCAGATGAAATTAGGAAGTTTGCGAGAATCATGCACCTGGCACAGGATCGGGTTATTCGGATGGATATGGGAGAAGCATTTGCCCAGCAGTGGGTGCAGTCAGGCTAGTGATATCAACAAGACTAACAACTGGATGAGTTGGTACTGATTCATCTTAAAACCAGCCAGAAGACGAAACACGTGAGAGGAGCACAAGACAAAGTTTGACTAACAACTGAAATGTTACTGAAGGAAAGAGGCAAAAGAAGATTCGCACAGAAATGCACGTGCACGAAAAACCCCCAAAGCAGTGAAAGCGTGGAAAGCAGAAAGGGTCTAAAAAATCAAAATCTAAAAAAAAGCAAATTCCTTATGGTCAAGAACCACTCGTTATAAAAGGGAAGCCACAGATCCAAGTCCAAAGGCACACTATACTGCAAAGGCTAAGGACGTGTGTGTGGCTAAGAAATCGGTCAACAGTCTTTTGGGGCCTTTTTTACATGTGCATCTCTGTGCAAGTCTTCTTTTGCCTCTATCCTTTAGTAAAATTCCAGTTATTAGTCCAGCTGTCCTGCAATTCTCTCTTCTCATATTTTCCGGCTTGTTTCAGAATGAATAAGGTGACGACTCTACAAACCTTGTGCAAACTGGAAACCAGTGTAACTGTCAGATGGAAACCTTTGCCTTATTTGGCTTGCATCACAAATAGGGAGGACTTTACTGTGATGTCTGCCGAGGCATCCCTAAAGCCAGTGCGCAAGCTGGCTGTAGAAGATGTAGTGGTGCCTCCTGTTGACAAGAGAAAAAGCAATATTCACTTTTCAGCATAGCAAAATGAAAATATGATTTAGGTCTTTTACAAATTTGAAAGTTATTCATGCATCTGTACAATTAATTCCCATCTAACAGAAGCTGTACAGTGTAACTTTCACTGTCAATTTATTCTCCCTGGAAGTATGGCAAACTTTGAATTCTGCTGCAGGTGATTGAGAGAGAATGAGACCCACCCAATATTAGAACTTCAGTGCAATCACAATTTGCTACTGCAGCAAAATAATGCCTGAAGGCAATGCAGCTTTTGACTGAAAAAACCTAGTAGTCGTCTTACACCCTCTATACTAGTGTTGTGGCCGATGTCAATGTCCACGCTGATATCATCCGCATAGCACAAAGATGTTAAGTATGCGACTTATGCATTAAGCAGCTCTGTGCATGGAGTCATTCTATTCGAAGGAGCCATAAACTACAAGTGCACTTCTGTCAACAGCTCTCCGTTGTTTTCCCACAACACGGCACGTGCCAAACTTTCTGCAAGTGCCGCAAAACTACTCTATAACTTCATTTGCTAACTGTAAAATTTCCAACACTTACTCAAACTGTGGAAGTTTCGGTGTACTGGCCTTTGGGAGAACGTCTTTCTTTTTTTTTTTTTTTTGGTTGTTACATTTCAGCACATGTAAAATGTCAGTGTCAAAGCATTTTGGAGAGGTTTACTGTGTGCAGGTGTTGATGATGGTATCAGTGAAGTCAATTTTTTTAATTATATTTGCACACTATACAACACTAACCTAATGCAAGTGGGTAAAAAAAAAACTAGCAAATAAAACTTTGAGTGCTGGTATGGTGATTGTTCTGGCAGCAAGTGGGGACAGGCTATAACAAGAGTTGTCGGGCTAGTTAGTGATCGTCTGCAGAAGCCAGTCCTGCCCTGTGTGTTTTTCTTTTCTGTGTCGTTTTTTAGTGCATTTTCCCACGGCTTCCGCAGGAGACAGGCTACTTCACTGCATGCAATTTCACTTAGCACAGAGTCCTCCGAAATGAGATTGCTTTTGTACTTATTTACTGCATTTCTTGTGGCATTCCTTATGTATTTATGTTTTGAAGTGCTGCACTTGCTGAAGGTCATAACTGGCTAATAAAACAAGCAAATTTGTCCGGACAGCGTCCCCCCCCCCCCCCCCCTCGTTACTTCACATCAATGTGCATGCCCTTTCCATTTAGCAAGTTCACACTATCAGATGATGCGTGTTTTCTCATTTACTCGTGCATGGAATTAAGCAAACCAGTAATTTGCATGGTGAAACGTCATGCTCATGCGCACCTTCTACGAAAACAAGAAAAATATGAAAACCAGCGATGTGTTCGCGCTAACGTGGCGCAATATCAACACTGTAGACAGTGTAGATGATCGCAGGTAAGTAACGTTAAAGGGGAAGCTTTATTTTATTAACACTGCCTTCCGCAATAGATTTCATTACAGCATTTCTTGCTCGAGAAAATGAAAAACAGGTGCCGCTTGTTCAAGTTATGTCGCCTTTCGCTCAAGGTTCTTACCTTGTGTTCTCGACTAGCAGTCCATGATCAAGAAGCATTTGGAGTAAATGCGGATGATCTGTAACACCCAGACGGCTGCTTCAACTACGTAGTCGCCGCCGGGATCTCGCCAGATGCTCTCAAGAGCAGTCGGCATCGGCACGCACCGCCCGCAGCTGCATCTGTTCGAAAGCTTCGGTTAGCGATTGCGCACTCTCGCAACGGTCAAACGTAGGCTAGGCTGCAAGACTCGGACATACATACCAATGCGTAGTTCCGAAACGGCTGGGATCGGGAGGCTGACGGTCGGGGCTTCTGCAAGCCGGAGTTGTGCCGCGGTTACCGCGGCCTCTCGACACAAGTGTTACTGTACCGGTCGCTCGCAGGGTCCATCTTCGCCGACCTGGCACCCGAAAAGTTTCGTCGGCGTAAGGCTCAAAGCCCACGATGTAACCATGTTTTAACAGTAGCGACTATATTCTAGTTCACAGCGACGCTGGAACCCAGGAAGGAACCTAGGCGTCGGCCATATTAAAAAACCCTGTGTGAGCGTAGAGTAGGGCACAATTAGAACCTCTAAAATACACCGAGCTTGGTCAACTTTGGCTCAGCAGGCTCCGGCAACGGGAGCTTCTCATTGGCTTAGCGCTATGACGTACTCTGTTGAGTTGAGGAGGACGCGCGCTAGGAAACCGAAATTCTGTTTTTGTCGCTATTAAATCAACGCGGGCGATGAAACGAATCGAGGTATATTATATGATGCAGGACAATGATTCCATTTAACTAAGCCGTGCAAAATTTGCGGAAAACATTTCACGACCCCTTTAATGCACACCACCACCACCACCACCACCACCACCACCACCACCACCACCACCACCACCACCACCACCACCACCACCACCACCACCACCACCACCACCACCACCACCACCACCACCACCACCACCACCACCACCACCACCACCACCACCACCACCACCACCACCACCACCACCACCACCACCACCACCACCACCACCACCACCACCACCACCACCACCACCACCACCACCACCACCACCACCACCACCACCACCACCACCACCACCACCACCACCACCACCACCACCACCACCACCACCACCACCACCACCACCACCACCACCACCACCACCACCACCACCACCACCACCACCACCACCACCACCACCACCACCACCACCACCACCACCACCACCACCACCACCACCACCACCACCACCACCACCACCACCACCACCACCACCACCACCACCACCACCACCACCACCACCACCACCACCACCACCACCACCACCACCACCACCACCACCACCACCACCACCACCACCACCACCACCACCACCACCACCACCACCACCACCACCACCACCACCACCACCACCACCACCACCACCACCACCACCACCACCACCACCACCACCACCACCACCACCACCACCACCACCACCACCATCGCCGAAGCCATTTATATTTCCAGCGACGCGCCAATCGAGGGAGTGCGCGGAAATGTAGCGCGCGCCATCCCTGTACACCTGTGAGAAGAACCGAGCTATGTACGAGTGCTTAAAGGCGAATAGGCTGAGCGAAACCGGCGATTAGTGCGTCGTATCAAAGCGCTCCCACGCTGCCAGTGGTGGTGGTGGTGGTGGTGGTGGTGGTGGTGGTGGTGGTGGTGGTGGTGGTGGTGGTGGTGGTGGTGGTGGTGGTGGTGGTGGTGGTGGTGGTGGTGGTGGTGGTGGTGGTGGTGGACCACCACCACCACCACCACCACCACCACCACCACCACCACCACCACCACCACCACCACCACCACCACCACCACCACCACCACCACCACCACCACCACACCACCACCACCACCACCACCACCACCACCACCACCACCACCACCACCACCACCACCACCACCACCACCACCACCACCACCACCACCACCACCACCACCACCACCACCACCACCACCACCACCACCACCACCACCACCACCACCACCACCACCACCACAACAACAACAACAACAACAACAACAACAACAACAACAACAACAACAACAACAACAACAACAATAATAATAATAATAATAATAATAATAATAATAATAACAATTATACATTTTTATTGAGGCTCAAGATGAATACTGCAAACCGGATCTACATATTAAACGCTGTTGATGGCTTATGTGACGTGTATTAGCGATGTGTGTTCACAATATGCTCGCTTGCCGGGATAAACAAATCTATAAGAACATTTAATCGTAGAACAAGTTCAACAAAGTCACGAAACAAGAGTAAAAATATTTGGGAAGTTTAAAGCCCCAAACAGGTTTCTGGACTGACTGCGGCTCCGTGATGAACTAACGTGAAGTTATAAGAACAAGAAATGCATTGCAGGAATAACCGAGCTGGACATCAGTTGTATGTGGTGGTTTAAACTGTAGTTAACTAACCGCGTCATACAGACGGTCTCTGTCGATTTTGTATTTTGGTCACCACGTTGTCCAGCCACATCGTCCTGTTTTGACGCGGCAAACTTTTTTTATTTGATTGCATGTGACCGCTTATGCCGATTTGGAGGGGAGGGGGGGGGGGGGGGGGGCTTTTTTCTCAGTCCAACCGCGGCACAACGTAGAGGCTGCGTGATGTTTGACTTTTTACACTGAGCTCGGATACTGGTATTTGTTGGACCCTGTGCAGGCGCCGTGACGATACTGGCAGCGTGGGAGCGCTTTGATACGACGCACTAATCGCCGGTTTCGCTCAGCCTATTCGCCTTTAAGCACTCGTACATAGCTCGGTTCTTCTCACAGGTGTACAGGGATGGCGCGCGCTACATTTCCGCGCACTCCCTCGATTGGCGCGTCGCTGGAAATATAAATGGCTTCGGCGACCCAACCTTGACACAGCCGAGCGTGGCCCTGGCCATCGCCTGTCGCGAGCGAACGCCTGTTCCGCTGCTACCAGAGAACGTTACTCTCCCATGTTTGTGTCAGACTGCCGGCGACTGTTCGCTCCCGGTCGCTCCCAGCCTTTCGCCGGCACTCCACGGCTCAGTCCTCCAGCGGGCAGCTTCGCTTCCTCCTGGCTCCGCCGAACGGGCAAAGCAATCCGGACGGAGGCTCGGCCGAGGAACAAAAGATCGCGCCTCGGCGAACAATGGGCCGCGCGAGAGGCGACATTTTGTTTTTTCTCCGCTCCCTTATTTGCCTTTTCCCTTCGCTGTTTGTTTCGCGGCCGAGGCGACGAGCGGCCGTTTCCTGTGCTCGCGAAGCTTTGTCGTGGTAATACGTCTCTGCAGACGGCGGTCAAGAAGAAGAAGAAGAAGGGGTCGCTAGATTTGGCTCTGGGTTGGCTGTAGCGCTGGCGATGCAGAGGCGAGGCAGCGGATGGCACTTCCACGCGCCCCTATACACGCATGCACGCTTGTGTGCGGAGTTAGGAGGGGAGGGCAAGATGGCGGCTCCGAGCTGTTGCGATGGGAGGGGGCGCCACTCCGGCGACCGTTATTGTTTGCTACGTCGGGTAATTATAATGCACGAGTTTGAGCGAGCGAGGCCTACATACGCGGTGCCTGCTTCTGCCACTACTACCCTGTTTGCCGAGTCGGCGGCGGAACAATGTCGATGACGCTGCGCTAGCTTTTGTCTTTACGCTCCATGTATCTTTTTTGTTTTTCTTGATCCGCGGGGGGCCATTTGTTCTAGGCATGTCGATCGTGTTGACGATGCCTTTGTATACGCACGCGCTTGATATGCGCCGACCACGGCGCGCTGAGCTGTGCGGCTGCCCGCCGTTCTTGTTCGAGCAAGGCTTACATCACAGCTAATGCCCGGTGTTAGTCAAGAATTTCGCTCAGGCCTTCTTTATTCCGTCCGTTGTATTCCATCTCCAGGAGAATCTATCGCTATACCGGCGTGAGTCAGCATTAAGTGCCAATATTCGCGTTCCCTAACTGGTTAAAAGTCGCAAACATTCGTGGACGGCTGTTGCCTACTCTTGCTTAGCATCGGGTTGCTGCGCACATTTAACTTAGCGACATGCGAACCTTACATCACGTAGACTGAAAGCGCTCACGGCTGCATGGCCTTCGGAGCTGTTGAAAATCGTTCCAACAAGATAAAAATTTAGCTGGGATTTCGCTAAACTCGGTAGGTTGAGTAAACAAAGCCGACTTAGCTTCTCTTTCAGTTCTTTCTTCTTATTCTGCGGCGCGGTGTGGCTACCGACCGGGTTTACGCAACGTCTTGAAGAGGGGCTCCATCTGCGGTCGCTCTAAAGGTCAAACGTGGCTACCGGCCGGGTTTACGTGTACGCGACGGGCTGGAACCTGGCGTAGTATTGCTTACGCAATAAAAGAAAAGCAACCCCATAATATCATTCGATTACGACAGAGCTCAGGCATGTTCTTACGAATTCTTCCTCCAGATGTGGACTTGTATTTACTACCAGGCATTTCACTGTAATGTTCTCGGATACCCCAGGTGTATAAACGCGTGTCCCCTACTTCTCTTCACTGCCGTGGGCGTTGAGCGAACCAGCTTGTACCGCGACGCCGCTGGGTCCAGCCATAGCCTCCTTTATAAATTATAAAGGAGGCTATAAGTCCAGCGAACAGTGCGGAATGCAAGCGGCGTGTTTAACCACTCGCTGGCATCCGCGCGGCCTTCGGCGTCACCGCGGTCCTTGCGCCGCGCACGCATGCCGGCTGAATTTTAATTGCGTCTAATCGCCGCTCGTTTCTTTTGGACTCGGGTAGAGTGGTCGTATCATTTCCAAGGCCACCCACCGTCTTGCTACCCCAGGTGCGGCGGAGAAATCCGAGGCGGTGCTGGTTCGCTGTTGTTGTTGCCAGAAACAGCGGCGGCCGCCTCGGGCCAACGCGAAGACATGTGAACAGACGAAGGCCCGCGCTAGCGCGCGTGGTTAATGAATAGAGGATGATCGCAGTGCCGAGTTGCCTCTGGGCGCCCGCCACCACGTTGGCAAAACGGAACAGAGGCTAACAAGTAAACCCGATTGCATATTGCCGCACGTCCTGCCGTCGTTAAAGAGGGTGGGAGGGGGGGTTGGTACCTTAATCGGTGCTCGATGCCTGTCCAATTGCCTGTCGGGGATGGTCTCTCCGATGAGCACCGTTTATCATGGGCGCCCACTCCCATCTTTTCCCTTATTGCGGAATGACCAGTCTCGCCGGCCGTTTGCTTTACTTTCTTGTTGCGAATTACGTCATCCCCCCGCTTCACTCTCCCGACCGATGCTGGGCGCGCTGTAGGAACAGCGGAGCCATACGCCACGAGAGAGGGGTCGTTGCAACCTGCGCAGGGGCACGTCTCTGGCTGTATGTGGCGGCGATGGTTGTGGACCGTGCTTCTCGACGAGCTTCGGAGGAATGAAGAGGGTGGGAGTTGCGGATAGGCGGGATCGAGCACGTCAATTCGCAGAGAGAGAGAGAGAGAGAGAGAGAGAGAGAGAGAGAGAGAGAGAGAAGGGGGAGGGAGATAGGTGCACCGGTTTCCTTTCGAGATCGCGCAGCCGTTAAATATTCATGCGAGCCCATTAGCCCCGCGCGGTCCCATGGCGACGTGCAACTAGAAAGCCCCGGCGCGCAATGAGCAACTCTCGTTATGGACCTCGTTGTCTCGCTGGGCGCACTCCTGCTGTGGGCAGTGACGCCCCGATACTCTGCAAAAGAAGTGTGAATCATTTCACGGCTCTTGAAAGGCCACCCCGCGCTTCTTTTTCGTTGTTGTTGAGTCTAGACTCGTGCCTGCGAAGATAGCCCCAGGTGCGTAATATCTGCCTACACTGTAAACAAAATCGCACCCTTTTTATAACTATAACTCACATCCTCCAGGAAGGTTGCGTTGTGGTAGTATTGCACCTTTTTAATTCAAATTAAGATGCATTTTATTTTCCGGCAGAAAACAACGGAGGAGGCTCGAGCAAAAAGTGAAACATGTTCACGTGGCTCAAGCCCCTTTTTTCATGGCATACAGTGACGACACACAGGTGGATATTATATACAACATACTCATGCTTTTCATGGAACAAAGGAAACAAAGTTTAGAAGGTTAAACAATATAGAGTGGTCTTGCAGAACTCTCTTGTGGAACTTACATGTACAGCGAGTACAAAAGCAAAACAAAAAGAAATTAACTCTAGTAATTTACAAACAGAATGGAAAGTGCATACAGGTACATATTCATAAAGGCAAACGGTTTTACAACAGAACTGCATGTTATTTTTTAGTAGCATTAATCAGTATGGGTTGTCATGATGCTTGCTCAAGACAGGAAAGACCTAATTCTTAAACGTCAATTCCGTTATGTTCCAGGTTCTTTAAAAGCGTTGGTAATGAATGACGTAGCATTTGTTGACTATAATTTGTCCGTGAATAAGGAACTTTCCAAGCTTCTGAAAAGCGTGTTTCACGTATACATGTGTTCATCGAGTTAACTGTGCTATATACTTTAATTCTTGCTGGCTGTTACGAAGTTGTTGTTTGTATCTTTTTGTCAATGTATTTAGGCGCAGCACTGCACCCATTAAAAGGGTGTATCAGTCCTTCAGTGCACTCTTTTGGGAGGGTGTTAGTTATAGACAGGGAAATGCACCTTTAAAGGTTCATTCGATTTCGTTTATAGTAGTTCGCGTAGAGCTGTAGGCTGGGGCGTCAAAATGCTCGCAAGTAGTTCGTTGTCGCCGCTTATCGCAGACCCGTGAGCGTATGAAAGTTGTGCGCGTGTCCCCTGTTATTTCGTTTTCGGTTTCGTGATAAAGCCGCTCATAACGAACGGGTTCGAACTCTTTGTTTCTCGGCGACGCTGTCCGCAGGTCCGTCAGGTGGGTGACAAGTGACACGAGGAAAGCGCAACTCTTGGCCACTCTGAACCTCGGGGTTCAACCGCGGAGTACCGAAATGTATTTGCGGGAAACAGAATTTCTTCCGTATTCCAGGCGTGAAACCTTTCACGTTCGCTGTCCCGCATATAGCGTCCTTATTTTAGGCTATAATTTAAAAACGATGCTGGCACTGAGGTATCTTAGCATGTGCAAGGTCGAATGGGAGAAGCTCAGAATCCGGACTCAGTGTGCGGCGCGTTGCCGGCCAGTATAGTATATGAGAAAATGCAAGACGCAATAGTTGTTGGACTCTTTTTGGACGCCTCGTGGATGGAGTGAGCTCCCGGAGTTCTTTCTTGCGCGTGTTCTAACATCGCCCAATAGACGGGTGTATTGGAGCCAACTTCGCCTTTCGAAAGGCGCCGCCTTTTACTGTGGTTTCTCGACAGGCCTCTTCGGCCCCCGTGCTCTTTTGCGAAGTGCTGAACACAAATAGAAGAGCAAAGTGACCGACGCGCAGCTCGCCAGATGTCTGGCGGCGGGGGCAGGCGGCTAGACCTGATCGTGTGAGCAGTCTGCCTAGTCATCCCTGACCCACTGAACCCCGTTTCGCCTTGCCCCGACGCGCAAGAGAGGAAACTGATGTCAGCGATCGCCAACGGCTCGCCCTGGGGTAAGGGAAGGGGAGACTCGCCGAGGATGCTGAATAACTGAATATCCTCACGAGCTGCACGTCGCGTAGACCGGATGACGTCAGGAAGGAACTCTGTGGCGTCGTTCTGGGGAGGCCTGCAGCTCAAGGTGGACACTTGAAGTTGATTGCGCCGAGTTAGTTTGTAACAAAAGGTTAGCTCCGCCGGGTTGTGCAGCGGTGGAGCGATGAAGGCGAGATGAAGTGGTGTCCGTGTGCTGTGCGATGTCAGCTTACGTTAAAGATCCCCTGGTGGTCGAAATTACTCTGTAGCCCTCCACTACGGCTCCACTTTCTCTCTTTACACTTTCTCTCCCACCTTCTTCCCTGCCATTACGGCGCGGTGCAGGTGTCCACAGCGTGTGTGACAGATACTGCGCCTTTCCCTTCTTGTGAACCAATTATTATTATTAACAAAATGTTAGGTTTATGTTTGATTTATGGAGTTTAACGTCCCAACGCGACCCAGGTAGGAGAGATGCCGTAGTGGAGGGCTCCGGAAAATTTGCTTTTCGCCTCCATCGAAAAGCGGCGCCGCTGCCGAGATTCAATCCCGCATTCTTGGACACAATAGTCGAGCGCCATAACCACTGCACTACCATGGCGGGCTTGTTACAAAATGGGTGTAACAGAAGGGTATGTGCTGGCTGAATTCCGCGGTGCGGTGTTTGCCTTAGCGGAGTTCTACTTGGACGCCGTCAATACGTCACGAAAGACGAAACCCATAGAAAGAGCTAGTATGTGTCGGTATTGACTTGTTTGACGTTGTGTTTGAGCTTTGTATTCGACGTGGGACTCTTCTTTCATAACCTTTCTGTCGACTTTGTACGTTTGTTGCAACAAACCGTGAAAATGAATCATTGGTTTTGGGGAACAGGAAGCGCAGTCTATAACTATGTCACTTCCCAGCTTCACCCGCGACCTGAGGGAAGGAATAAGAAGGGAGTGGAAAATGAAAGGCAGAAAGAGGTGCAGTGTCGGAATGATGTCGACCAATTTCGTCTGGGAGACCATTGCTTTCACAGGTACATATAGGGAGCGGGGTGCACCAAGAAATCGGTCTCCTGAGTCCTGCCTCCTCCCTCCTCAGGCGATGCACTTTGCAGAGAAAAAAAACCATGCTGACGCTCATTTTTTTTTTTCTTGCCTGAAACAATTCAAGATATGTTTGGTGCGTGGGATTTCCCCCTCTCCCCCACCGGCCAACCTCTCTATCCAGGAGTGAGCCATGAGTCGTCCCCTACACTAACTACTACTACAAACTATCTGATAAATGTGCACGGCAAAGCCGCATACTTGTTTACAGTGCATAGTAAGAAACGGTCAAGTAAATAGCACGGCGAAGACGTATTGCCGAGGAGCCCCGCCCCTCCAACTTAGCTCCACACCGCAGGACGAGCAGTAACGCTCAAGGACGATTGTTTCTTTCCTCCTCCTTTTCCTAGCCACTCTTTTCTTTTCAGCGCAAGTGTCACTCACACCGGAGCGTAGGCGTGCGCTAAGAGCCTCAAGCCCCGCATCCCCCTGCTAGCTGAGAGCTGCGGTCGCCGACGCAAACAGTACGGTGACGCGAGTCGTGACTGAGTGGCTAGCTCAAGTCGTCTCGACGGTCTGCCCCATCTGCGCGCAGTGACGCGATGTCACCCGGCGTGCGGCGTCTTCGCTCAGCGGAATATGCACTCGCGCTCTGTCACGGGCGCCGCTCCGAGGACTGGGACGAGGCCGGCGTCGAGCGTCGCCACAACGGATGAGGATCAGGCTTGATTTGCGTTTCTAATGCGCCCCCCTCTACTTCTTTTTTTCTACTCGAGAAGCTTTTGCGAAGCGCGTGCTGAGCGAACCACCGGACGTTGTTGTTAGCTGTGCTGGACGCCGTTGGCCGCGCATGTCTCGCGCGTGGGCTTGACCGCGATGCCAAACGCGCGCTCGGAAACGGGCCGCTGGAAACCTGGTCACGTCCCGTCCTGACTGCGAGATGAGCGCATCCCCCCTCTTTCAGACGCCGTCGGCGCATCTCTCTCGTTGTGAGCGGCTGTTTGCGTCGTCCTCCCACGCCCGGTGCCGGCTCTGCAGGGGCGATTCTCTTGCTGAGAATCAAGGTCGGGTAATGGCATTGTGGTCGGGAGACCGCCACTGCAACGATTGCGGCGCTTTAAAAGCCCGGTCGTGATAGAAGTTGATCTGTGATCCCCCATACCAGAGTCCGTCCGCCGGCCCTGCCGTCACTGTGCGCACTGTCCACACCGCTAGCTACTGATGATGTTCGCGCACGCGTCAAGTGTCTTCTTCTTATCATTATTTTTTTATCGCATCAGCCAGAGTATGTAATTTATCGGCCTCCAAAGCCGTACGGGGACCCAAATAGTAATGTCCGGCGGTGGGAGGGATAAAGATTCTAAAGATTCAACCAGCACCCGGCGTCATATATTGCACTGAAGTTTCCATTATATAATTCGTTACTGGATTTAAATGAGTCCGATATTCGAAAATAGAACATCTGTAGAAGGATCTAGTGCATGCACCGTATTTAAAGTGCGTACCCTAGGCACGGAAAACTACCCCATACGTGTAGAGCTCCTTCAGAAAAGTACGGCTCGCGATAGTCTTTGGGCTACTACAGGCTCAGTAAAGGCCACTTTTGGCTTTCATTGTTCGTGCTTTGTGCTCAATCCTTACGGCGTCCATTGGAGTTTTCGCTTTTCGCCTCATCGCAGCTGAGAAAGAGAGAGAGAGAGAGTAAACATCTTTACTGAAACAGCTTTCTCCCGTGGACGAACTGGTCGATGTGACTCATTTTCTGTTCAAGTGCTGGGCGCGCCTCGATCAGGAGCCAATTCGTGTCAATCTATTAAAACAATATGTGATTGACGTTCAGCAGGGTACGTTATACGCCCACGTTACATTCTAAAACGCTCGTGCTCTTACCGAAGGCCTAACGAAAAAATTTGGCTGAAGGCTTAGCTTGGTTAAGCCTGGTGATTGCGTAAGCAATACCATAGCTACGCTTAGTTCAGCTGGTAGCGTTGCTGCTTGCTGGTGGTGGTGCTTGCGACAAGTTGGAGCTCTGCTCTTGTAGCTGTGACGTCACACCGCTAGGCGCGCCGCGCGCGGCGGGCGCAGGTAAAGTTAGGCAACAGCCACCACGCGCGGCCTCGCCTCGCGACGGCACAAGTTGGGCCACTGTTTTTTTGCGGCAGATGGTATGACGTCATAGCAGAGGTCAAGCTAAAGGTCAATGGTAGCTACCGCGGCCCCGCCACGCGAGGAGCTGAAAGTCAAAGTAGTATTGCTTTCGTAATAATACTTTGCAGAATCATACCGTGACAATAATCCTTCGTCACCGAAAGAACACGAAGTAAGCATACGGAGTTTAACGTCCCAGAACACATGACCTGTGAGGCATGCCCTAGCCGATGGTAAATCGATTAACTGCGAGTTACACACCCGTGTGTCCTCTTATTTCTTCTTCACCTGGCCCCGACGGGCCAAGGATACTGAAGCATTAACTCGTCCGATCCACCGTATTTATCTGCCTTCTTTTCGTTCGGTTTTACTCAGTGACTCACTCGGAGTCACCGACGGTGCGAATTCTGGCGGCAAACGATTCCGCAACCTCGCGTTCGCGTCCCGCGGCGTGCGGAACAGCGGCGCCCAGGTGCAAGACATTGCGCAGAGCTCCCCTGGGCGACGGCGGTATTGCCCAGGCAATGCGAAACGCGTCGCGTCCTCGCGGTCCTCTGGGGCGACGCGCGACTCCGGAGACTAATGGCTGACAGGTGATTCGGGGGAGGCCGCACAGCCGCCGCAGGGGCCCTTAGCTGCCTCCGCGGCCCGCTTGGCTGGCAATCTCTCTGGAGGTAGAGAACGCGGCCAACATTCGGACAGAGCCAAAAGAAATATAATCATCCGCGAGAGGGAAACGTAGGGGGCGACTCTCTCGTTCTGCCTGTTTTGTCTTTGGCCTCTGCCTACACGGCCGCGAACCCTCTCGGAGCGATTTCCTCAGAACTGGCGGCGGGTTGAGGGGCTAGTAAGGGAGACCCCGCTGAAACATCTTGAGAACGGCGCACCTCGACTCGATTGCTTTTACCTGGAAATGATCCGTTTTCGCGCGCCTCTGGCACCGGTTTTCGAATCCGTTTACCGGAGCAACTTCGCAGCGGAGTAGTGTCCATTTTTTATTTCCTCTCTCGCGCGGCTTCTTCTACCTGTGTACGCGCTCACGAACATGCACACGCACACAAGGACCTCCTCCGCTCACGACACGCGTATGGTCTTTTGTTTTTTTCGGCCCGTTCCCATTCGCTTTCCAATTTCGGGTTCACACGCGCGCTCTCAGTGTTCGGCGACTGCGTAATTGGTCGGCTCACTTAAACCCGCTTGACCCCTCTCCGTGGTAGCGGCTGGCCTGTACGTGGAGGGAGGTATTTCCGGAGAGTGCCGTTTTATTGCTGCTGCTGCTGCGCTTGTGTGGCCCGCCCGCCTCAAAACACCAGTCTGCCCTCCCAGGCCTTCTCCCCTCTGCGATACTAGCAGCGCGCGTTCATTTGGACTGTTGGAGATGAGGTTGCTCAGATTTTTTCTTTTTTCACTCCGACGCCTCGGAACTGTTTAGCCGGCTCTGGGCAATCGCAGTGGAAACTTCTTCTCAGAAGTCCTCGGGCCAATTAAGAGCCAATGCGCGACGCAGCGAGAGCGTGCGCTGCAATTGCTGCCTCGTGCCGTGTGGCGCCATTTATACCGAGTGCGTTCAGGATGAGCCAGGTGAGATCTGTCGGAGAATAAAGGGCCGTTCCTACTCTGTTCATCCATCTTTCTGACGCGCTCTGCACTCCAGTGTGTAACTCCCGACTATGCCTCGTGAAACAATCGCCTCGGAGGAGATATCCGGTCCTCGGCGAGGCCTTGTTTTCTCCGTTGCCTGGCGTTGTGCGAGCGCACTTTTTTTTTTTTTGGGGGGGGGGGGGGGGGGGGGGGGGGGGGGGAATCGGTAGTTGGTTGATTGGTCCAAATTAAAACGATCTTTCGAGCTGTGTCATTACCGCCGTCCGCTGCCTGCTATTTCGGCTGTGCTTACGTTTGGAATGACGGCTGCTATTACCGTCGTCTTCTACCCCCCCCCCCCCCCCCTCTCTCTCTCTCTCTCTCTCTCTCTCTCTCTCTCTCTTTCACTGTAGTTATCGGGATGCAATCTCTTCGCCTGCACTTCGGCTGCACTGTGGGAGCATCGGAGACCGTAGCACCGTATACTGGGCAGCGCTAATGTACTGTCTATAGAGAACGAGGCCGAGAGCAGGAGGTGGCGGCCGACGCTTCGGTCGGGGTCGAAGGTCAAACGCATTCCGTGTGACCTGGGCTCCCATAGGCGCGCTTGGGTTCGTCTCTGCCTCACGGGTCAGTCGGTTCCCGGCGCTGGCGTGCGGCGCCTGGTACCCTTGGCCGCATAAACACACATGGCGTGCTCAGTGGACGATGCAACGTCGGTGCTGCTGGCGCACGTTGCCACGTTTGAGAACTGAGCTTTCGCTGGCTTGGCGCTTTGATAACCACTGTTAAGCTTTTTATATAGGCTTGGCAGCATGTAGTCTCCGTGCGGCCTGGTGTGTGTGTGTGTGTGTGTGTGTGTGTGTGTGTGTGTGTGTGTGTGTGTGTGTGTGTGTGTGTGTGTGTGTGTGTGTGTGTGTGTGTGTGTGTGTGTGTGTGTGTGTGTGTGTGTGTGTGTGTGTGTGTGTGTGTGTGTGTGTGTGTGTGTGTTGTTTTTTTAAACATTTCTGAGCGTTTTTTGTATTGAGGTGATCGCTTACGCATTGGAACCAAACTCGCATCAGCTATAATAGCTCGGCCGTGATCGAACAGTCGAGCTATAAGATTATGACGTGAACTTGAGTCCTCTAGTCGGAAATTGCGGTGCCGAAGCTGTAATGAACGTATAGGCTCCGCTCGCGCAGTTATTCGTCAGTGTATCGGAAGGGCTTCCACGGTGCGGCGGCCAACAAGCCTCTTCGGTCGAAGGGATCTCTAAGCCGACAGCTTACGTCTCGGCTTATCGCACGGGAAGCAAACTGGCCCTCGAGGCGGCACCGCGCATTTCCATAAGCGCTTAGCTCCTCGACTGGTTGGTGGCCCTGCTCTTCGATCTGGCCCATTAGCGTTTGTGCGCGCCCAATTTGTGGTGTTTGGGGTGCGTGTTTTTCTTTTTTCTTTGCGAGGGACGGAGCTACGCTTCCTTGATCTTCGTTTTGCCAACTGTCCAGCAGCGTGTGTTATTATGTGTAGTATATACACCCATCGCCGCATTCGCGTACTTCTTTTACTTTGGCGATCTCCATGTCTCCGCTCTCGCCGGAGGTGGATTCCGTGACTCTTCTGCGTATTTAGTGCTGGCAACGGTATGGCGAAAATAGATCGTCATTTCGAGGAGCGACCGCCTTTGCTTAATTTCATTGCTTTCGGCTCGTCTAGTCTACAGTTGGCCCTGCGCTTTCCGGGCTCGTTCCGCTACTTAGACTCGTTCATTTCTCTACGTGTCTAATATCATCTATACCTCCTGCGGAAGCTTGTGTACCACGTCATGTTCCTCTTTGTTCCAACCTTGACTGAAGGAGAATGAATGAATGAATGAACGAATGAATGAATGAATGAATGAATGAATGAATGAATGAATGAATGAATGAATGAATGAAAAACTTTATTCAGACAAAGGGAATTCTCCCGGCATGGGTGGGGCCCTCAGTCCAGGACCCCAGTGGCCTTTGCCGTCTGGCGCGCTCTGTCGATCAGTTTGAGCTGGTCATCAGGCGTCGAGCAGGACAGCGCAGCCTCCCACTGCTCCGGTGTTGGTGTGGTGTTTATTGGCGCTACCTGTGTTTTTTGACACGCCCATGTAGAGTGTAGGGGGTTCCCCTCCTAGTGGGCATTTATTCTCATATGTTGTGGGATGGATTTTACTGAGTAGACTCAGGTTGGGGCATGTATTAGTCTGTAGCTGTCTCCAGGCAACCGACTGCTATCTATTAAGGTCTTCGTTGGGAGGTGGGTAGATCCTCCTTAAGGCTATTTGATGTTCAAGTATAGCTCCATAGCGTCTAGTGACTGCGTCCAGTTCCCCGTCGTTGTGCGCGTCCCGGTTGGCGTCTGACCCGGTTGGCCGCGCGGCTGAAAAAGCAACGCCTCTATCCCGTTGGTTGGAACCCCCGTTTCATGGCCTGCGCCACGTCGTCGCATCCGGCGTACATCTTGGGCGCAACAACCATCTCCCGCATTTTCGGCAAAGAAAAATAGTTTTCTCCTCCTCTCGATGAGAAGGAGGATACGCGAGCCACCTCTCCGCCACCCGGCGCGCGTCGCTGCTTTCCTAGTGCGCGGAAGTCGGCGTCAACTCGTTCCCGGCTGTCCTCACCGCTGCTCGAATACTACGAACAGGGCTGAACCGGACGCATTTGGAGCGTGTGCGCCTGCGTACGCCTACTTCGAACGCGGGGAGAAGATCAGCGATGGAAGAACGGGAGGGCAGAAAGAAGAACGCCACCAATAACGCGTCCAACAAAATCCCGAGTGGGGCTGTATAGAGGACCACCGCACGAGCAGCAGCAGCAGTGTACGCCGTCGGTGGCGGCGGCCACTGATAGGACGGCGAATTCTCCGGCGACAGCGGGCCATTCCAGGGACCGCGATCATTTGTATCCCCTCCCGCAGCCCCATGCGCTTGTGTTTTTAGAGTTTCTGGGAAACGGCGAACGATTCGTCTCTCCCGCCGATGCGTAATTCGCGGTCGACGCTCGTGTCTCTCTCGCCGGCGGATCGGGCGCTTCATCGATGCTCTCTGCCTGGCGCTAATTTCCGCTGTTGGAGGACGAATAGGCGTCTGGTCGTGCGGCTTCTTGCTGGCACCAACGCACCTGCATCGCGTTGCTTCGCGGTTACAAAATGTAGGGCGTACAGTTACCTATGACGAGCCAAGCCGTCTGCTGCACTTTCTTCTGCTGCTTTGCGACAAATAACCCTGAGATGTTTTTTTCGCCCTTCGGAAATGGGCACATTTTCAAAGAACCTGAACGTTTCTTCACAAGTTACCTTTCAGGCTCCACGTTTTCACCCTGCTTAATAAAAAAAAAAGGAGATTAATTTTAATAAGCGTTCGGATCGCTATTGTTACCTAATCCAAATTTAGTTTGAATTTATTTCTTTTATTTTTACTGCGATTAGGTTGAACATATCGAGGCTAAGCCATTTTGGGAAAGCGTGATGGCCATAACGGTGTTTTTGTTTGCACGAACTGCGGTGAAAGACCCAGTTTTCTTAACTATACTTCGTGCGCCACCTAAGAAAAGCACCGCATGAAGAGGAAGTCTTGTTTCCCACCGGAAACCTGGGCCACCGATTCTCAGTCTGTATTACTGCGGCTCGCGTCAATATGAACGCTTGGCGCTACAAATGCATAACAGCCATCACATTAAAAATGGGCCTTGTTGATTCGACTGGCCCCCGTAACGAGCAGGTGTTGCCCCAAAGTTAATGCTCCTTTACGACTTTTCATTCATTCTGTAAAGAAGAAGTTCCGATTTAGTGGGCAGATCGCCGAGAAAGAGGAAGAGGAAGTGATTTTCTGGACCAGCTGACTGCAAGCTAGGCCACCCCCGCTCCGGTTCTGCTCGCTACCAGTGCCCGGATCCCCGCTTAACACTTGGTGGAGCTTAATAATTTCATTCATTCATTCATTCATTCATTCATTCATTCATTCATTCATTCATTCATTCATTCATTCATTCATTCATTCATCTACTGTTGCCATACAAAATATCAAAACACTGACTGAACCAGAGGGTTCAGAAACAAAATACGTGATGGCAATGAAACAGCACTTGCGTAAAAGGAAAAGCACAAAATAACGGCCAAAGACCAAAATACAGCACGCGACGAGAACAAAATGAAATAAAGTGCATTTTACAGTATAAAGAAAATAAAAAATCTGTCATGAACAACACGGTACAACAAACACATACCGAAAACGACTGTCACATGGGTCAAATGAGGATCATAAAGTATGTTCATAATGCTTTACTTGCTTTATGGGACTGTTTTATTTCTGGAGGTAAAGCATTTCAAATCTTGGCTCCTGAAAACTGCACCAATCTTTCGCTGTAGATGTTATTATTCGGTGGCAGATTGAAGTTACTATGGGTGAAGCTTCTTGTGAGTCGAGAAGAAGAGCGAAACAGAGAGGCATTGAAAGGTTGATTATATTTTAATATGTTGTTTACATACACTTCGTTATGTATTTTCTGTGCTGTCAGTTTCAAGTATACTGTTCAAGTTAAGCTACAGCCTTCCACTCGAACGCTACTGGAAGCTCGCAGAAGCTCAAAGCTTCATTGGCAGTGGGAAAAAACAACGACAAGAAATCAGGAAAGCGCAGTAACTTACATAAACGTTCGCAAAAATCAAAACACAGAATAATGTTTGATAACCAGATCTCTCCACAAGCTACATGTCCTCTCCCACAGTCACCGTCTCGGGGTGGCGACATATGTTGGTGAAGGCGTAGGCGCGCCGCTAAAAAGGCGGCGAGCGCCATACGCTCGGCGGGAAAGCGAAACGAATGCGACCATGAATCTCGGCCGGGAGAGTTGGCCACATCTTCGCAACTAGCCGAACGACCGTGAGGAGGCTGCTCAAAAGAAGAACGGAAAGACGTACAGAAAAGCAAGGCACACGATATAAGCCATTCATCGCCTGCAAACGATGGCGCCAAGCGGAGGCCGAATTCTTCGGAGACGACCGGCACGTTTCCTCTCTCTGTGCGCCTTCTTTTGTTACGCGTGTCTTTTTCTTTTTGCATTTCTTCTCTGTGTCCGTGTGCGTGCTATACGTCCTTTCGTTTGTGCGTGCGCGTGCAGCTTCGCGTCCCTTTCCAGGCTTTAGGCTTCCTTTGTGAGGTGGGATTCACCTCACGGAGGCATAATTTACGACTGGCCTCCTTAACGCCTCCCTGCGGCCGCGCCAAGTACGGCCTCTTTCTCTGCTGTCGGTCGGTCGTCCGCGCCGGCGTTGTTCGGCTGCCCACTTTCTTTGGGCTTTTAACTTTCTCCCTTGTTTTCGCGTGGCCGTTGTGGTGGTGGTCGGCGCCGGCCGTTTCCTCGTTTCCTTCGCTCAGTTGCGTCTTCGGTTGTGTGGGTTGTTGTTGTTCCAGTTGGTTTGCCATAAATTTCGCGCGCAACGCGCGGCCATTCAGTCACCAGCCAGGACTCTGCTTCAACAGCAATGCGACGGCGAGAGAAGGGGAGGGGGGTATTCTGAAGAACCTAACTCCATGGATTAATTAATCAGTCGATGAATCGATTAGTGAAGTATGTTCAACATGGCAGGAAGCTTAGAGGGAATAAATACCACGTCAGAGCACATCAAGTTCGCGATGTACTGTGGCGCTTAGCTGCAAACAGAGCCGGCAATTCTAGCAGAGCAAGAGTTAGTCAATGATTAAATAATCATTGACTGATTAATCAGTCAATGAATCAATCAGTGAAGTATGTTCAACATGGCAGGAAGCGTAGAGGGAATACCACGTCAGAGCACATCAAGTTCGCGATGTACTGTGGCGCTTCGCAGCAAACAGAGTCGGCATTTCTAGCAGAGCAGGAGTTAGTCAATGATTACTTAATCATTGACTGATTAATCAGTCAATGAATCAATCAGTGATGTATGTTCAACATGGCAGGAAGCTTAGAGGGAATAACAGGTCAGCGCACGTCTAGTTCGCGATATACGTACTATTGCGCTTTCCTGCCAACAGAGCCGGCTGCATAGTTTGTTATGCGGATGATTCGGGCTGTGTTGTATTTGTGGGATTCAGGGTATATAATTCAGGATGTAGAGGCAGGCACAATAACGACACGGTGTTCTCACGCTGCGCGATAAGGATTGAGTGGGATAAAGAAAGGAGTTCGCGATCCGCCAAGCGCCTATATAGCGCAACGCAGGCAATACAGACCCACGTGTCGGGCTCGGTTCATTAATTACACACGACCTAATTGGGTTGTAACCATGGGTTCTCAAGCAATCTCCTAGGCACGAGACTTCCGTTCATGGGTGCCGCAGCCTACAAGCCAGGTCCGTGGGAGAGTCTTGAAGGGCGAAAAGGGATTCGTCGTTTTCTACCGCGCTTGTCGGGTTCGAATCCCGGCCTCGGCGGCTGCTTCACAGTGGAGGCGCAAAACAAGGCGCCCGAGTGCTGTGCGATGTCAGTGCACGTTAAGGAACCCCAGGTGGTCGAAATTTCCGGAGTCCTCCACTACGGCGTTTCTCATAGCCTCAGTCGCTTTGGGACGTTAAAACCCCACAAACCATCCAAACCAAACCAAACCAAACCAAACCGCGCTTGCCATTTGACGACAGAAAGGTGTTGACAGTGACTATCGTCTCGACCATTCGCGCATAGCCAGAGCTTTGGGGTTCAAGATACTAGTGAACATATTGTTAGGGGAAAGTATTACTGTGATATTTCTTTTCTGTTTGACAGGCTGGTTAGTGTCTTCTCAGCTATTACCCTGTTTTGATCGAGTCGGTACCTCAGCCGTTCACTGCATATTTGCCGGAAATCAGCAGTGGAAAGCAGCCTGGCCAGGATCAGTGAATCTAGCGTATTGAAGTAGCGAAAGACATAGAAACACAAACACAAGAAGAGAAGTACACGGGACAGCGCTTCTCTGTTCTTGAACTTGTGCTTATTGTGCTTCTCTTCTTGTATTTCTGTCTTTCGCTAGTTCAGTATGTTAGATTCTATACCAACTAGCCCAAATGGTCACCATGTTAAACAAGATCAGTGTACGGAATCTCGTTTTTCTTGCAGCTCCTGCTTAGTTAGGCGTTGTGGCACATGTAGTGGTGAAGAATGTTGTGAGCTTTGCCCCTTGAACTTGTTCCGTGACCGTCGCGATGCTCCAACGGCAGGCCCTCTCTTGAAGCCTTAAGGAAGTAGGCAGATATATGGGTGGTCCAGGCCAGAACTGTGCAGATGTTGCTCGAGTTGTTAGTTGCACATCTTGTTTGCTTTGTCATTGTGACGTTCTTTGAGGCTTGAAGCTCTTTACTCGGTTTCGGGAAGCCATCCTGCCTCCGTAACTGTAGTCGAGGCAGACTGGCCGTTACTGGTGCTAGTGCATACCCAGGGGTCTCCGCAACGTGGCGGTGCACGTAGACTTCATATACGTGATATGTCGTAATACTTTTAAATTACTTGAGCGCGTTTTTGTTTTTTATAGTTGTGCGGTAGCTTTGCTTATTCATCGGACGTTTTATTACGCGTCCGACAACATGGAGTCTGAAACATACAGATCTCCAATCAGGGGCCCTTGCCTTCAATCCGCGCCTGCTACTGAGGCAGGATGGAATGTGTCCACAAGCACCTGCGCGGCTGAGGCTGATAAAACTTTATTCACAATAAGTGGGAGGAATAGGGGCAGTCAGCTAGCGTGCCGCAGAGGGCAGCGTCTTGTGTAACGCTGGCGGCCCGTGTGCCCTACTCTCCCTATGAATTTTCGTCTCCCACCCCCTTTGCGCATACCTGAGCCCGTGCTCAAGTACACTTACTCGTTATCTCGTGCACCCTCTTCACTGCATGCTGCAGGGAACGCTTCACTATACCGTGTGAGGAGTCACAGTCAGAGAAGCAAGGTAGGAGCACGTTTAGACAGGAAGGTGGCTTTTTTTTTTCTTTTTTTTTTTTTTTTTTTGAAACAAAATGAGTCGTCCCTACATGCGGGTGGCTCTATTCACGGCAGAAATCTGTGGCCCCTCATCGGCATGCGGCTGCAACCGAGAGCTCGCCCCGACGGCAGCCTTCGCGTCCTGAACGCACGGCGGGCACCCTCCCACACGGGCAGGTGAGTTCGCGGATGGCGGCTCATTTTTCACGGCCGAGCCCGCATGGCGTTCGCGTGGCCTCGTCACATGGCCTCGGGTGCCGCGCCAAGTCCCCAACCGTGCGCGTACGTGTAGTTGTGGCGCGCTGCGAGTGCCCGCTGTATAACTCGCCCCTTTGTGCAGGCATTCATGGGGCCTGCGCCTCGACCTTGGCGTCGCTTGCCCCCTACCGTTTCCTTGGGGACCGTCTTTGTTTTAGCACCATTGTTTCACTTCGAGCACTTTCCTCGTCTTGCTCGGAACACTGGGCGGCTCTCCTGTCACGTGACAATGAACTGAGAAGGCTCATTATACGTGGAGCCGCCGCATGGGGTGTATACAGTTTGATTTTTCGGACACCCTGTGTGGTTCGCTCTAAGCCCGCTATTCGAGCGGCGGTGCGGAGAAGCCACTTCATTCCTTCTTTAGGGTGGCGAAGCTAATGTATCATTTGCTGTATGAAAAGAATTCGTTAGCTGGGAAGGAAAACGAAAATAAGACGCTGTGCGAAAAAGAGCTTTTCGTTGATCCCGTGTTACGATCGTGCTGCCCTCTGTACTTCCAGAACCAAGGGCATAATTAAGGAGTCTAGGGGGAGAGGAGGGGAGGTGTCTCTACCGCCAGACGTAAAATGTTAAATAGGAAAACAGTACTCAAGCTTGTCTTTATTTATTTATTTATTTATTTTTTCAACCAAAGAGTCCGTTATATCCGGCCAGAACGCGAGCTAGCATGCACGTTACTGATACGTATCTTAACCGAACCGCGGCCTGAGCTTTTCGCAACACTTACACCTGTGCCGCATATCCGTACTCGAAGGGAGCTAGGTACCACTCGCGCAAAAGTATCACGCGAAGAAAGCAAATGGGAATGACACATTCGTAGTAACACAGCGCATTCCACGTTAGCCACTATGGACGAGGATGGCGTTGGTGAACACTCTTAAATATAAGTTACCCGCGGCACAAATGCTGAAACGAGTAAGAGATCGAACAGCCGTCCCTGTAGCTCAGTCAATAAAGAAAAAACAAATGTCGCCGTCGCTCAGTGGCAGTGCACCGGACGCGAAATGCGGAGGTCTAGGGTTCGTATCCTACCGGCGGCAACTGGCTGTTTTCTTCTGCTACTTTCTAATAAACTATCTTTGCGATTACGTTATCATTTCACATTGAGAGGTAGCAAATACTTCCCTATGCATTCTTGGGGTCAGTGTCTGCTGATTCCTTTCGTGGGAATCTCATAACGAGCCCGTCGTTTTCCCTATGTTTGTTTACCGACTATCGATCCGTAGTCGAAGTCGCAAAAGGCGCAAACACACGCTTTGCTCCCTCGATGGAAGCATGCAGGCCGTATTCTTGTAGTGCATGGCGGAGCGAAACGTTTCGGCGGTGGAGTCGAATATATGATCATATCTTACTTGGATCATAGGTTATAGATTTGGGAGGCTCGAGCCTTCAAGTGTCATACAGGTGTCCTTGACTCGTTGCTACTACCTGAGTGCAGCTAATCGGGCGTTTTACCACATCGGCGGCTGACGCGTTCGTGCGTCATCTCTCGCGTGTCCGACGTTGCGGAGGAAACAGATGATCATAATTCGCGCACTCTGTGCAACTTAATTACCTTTTCAGTACCGTCGCGAGAATCGCTAGCCAGCATGGGCAAGTTCCTAAGCCGAGGAGTTTTGATCGCTGTGCGATTTTTTTTTCTGCAGCTCGAGTGGATCGAGTGTTGTTTTTGCAGTATCGGGCGCGCACTCAGCCTACGAGAGCGCTTTTTCTTTCTTTTGTCAATCACTATTGAAATAAAGCAGTGTGTTATGTCGTTTATTGTCGGAGAGACTGACGACACGGACCAGCCCAGTTGTGAACAGCAAAGGAACTAAGGTTTATTCAGGATTTGAACTTGGGTCGCGGTTACGTAGGTGGCGCTGTCTGGAGCCTTGTTAGGATTGAGGCGGCCACGTAGAGATGGCGCTACAGGATGAGAAACCTGAAACCGAGTTGCAGTTGTGCGTATACATAACACAGTGGATATATGCACACACATACGCACCACTCCACTGCCCGACTCGGCTTCGTGAGTGCTGCTGCGGATCGCCGTCGCGTCCCCTTTCAGGCGACTGATTTCTCCGGACGGGAGCTGTGTGCAACCGTTCCTTTTGAAAACTTTCTCTCTCCCCAATTTCTCCACCGGTCTTTCGACGCTCGCTGTCTCGATATTTCCAGGGCGCGTCATTCTCTCTCTTGCCATTCCCGATTCGGTTTTGTCGTTTTCGTTCTCTTCATTTCGCCTCGTTGCCATCAACTCGAGCACAAAGAGTTGTCGAAATTGGAGGATCTTTTTCTCTTCACCCACTCGTCTTTCCCTCTTTTTTTCCTTTTTTTCCTGCGGCGCGCAACGGCACTGGGCTTGCTTTTGTGCCGCAAGGTGTTCCCTCGGTGGCGCCCAAAGTGGAGGAGAGCGCAACAAATGAAACATTAAGCCGTCAAACCATGCACGCTATATAGGGCGAAGACAGAAATTAAAAGTAAGGACGGGAAGAAGGAGAGAAAGGAAGGAAGGGAAAGGAAGTGCTAGCGCGCTCCAGTCGCGATAGAAAGAATGCCCGGGGTTCTCGTCTCTCGCTGCGATGAGCGGCGCCCATTTTGGCCCTCAAAACTCCTCTGCTCGCGAACAGATTGCGATGTCAAGCTGTTGCGCTTTCGCGAGAAGGAAGCCATACAGACTGCGCCATGGCGTCCCCGAAGGAAAAAAAGGGGAAAAAAAAAAGGGAAATGGGGAATAAAATGAAAGTGCACGGCAAACAAGAAATTTCACAATGCGCGTTATACCCGAGAAAGTGCAACTGCTGCTGCTTTGTTTGGAAGGCTTGCGCTGTAGACGTTTCCAGGACTTGTCACACACACACAAAAAAAAATATATATATATTTTCGGCGTTTGTAATTTTCCCTGGCCTCGTCTTTCCCGAGTTGAGCCTATAATGGGAGCTACCGCGCGCGCGTAGCGTGCTCGGTTGGAAGCGCGGCTTCGAACCCGGCGAGGCTGTATAAAGGATTACGTTCTTTCGGTCCACTCCACTTTGCCTTATGAAAAATAAAGAAAAAAAAGTACCGATTTGTTCGACTTCTTTGTAACGAACTTAGCCTAGGGTATACGAGGCCGAACAATGGCATAAAACTGTCATTGATTGGCTCGGCAGGCGGGTCAATAGAACCTCGACAGAGAGCCGTAGAAATGTCCACTTTGACTTTAATCCTTTGAGCTACTGGGATAGTTACCATTTTTATTGAACATTTCTGGGCGTTTAGGATCACCTTCAAGCGCAGTGAGATGCCTGATATTAAGGCGAAAGTCTTTAATGACTCATACTGTCGGCATCCGTCCGGTCACACTATAGCTGTCAACCAAATGACGTCATGATGACGTCACCAGAAAAATAAAGCACTATATCCACCGGGAGTCGAACTTCCATCCCTCGGATCCCCAGCCGAACGCTTTAACCTACCACGCCACGCCCGGGATCGTGAAACGCACACCATAATTCTTGTCTGCCGTGAGGATGATAGTAGCGATGACAGTAACGCTCCATTTAGTGATGATGACAGTGATGACAGTGGCGATCATAATAACGGTGCATTTAGTTGCTTGACCAGCGGAACACGCAGAGCGTGCGCCGGAAGTAACGCTGAGTCGTTTCCGGAAGTCGAAACCGCATGCTAGCACACAAATGTGTTGCGAGTGATAAATAGGCAGGGGCGCGGCACTCTGCAGCTTGCTTTCGCGTTCTTTTAACGCTGTAGACGTTTTCCAATAAACGCACTTCTATATATGCGTGCAAAATTCACCTATGCCCGTTTACTCTGCTGATATTTCTGAAACCGCTAGAAGCAGCCAACAAATCCCTGGAACCTCCGGAAGTGACGTCATGGCAGACTAGAACTTCCAGCGAGATCCTACTCTGGGCGGCTGATCGAGCTAGAGTGCTCCGAGTTCACCAGCGGAATACGCGCGACCTGATTTGGTCGACCAGTGCAATTCGAATTCGTCATCCCGGAGCAAGAAAACCTGCTCCGGCGCGACCACTGGAAGTCGCCATTGATCCGCTCGAAAGGTACTGCGAAGTCGAGGTTGGCGGTAGGCTCTGTGACGACTTTTAATGCCGCGAAAGTTGCATACCGGTGAGGTAATTTTCCACGCGTGCGGCATTCCGCCAGTTCACCGCCCACACTGCGTCCCAGCCGCGCAAATATAATGACGTCGCGGTCAGCGATCTGCAACGTTGTAACGCGCGACTTGTGCGTCCGCAATAAAGTGGAGTTAACTGTTCCATATTTCGCGCGGAAGTTTGAACATTAAACCGTGGCGGCAGAACGCACGTCGCGGCGGGCCCAATGCGTTTTCCGCAAACTTTGCGCACATCGAATGTGCGCATCGTCGTGGCCTTTAGACTGCCGTAGGTCGTCCGAGAATTCCACGGCGGCCCGCCCTCGAGTGTGCTTCCGTATTATACGGCTCCCGAAATCAAACTTTATAGCGCGGCGCCGTTCACCGGTGCCGGCTACCGTCGTAATGGGACGGCTTTACGCCAAGCATGCCTTTTATTTTATTTTTTGCTTTTTTGTGCGTGTGTATGTCGGTCGGAATGGGCCCGTGGCGTGAGCAGGCGACATAACGCTCCGCCGTTTCCCTCTAGCGGCTCAATCCGCCATCAGGTCCGCAAGCGGGTGGCTGGAAGCGAACGCCGACTATCTCGCTTTGTCGTCCACCGATTCTGCTTTCTCCTCCCGCGCCCCTCCCTTTCCTCATTGGCCGCCGTGCTGAGACTCTCGCACTCTGGCTCTCTCTCCTTCGTTCGTCTGCCCCCCGGGATGTCGTCTGCTTTCGTTATGGAGGGCCTGCTCGGTCTGTTTCCTATCTACGTTGTGGCGGGCAAGGGCGGATTCTCCTTTGGTTCTGGTTGCTTGCTGCCCGCGGGGATTAGGCGTCGTTTCTACTTTCGTGCGAGCTCGTCCCCCTCACCGTTGCTCCCTATTGCCCCCCCTCCCCTCTTCATCTCGACCGCGCGTGGTGCGTGTGTTTTTCGATGCGCGCTTGCGTTTGGAGGGGAGATATTTCGTGCGTTGGTTGCCGAGCGGAGAAAGAAGTGCCTTCGTGTGTCCGTCCTGACGACTGACCTTCGCAATAAAGCAGTCCTGCCTATTGAGGAACCTGCCTGGTTTCGGCCTGGATGGGGGGGCCCCGAATTGGGGGGAGGGGTGTGTAGCGATGGCCGAGTCGGGGGAGGAGGGAGAGCCGGTTATGAGAAGGAGCAGCTGAGGCACGCGTGATGGCGATTCTCGATAGGCGGCCGATCGCTCTTGTCGGGGGGCTGCTACCGTGCTCTCCTTTGCTATCGAAAACGCGCGGATACCATCGCGTGGAATTAATCTTATACAGTGACGTACCCGCGAAGGGTCGTTTTAACGATAGGAGGCACACCAGGAACGTGTACTCGTAAAAAGTGGGCACTGTTGTAAAACGCCAAGAAAATGTATGCCAATCTCGAAAATAAGGCGACTTCGTATATATATTTCTTGTTTTTCTTGTTTTTGCATGGTTGCCGCCGACGAGACGAAATTCTGTCGGTCGAACACAAGTTTAGAATGTCATCAACCTTTCCTGCATACCTTTTTTCTCGAACTGCGAACTCTCTAGCGCTAAAGGTTTGAATTCGGAGTTCATGGTTGCATGTGTAATGTCCACCCACTGATAGCGAGCGCTCTTTTTCATCGGGAAACCGCGCCTCCGAGCGCGGTGGCAATTTCTCGTTGGCTAGAAAGAGTTGCCGAAAACTAGTGGTAATATCACCTGCTTGGTAGTAATTAGGCACACTTGTTTAATGATAGGGGTTGATTCCACTTTCTCCGCTATTGCGGCATAAGGGGATAACATGGTGACGAAAAAAGTATGTTTTCGTCACCAGGGTTACCGCTTCATCCAAGCAGTGCAAACACTGTGGCGCCATCTAGGGATGACAGCTAAAATATATCGTGGGCGATGGGAAGGATGTAATTTGGTGAACAGGATGTGTAGACTGGACAGCCCCAAATACCAACGCCAAGCGCAAGCTTAGTGCCCTGCTAGACTTGATGTCGGAGTCTGGCGCACTCAACCTCACCTAACCCACGCCCTTCTCCTCTAGGCCACAGGTCATCCTCATGAATAAATTTCTATGAATTAATGAATGAATGAAGGATATAATAATTTTCTAAGAAATAAGTGTTTGTTTTTTTGAACGGCCCACTGATGATAAAATCAAAATAGAATGAAGCACACGGCGAGCACTTCTCTCAATGTGCAAATGGAGACTGTATTTTCCTGGGATATGAACTACAGCGGTAATGGTATCGCCCGGATACGGTAGTTAATAATTTTCTCTACCAGATGAAGATTTTAAATCCCATTTTTTATTATTTTTTTGTTTGGAGGGGGAGAGGGATATTTTAAGAGCTCAGTCTATACCTTGTGAAAAAAGCTTTTTTTTTTTTTTTTTCATTTACACCGTAATTGCATGATGTGTTAGTATTCGGTGTATTGAAAGGGGGAAAAGGGCAGCAATTGAAACCGCGGAGTGTTTGGTGAACTTTTAAGGCTGGGTTAATAATATAATAGTAATTGGTTCACAAGAAAGGAAAGGCGCCGTATCGGTCTCACTTGTTCTGTGGACACCTGAGCCGCGCCATATAAGGGAAGGAAGAAAGGCAGGAGTGAGAGCGGAAAGAGAGAAAGGGGTGCCGTAGTGGAGGGCTACGGCGTAATTTGGACCACCTGGGGATCTTTAACGTGCACTGACATCGCACAGCACACGGACGCCACTTCGTTGCGCCTCCATCGAAACGCAGCCGCCGGCGATCGGGGTCGAACCCGGGTACTCCGTCACACTAGTTGGGCGTCATACCACTGCACCACCGTGGCAGCGAAAAGCTGGGTTCTCTGTTTCGCTGTTTGGGCGTTTTTAGTGGTGCCTGATTCGGTTAGCCGGCAGACTTCCTTGAACGCGCTGCTGCCCGAACAAACCGAGATATTGGTGTCAACAGGCCGTGTCTCAAAAGAGGAACGTGATTATAAGTAAAAGGCTTCACGACATTCCGATCCAGATACATTATCGGCTGTCGGTCATGCTGATATGCAGTCACCGTTGGTTAGTTGGAAAAGTATTATGGAACGAAAATTTTGTCAATGCTAAGCGATAAAAACAGATAAGCGACAGGATCATATGAAGCCACGAGGTCAGCTTATCTCCCGGGGGTGGCCGGTTCTGCAAACGGTCTGATTTTTTTTTTTTTTTTTTCGCCCCAATTGGTCTTTCAGAGTGCCGCCTCTTCGCTCTGTCAGCAGACCCCTTTGCGTTTCGTTTGTCGCATATATGGTGAAAGGCGTACCAGCAACGGAAAAATGCCTTTGGCAACCACTTGGCGGACGTCGGTCACTCTACCTGTCATCTTAATTAAGGGTGCTGTCGCTGGGCTTTTTCTTTTAACTTTTTTTTTTATTTCTAGCCTTGTATGAGGGCTTTTTTGGCCCCAACTAATCGAGCTCACCTGCTCGGTTTGGAATGTGTCCAGCGCTGTCGGATTTATGGGTGACTCTTGAAGAAGGAGGTTAGTGGAGAGGGAATGGGGCTGTCGGACACGAGCCGCTTATTTCTAGGAGATTATCCGGGCAGGCAATATAATTCGGTATGGCGCCTGTTGCGAGTTTGTGCTAGACGGACAAGCCCGTATTTCCGCGCGTGGAACCCAGAAGCCTGACCTGTGTATGCTTTCACGAGTGCTCGCGGGAAGCTACTGTTCATTTTCTTTTTTTTTTTTTTTTCAGCAATTCCGAAAAAAAGGCGAGGGCGGATGGACGAGAATCCCTGAAGGTAGCAGAGCGCATAGTTCGTCTATTCGTCCTCCCTCGTCTTTTCATGCAGAGTTTGAAACGAAACACCGACTAGGCCTACAGGAAACATGCTGCTATAAGTACAGGGCTTGTCCCGTGCTGTGTCGGTTGTCGTGCGGAAACGCCACATGCGATGCCTGAATGTTTTTTTGTCTCTCTCTACCTGTAGCCGGAGCCATCGCGGACCAGGCGGGTCCCAGGATGTCGTTTGAGTCCCCGCGGTTCCCGGAGCCTCCGGACGAAGGCGGCGGAGGCTTGGGCGACTCCGCGGCCGACGACGACGACGACCCCCTAGCGTCGTCGTCCGAGTGCGGGGACGACTCCGGACCAGGTACGCGCACAGCCACTGGACCGTTCCTCCTGTTCTGTGGCCAGCAGTGCAGCAGACTCTGCATTTGTGGTTTTCAATGCAGGGGGCCCTATACCCAAAGTGCAGAGTGTGTGTATTGCAGCATGAGTGGCTGCTCTTACGGCTTAAGGGGTTGTCTCTCCTGGGGCAGAAAAATCCAGTGAGACACTGCCGAGTAAGCACTAAACATTGGTCCAATATTGGAGTGTGTTTGCCGGGCACTGATCCTATGTTGCACCGAACTGCCAACGTAGTACCAATATCGGACCCATGATTTGCGCTGAGTGGGTCAAAATCACTCCGCAGCGAGAGGACAAGCGCGTCAAACACGCGAGTTGTCTTTTTTTATCATTTTGCACTGAAAATCATGAATGCAGCCTAATTTGTCGACTGTTCTTTTTTTCCTGCCGGTTTTGATTAAACTGAGCGTGAGCTGGGTCATTTTGAAGTGAGATAGTGAAAATGAAAATAAATGAGTGGTATACTGAGTAATTGAGTGAGAGTTGGTCAGTGAGAGGGAGAGAGAGTGAGAGATCAAATTACTAGTTTGGTGACGAGTGGTAAGTCAGTTACTGGGAATGAGCAGGTCAAAGTGGGTGGATACAATGAGCGAGCCATTTAGAATAAATGGATCTGCGTCAGTTGGTGACTGAGAGAGCTAAATGAGAGTGAACGGAATAAGTGAGTGAGAACGACTGACGGATTTCTAAATATCCCAGTGTATCGTCTTCTCAGTCATTACAGCGTTGTCCAGTATGCGGCGACATTTTTTCTTCTATATATAGGGCTCCTTCCGCTCAGCCGTTCTCGTAACTCTCCAGTTTAGTGAGGAAGTGCTTTTGAGGTGCTCCACACGGCTATACTGACTGCTTGGTGTTCCGTTCTTCTTTTTAAGGCGAGAGCCTTTATTTATAGGCTCATGAAGCGAAAATCTGTGCGCGTGATCTGGGCGCTGATGCGTCACTCGCAAATAGCGGACGTGTCAGGAGGGAGGTTACGAATGAAAACGATTGATGGTGACAGGTTGTGAATAAAAGTTTAAATAGACATCGATAGAGTTAATGGCTAATGGTAATGACTAAAATTATGATTAATAATTACTTGTAATGGCTAATATGTCAAACTGCGATTTGTAATGACCGCAACTGACTGGAAATGAGTAAAAATGCTTAGCTATGAGTGGTAATGACTACAATGACTAGGCATTACTCATCACGACTACGAAACGACCAGTATTTCGAACGACGATTTGAAATGACCGCAAATGATTGGAAATGTCTACAATGACTATCCATGACTCATTATGAGTGCTAATAACTATGAAATGATCAATATGTCAAATAACGACTTTAAAGGCCACAACGGATTGTAAATGAGTATAAAAGCTTAGTTATGAGTGGTGATGACAACAATGACTAGGCCTGACTCATCATGACTCCGAAACTGTGCTTTCGATCTCCTCTTAAGAGAAATCTAAGATACCTCCATTTTGTTTTTTTGTTTTTCCCGCACACAGGCTGCTTTCCTCGGCCGCCCGAGTTCGGCGTGCCCCCTCCGCCGCTGCCGCCGGGTCTGTGCTCCTCAGTCGCCGCCGGTCGCCGTGGCGGCGGCGCCGCATCTTCCTCCTCCGACGACCTGCAGTTTTGTGAGGTGCGGCCGGTCGGCGCAGAGCTGACCACGCCCTCGGCGTTCCCCTCGCTACCCGTGATCGCCGTCTGCTCCTCGGTTGTCCTCGTCGCCGTCCTCGTCGCTTCGTTCCTCCTCTGGAAGTGAGTACCGTTCTCTCTGGCTCCCGCCCAGCACTGGCGGGCCCAAACAACCCCACTGAAAAAATTGTATGAGGCCATAACCTCACATTTTCTCACATAATCTCACTCAATTCGCATAAGAAATCGCCCAGAAGTCGCATATAATCGCATAAGATTTCATAGTTTTCTTGTACATTATCATAAATTATGGGAGATATTTTATGATAATGATGTGCACCGTATGATAGTCTACGCGATTTGATGAGATTGTGTGAGGTTATTGCCCGTAGAGCTTTTGGGTTTTCAGTAGGGAAGCACTGCTCGCCACGAGTGGAGACATGCTGCACGCCCGTGCTTCACAATGCAATGCCCAAGTCCAGAACGTACATGGTAAAATTACTTTCAAAAAGGAATTAAATTACATTACTAATTACTTTGCCGAAAATTGCAGAGAAGTAATTAAATTGCGTTACTCATTACTTCTCCCAAAAAGGATGAAGTTACATTACAATTACTTTTACTGAGTAATTCAATTATTTTAAATTACTTTCTAGTTTCCATCCATGCAAAATCTAAGTAATCCTAGTAAAAAAAAAAAAAAAACAACTTGTTCTCCAGACGCAAAGCACACATATATTCTTTCGTCTTTCCGCCAAATTCCGTCCCAGAGAGCTCTATTCCTTCCTTCTTTCCTATAGCACTTGCCATTACAAAAAAAGACCAGAGCAAAGACCGGAACAGACCAGACGCACTTCAGTAAAAGTAATTTTGAAAGGAATTAATTACTTTTGCTTCGAAGTTACTACCAAAAGTAATTCATTACATTACTAAATTACCAAATGAAAAACATAACTAATTACATTACAAATTACCAAAAAGGTAATTAAATTACAGTAATTTCAATACTGTAATTAAGGTACTGCCATGTCTGGTCCAGAACCTCGGTGTTTTTGAGGCCCTGCGCGTGCGTTCAGAGCTGCCGATTATGAATTCACCTTAGTGAAAACCGGACGGTGATGTCTTGCATAGTGCGTGCCCGCATGTTGGCCGCTGCGCGTCACGGTACATTATTATACAGCCCAGAAAGCGAAGCGCGAGCAATTGTCGTCGCTCATAAAGGGCATACAAATACGGCGTGTGCGTGTATACGGTACTGTCTGTGGGACACACGAACGGCAAACAAGGCATGTAAATTTCTAATCCGCCAGCATACTTTCAGGTCATATGTGTGCATGTAAAAAAAATTTGAACTTGAGTTTTCTCACACGTGCAGTAGGAATTGGCGACAATTCGTTCATTTCGTGCTTCTAGTCCGAAATTGACAGAGGCTCACGTTCCAGGAACTTTTGCGCACGACAATACGTCTCAATTTGAGGGCGCCAAATTGGCTGGAGCCTGTAGGTCAGGGCTCAACGCTTCTGATCGTTGTACGGTTTGCGACTGGGGAGAGCCACGGGCTACCCAAGAGGCGGCGGGAGGCGGTCGTCGAGATGAGCTTCAATAATACGGTGTAGGTTCGCTGGCGCGACCTCTGTACTACAGCCTCTATAGTCGCGATAGCATGTACTATTGAGCGATTAATTTTCCGTTCCCTTCTCGGCCGTTGGCTTCGAAAAGACGCCTCTTCGGTGAATCGTTGTTCTGGCAACCCGTGGCAACGTGGGGCGAGATAGCTGCCTGTCCAAAGCAGAAAATTCGCGTGGTTATTTCTTTGGAAATGTACGCACTTCGAATTTAAGAAATTGGACGAGTGAGCCGGAATATCACAGGCACGCCCAGCATTTCATTGGTAAGCGTCGGCGTTAAAACTAGCCATACTTTTTTGTGAGTTATATTTCGCGCAGGCGTCGTCTTCCAAAAGTCGCCTTGAACTCATGCCTGCAGCATTACGGTTAACGTGGTCCTGAATGGTCAAAAACAGCTCCTAGTATAATTGCTAGATCTTCTAATTGGTTGCTTCCATACGAAATAGAACCAGCCAATGGCGCACGGGTGATTCCGAAGTTGTGTCCCTTTGAAAGCCGCGTAAATTTCGCGATAAGGCTCACGCAGTTGCAACCTCCTACGTAGGCCTGTAGGAGCCCTGCCCTTCTGCTGCCCATTTCGCGGCTACCAATCGAGTTTCCTTCCTGCGATGCACAGCTCTGCTGCTCACGCCGCATCCCTGGCGCATTCTAAGAGGAGGGAAAAACATGAAAAAGGAAATAACGCCGAACTCCGCTTCTAAGCCCGTTGAACGCAGCAATAATATGTAGCTGTGTGCGTGGTGCTGAATGCACCTTTCCATGTGATAGAGTCACTGGATAACGTTTAAGAGCACCGCTATAGTTACACTATAGTTCAGTATAATACCGCGAACCTCATCTCCACGCGACCAGGTTCGGAGGATTCATGTCTGCCACTGACCGTTGTTTCTTGTGTAGTGCCTTCGCAACGTTGTTTCTTCCAAGCCAGGCGGCGCGGGGAGAGTGAACGCAGGGCTGTAAAGCTTTTCTATGTTAGGAAACAACTTAAAAAAATAAAAATAAAGCAGCAGTTACTAACTATGCGGTGTGTGTATTACTCCGCTGGATAGTAAAGAGGATCAGTTTTTAATGTTTGACAATATTAAACAAGTCAGAGGCAACGAAATTCCAGCGCTGAGACGCTTAGTTTTGTTTTATTGGGGTACTTGAAAAGGTCTAATAACGGACTATTTTCTGTCGCGGAGAAATTGCGTGTGTCGATTACTGCGAACTTATTAAGTTGTATCCAACTGTTGTGGCTCTGCGCTCTGCCAGAGTTACTATAATATCTTTAAAGTTGCTATATAAGCGTAGAGTTAATACATAGGCACAGCCTATATATGTTGTAACTCTCCGCTGTGCCACTGAGCGACGTCCTCAATGCGCAGAGGCGGGAACGGCGCATGCAGTAGTTCGCCACGCTGTACATAGAGGGCGCTACCAATCCGCGGTGTGATATGCTTTGCGATTATCCGCTGCTCCGCGTTTCACCTTCGTGTTACGCAAACTCCGGAGAGCCGATAAACAGGCCGAGGTAGAGATATCGCTGCTGCAAAGAGCGCGAAATGGGACTAACGGCGCGAACTCGGCCGTTCGCAACGCGCTTGCATCGGCTCTGCCAGCTGCGAGTGAAGAGCGCACAACAAAGTCAGTGCCAGCCCCTGTTTTGTAAAGCTGAATGCCATCGAGATGTGGGCTTCTCGGTGATAGAGCTTCCGGGAAACAGACTGCCTATACCAAGCAAAAATGTACAATCACGTCTACTAGCTCTTGTTAGTTTCAAGATAAATCGAGCAGCGGCCGCGTGAGTTCATGCGTACATGATGGCGGTCGTAGAAAGTGCAATTACAGCTGATGCAGTTTCAAAACACGTCACTCACGCCATTACTCACTCGTAATTGCATTCGTCGATCTGTAACCACCCACAGCGCCCGCCATTTCGTGTGCGGCGACCCGGACCCTTTACTCCGAGTTCGCGTCGTTTTTCGCAGTGTCGTTCTCGCCCTCATCGAATTGGTGGAAACGCCGTAACCGGAAGTGATGGCAACGGAAGTGACGTTCGGTTCCGGCTTTTCCACCAGTCAGACGGCTCGAGGCCAGGGCGAAAACGACACTTCTGAAGACGGCGCGCAAACTCGAAATACGGACCCTGGCTTGAACAACCTCTCTGTGCCTTTCTGCAGTGGGCCTGAGTGAATGCTCGCTTGCGTTTCGCCGTCTGACGAGGGCCGGTTACCCTGTGCATGTGCTGCGAAGGGAGCACTCGGTTTGTGTCGGATGAAGACGTCAGAATGGCGCCCGGACATCCGTCATCTCGCGCACCGTCATCGCTGTCGTATACTCGCCACACTCTGTGCGCAGAGAAGAGCTCCGTGATTAGCGACTGCGACGACGTCGAAATCATGACTGAGAGCCGCGAATGAGGCCCTCGCGTGATTGCGGGGCCTTGAGGCGCTCCGTACTTGGCGGATCTGTCCCCCTCAGTGTGGGACGAGAAGGAGGAGATCAGGGGGCCAGTGCTGGAGGAGGTCGAAGTGAAGTCTCGTCGGGAACTGCTGCTTGCAGACGAGAGAGAGAAAACAAAAAGAGAAAAAGAGGTGAAAATGTGCGGCGCGTCGTCTGTTTAGCTGCATCCGCCGGCGGTGCAAAAAACGGGGCGCGTGACGCGACAAACGTCGTGTTCCAGCGTCTGTTACAAGAGTACCGAGGAGTTGATCCGTGCAGCGTGCCTTCGTGTAAGGGCTGCGGAAATTACGCGTGCGTGTCTATGCTCCGTCCGCACAAGACCTCCCCCTGTCCCTCCCCCCTTTTTTCATTGCTCTGTCCGATGCCGTCACATCCGCCGGGGGTGCATTCTACTTCCGGCGGCGCGTGATGAGGTGCCCTTGAACCGCAACATCTACATCCGCCGGCGGACATCAAAGGTCGCTGGGGCATTAACATCATCCGTGCATGTCGCCGTACAGACTCACGAGGGTGTGTATTCAGGCGGCTATGGACAGCTTGAGGCACGCCGAACTTTTGCGTGTTTTGTGGCTTTCTGTATACCTTCTTGAAGTACAGAAGAAGCTGCTACACAGAAGAAGCAGCTTCTTCGAACTTCCCGGTTTTGGGTTTATGACCCAGGGGTGGCACGTCTTGGGAGTCCGCGCATCGTCAGTGGCCATGCGGATATCGCCTCGAGGGCGCGCTGTGCGAGTCTGTACCTAATGAGTTCTTGATAATCCCTAGAGCGCATGCAGACTGACTGAATGCTACAAGAAGCCCGCGTTAGCCCCTCATTATGAAAGAAAGCTTATTGACCCACTATTAGCAGAACGTTGATGGGCAATTTGTTGTCTGCGTACTTGGATTGCGATTACCACCCGTTCCCTAATACGGCCGAGTGAGGCGCCTGCGTGCGGTCAATCCTTCTAACTCATGTCGGCTTAGAAATTACACCTCATACTGCCGTAACTTAACACAATGCTTGCCACAGGCGGCCACGCCAAAGCGGTGCCAATCATGAGAGAAAGCTCAAGAATTCATTTATCGACTCGCAGCTTGCGGCGCACACCGTATACATATACAGACCAATACATATACCGTATACATACACATATGCATATACATATCCATATACGTATACAATACCGTATACATATACATATATCCGCATACAGACCCGAAATTGTAGACAACGGAGCTACTGCTTTGCTTCGCAAACCGCAGGTGATTTGAAGGTTTTCGAAGGTGCCGTGATTAAAATACCTGTACTTTAAGGCGCCTCTGCTGCAGAGAGTGCTACGATCTTTTTCGGGATACATATATCGGTCGCAGAGACGCGCCTCTCAATCGTTCAGTTCCCGTTGTTGCTTTTCAGCGCGGCCCGCCAGCAGGCGCTGGCTGCTGTAGGGCTCCATTCCCCCGCCCCGCGTCGAGACAAATCGAGAACAGTCTCGGATAGAAAAGAAAGCCCGCGCGCCTTCTCCATGGACGGTTGGCGCTGCACCTGCCGAGCAGTTAGTTATACACCAGGAGGAATCGTCGCTGGTTTGTTTCTGTGTGCGATATATCCGGACCTTATACGGACATGTCTATCTCCGTCTCTCCCTAGTACAAAGCGCGTCTTTCTGCCGTTGCGGTGGTGGCCGCTGGCCCAAACCCCGAGCTCTCTCGCCTTCGCCGTAATCTCGCCGCCGGTGGTGCGGCTGCCACCGCCGAGAAAACTTCGCAACTTCTCCGGGCTCTGGCGCAAGGGGGCCTCCATTCATCACGGCCGAGCCTCTGACAAATTGAGTGGCGCGACTTTTAATCTTCTTTAAACCCGCGCTTTTTCTTGGCGGTGGCCAGTGGCTCCTCTGTTTGCCACTCTCTCGCGTCTCTTTTTCGTCGTCTTGGAGCGTTGGTCCGTGTGATGGCGCTGCGGGCCGCACGATGCGAAAGTGAAGTCGGGTCGTGATTGCTTTGGATCTTTTCCTTCGCATGGCGCGCTCTGCCGCGTCTTCTTTCCTCCCCTCAGCCATGAGCTCGCCGCTCGCACAATATACCGCTGCGGTTTGTGATAGAGCCGCGCGCGTTATATAGAGCTGGTCCGCACTCTGCGCGCTCTCCTCCACCACCGCCGCCATTGCTCGGTGGAGCGCCGCCGCGTCCATTATTTAGGGCCGTACCGGGGAACTGACATCCGCTGCGTTAAACTGAACGCCCGGCGTCCGCAGGCGCCATTACTCACGACGGGGCGCGTTCTCTCCGTTAGCGTGACTATCAGCGCGAGACGATTGCGTGTTTTCTGCCGCACAACACGTGCGCGGTTGGGTGGAATGTCCGGCTTGGTTGCGGGATGATGTTGACCACGCGATGCAAGAAAAGTGAACCCCGCCGACGGTGTCGAAGCCGCTCACCGGTAAAAGCCAGCAGCCGCTGCTTTTGCGTGCTTTAGCATGCTGCAGGTAGCTAGCTATTCGTCCCAGAACAAAAAACGCGTAGAAAAAAAACACTCACAATAAGAGAAGCTGTGAGCTAAAAATAAATGACTAAAAGGGGGGGGGGGGGGGCTACAGTCATCGCAACCATCGGTTAGTTTTCGTTCGTTATAAGCGCACGAATGGCTTTACTTACATTTGTATGCATATTGGCAGAGAATTCAGGTGGTCGGTGAGGGTGAGGGAGTTTTGGAGTTTGCGGGGAAAGGGCTGCCGCTGCTAACAAAGGGCAGGGTTAATTTGGAAGTAAGCGGGAGAAGCCTTGGCCGTCTAATGAAGTATTAGGGTTATGCGCTCACTCACTCTCACTCACTCACTCACTCACTCACTCAATCGCGCAGCCTCTCTCCCTTCATCCAGAGAGAGAGAGAGAGATAAATTTATTGATTGTTAATGTCACAGCTTAAGGTCCTGATTGAGTCTCTCTTCCAATCCAGCGGGCGTTCTCTCTCAGTGAGTTCATTGTTAAGTTCAGTTCAAGTTCACTGAACTCTGTTGCAGCTGTTCTCGCTCTGTGCCAACAGCCATGTCATTTATTTTCATTTCATTTTCGTTTATTTACTGTTCACAAAGGACATGAGGATGTTGTTCAGTAACCCATATTGCATAACCCCCACCCTCGTTCCACGCTAGTCGGAGTGTCGAGAGTCGGGCCACTTTGCCTACAGCTTTCTGAAGCGAGCGTTGACTTTGGTCCCCATAAGCACGAACGAATTCAGCACCGCGCTGCTAGCGCGATTCGGAAGGCGAACCGACGTCGGAGCGTGTTCGGCTCGCTCTCGCGCGCCTGATGAGACGAAACTGAAATTGTGTTTCCTCCAAACTGTTGTTGTTGTTGTGGCTGTAGGAAGAAGGAAAAGAAAATGCACGGGCCTGCTACTGACTCTGTAGCTGAGCCACCTCCGCTGCCTCGTGCAGACAGAAGAGAAAATAGAGAAGAAAGAAAAGGAAGAGGGAGAGAAAGACGCGCGCCGCAACAACAGCCGTCGTCCACCACCAGCGGTGGCGTGTGCAATGACGGCCTACAACAGAGAAAAATTAGGTGCCAGGCCAGCCCCTGCCGCAAGCAGCGGTGACCCACCTGCACCAGCCCCATCAGGGCAGAGCATCTTATCCAAACTGCGAAGCAGCGCCGATGAGCTCACTTCTCGGGCGCGAAATGCGTTCGCGTGTCCGTCTCGTTGTTTGGCACGTATATATATGCCTCGTCTTTTCGCGCTCGCCGACGTACTCGCTTTTTCCACGTATCGGCCGCCGCCGCCGCCGCCGCGATGTTCGCCGTTCGCCTTCGCCGAGTGATTGTTTTACTTGGTTTTCGTAAAATTAGCTGAGAAACGCGCACCTGCCCGTATAGGAATCAACGAGAAAACGCGCGCTCCGGTTCTGGTGTACGGCGGAAACCGAATTAGCGTTCGCGTGCGAGAGCGCGCGGGCCTCTCTTTACTAAGGCTTATAACTTTTTTTCGAGTGCTTTTTTTTTCTCTCCCTCTTTCGCCTGATTCGCATTGCGGCCGCCGTTGCTTTCGCGGGTATGGGTAAAAAATGGGCTAATCTACCTCTTGCCAAGCGCCGGCGGCGGCCGCTTGTGCGCGGGGGCGTTATTAGCCTCCATTTCTCGGGGCTTTCGCGGTGAATAACGATTGTCCGCCGCCCGCGCTTCGAAGAAGCTACGCCATGTTTAAACAAAGAGCCAAGAATGATGAATAATGCTGCGTGTGTGTGCAATGGGGAGCGAGTTGGCTGCGCAAAATTGCCTTCACTAGCACGAGCTGCTTAGAGAGAGAAAGAGAGAGAGAGAAAGGATTGAAAAAAAAAAGACGATAGTGCAAAAGAAAAGCAATGACAAACATACACACGTCCAGCATCGTGCTTTTGTAGAGCCAGGCAGGAAGCAGGCGCTTTTCTTAGTTTTCGTGAATATACGCATATAGCCAGGAAGGCATATATCACCTGTATCTGGCCGGGAATTACACGGTATATTGAAGCTTTCCGCCGCCGCTGAAGGTATAGGTCCGATCGCGCGCAGACATCAAAATTGATTTTCTTTCGGTTCTTGTAGTTTTTGTAGCGCGCTTCCTTTTCTTCTTTCTTTTTTTTTTTTTTGTTTGATTCTCCGTCGGCGTTTTGTTTGGGCTGTACGTGTATCTAGCCCGTTGTACGCTGTTCGTATCTGCGTTGCTGTTTAGGTTGATTGTTTGCTTGCGGGATAAAACGCGGGAGCTGTGCAGTTTTCGCGTGGCATATACCCCTTATATGCGGCGCGCTTATATATGCCCTCCAAACTTATTTGCTAGGAGATTCGTGTGCATATATTTGGGCTGCTGCTGCTGCTGGCAGTCGGGCAGAAGTTTTTCGCCGCGAGCGGTGGTGTCCGCGTACTTATCCTCTCAGGTGGCCCATATATGCATGACCGCAGCGCTTCAATCCGATTGTGTTCAAAACCTGTGCGGAATTGTGGTGTTTAAACATGGTTTGCAGTGATATATATATACGAGTCAACGATCCTAGCGACTAACAACACTTATATCTTCTTCATGTAAAAAAAAAAAAGGAAACAAGAAATAGCAAAATAGCATTCATCGAGGAAACCGGCGGTGTTTATTTTAACATTAAGAACACCCTTGGCTTTTTATCGCGAAAGCAATACTGCTAGCACTTCGAGCCTTTGGCGTATCGTGGCGCCTCCATACATGACCTTTCACGTGACCGTGTGACGTCACGCCAGACCGAGAGACGGGGCCCCAGCTCGCGCCATCGGATGGTGGCGGTGAGTCCTTACAGGAGACGCAGCGGTGACGTCACGCCATTTTTCACGTGACCGTGTGACGTCACGCCAGACCGAGAGACGGGGCCCCAGCTCGCGCCATCGGATGGTGGCGGCGAGTTTCATACACGGCGCTGTGTCGCAGCCGAGAGAGGGTGCTCGCTGTTTGTGACGTCACGCTAGGAGGATAAAGGGGGCTGTGGCTCGGCTCATCGCAGTAGTCGGGGCGTAGCCTGTCGGATGATGCATATAAGGCGTATAAGGCCCATTTAAATGGGCAAACAAGAAGTGAATTAAGCTACTAGAAGCAACCAGAAGCAACCAACAGCAGCATCCGTGCTTTCGCATTACTCCAATGTAGATTCTGCAGTGCTCTAATTTTTTTGTTGTTTCTTTGAATAAATTGTATGTTAATGGAAATAAAGACAATTCAATTCAAAGGAGGCGTCGGCAGATGATTATTGCGCATGGATGCGGTAATGTCTGTTGTGGACTCAATAATCGCATATTAATCGCAGGGATAATCCGCTGATTTTCATACAACACCCTAAACCTGCGCGGAGGGACAACTAGCACATAAGCTCTCGATGGCGTTGTTACCCTCGACACGACAAGCATATTCGACGTTCTGTTTCGCCCACTTTATAGTTAAAATCGAACACACCTCCATTATGGGGACAGGAGTTGACGTAGGAACGTCAGCATATATATATATATATATATATATATATATATATATATCTTAATCCGGGGTGCGTTTTTACATGTGATGCCCAGCGGCGTTGTTTCACACGTGGCAGAGTGGACTTGCGGAAAGCAAAAACCGCCCTTTCAGTCTCTGAGAAAAAAACGGGCCATGCTGGCAATGCCTATATCGTAATTGGGGGGCGGGGGAGGGGGGGGAGAAATAGAAAAAGGGGAAAAACAACCGACGATCTTGAACACGCTTTTAACTAACAATAATTTGCTTTTCTTCGCCTTTGTATCTTGCATAGAGTGCAAAAACCTAGTTAGTCTGCCTTCTTCAGCTGCACATGCGCTGAGACCGCATTTGTGGCAAAGCTCGCCTCGAATTTTCGGCGAACTTCAGAAAAGAAATCGCAGCATCAGCTTGCGCGAGCGAATGGGCAAAGAAGGACGCTAAGCGATGCTGCGTATATACCAGCCAGAAAATGGCTGCGGTGGCATAATTCGTACACGGCGGAGGCGTCTAACTGGGGATAAATTTACAGAATGCCCACTGCTGCGTCCGTGGCGGAAATTAACTTAGCCTCCCTGTCTCTCTTTCTGCCGGCGCTGGAACCGCCCGCTGGTGGCCCTGGATCGCATGCGCGAATTACGCCGCAAATAAAAGCGGATAACGAGGTGGGGGAGATAGCTGTAGGAGAAAAAAAATAATAAATTTGGGAAGAGAATAAATGGGAGCAGCTATAAACGGGCGGTTAACTTGGCACCATGCGGCGGCAACTTCCATGCGCGGGTCTTCAAACCGCAAATTAGCACGAGCGCGGAAGTGGGCGGGCGTAGTTTTCGGTTCCTAATTGAGCACTTCGCTTTCGGCGCGGTTTTTCTACCGGAGAGGAGACGTTTTTGGAGGGCGGGGCCGCCCGAACGAACCAACTAACGCGGAATGGGAGCCCGCGATTAAATGCTGCTTCGCGGGAGCAAAAGCGGTCAGTGCAGGAGGGGGAGGGGGGGGCTGGAGGGTAGATGGAACAGCCTATAGCAGTTGGTTCGCTTGGTCGGCCTTCCCCTCCGGGCTTGGTCGTTTCTTTCGCGCCTTTCGTTACTATTAAGACGAAAGCCTTTAATGCCTCATCGTTGTCGTGGACAAAATGTGCCCCGCTTTTGCGGCAACTCTGATTGGTCGAGACGGGATGACGTAATGAAGGTCTCGACCAATCACAAAGCACCACCACTGTACGCGCGAATGTGTGCCTTAGTTTATATGGCCAAATGCCAATCAATGATTAATTACTAATCAACGACTAGTTAAAATAATGATTAGTTAATTACTAATCAACGACCAATCACTAAGGATAGTTAATGAATAATTAAGCAATCATTAACCACTCTTAATAATTAATTATTGCTTGGTTAAATAATTTATTGTTGATTAATTAGACATTGATTAATGCAATCAGGCTTTCTCCTTATACTGGTCGCTAAAGTCCATCGTGATTATTGCTTTTTCTTTCTATGTCTTCTGGATGTTGTCGTAACCCCTCTCCCCCCTTCCCCATGTCCTACAGTGTCTCCGCATAGCTATAATATAGAGCACGTCTCCGTGCGCTCTCATTCAATTCAGATTCACTGCGTCCGGTGTGGAGCTAGTAAACAGTAGTAGCAGCCGGGCAAAGACATTCTTGGGCGCCGAAGGCACTGCGCGCGCATGCGCCCGGAACGAGCGCCCGCCAGTATATATCCTCATCTTCCCGTGTAATGATGACGCAATAAGCGGTGGAGGGTTCTAAACCGAGCCCGCTTAACGTCCGGCGCCGCAGTCGACCTCGCCATGTGGCGGAGGCTAATTGTTATGCACGCATTGTGGAAGCCACTCGTTCGTCCTGGCAGGCCGCGTGCGGTTATTATGCAGCGGGTCGAAGTTTGCTTCTTTTCTCTTCTTTATTTCTTTATTTATTATTGTTTTTATTTTGGTCTATTTTGGCACCCGCCTTTTGCTCGCCTCTTTAACGACTGCGTGCGCGGACCGTGTCGGCGTGCGTTCGCGCAGTGCGACTGTGCAGATACCTGTGGCGCTCGCGGGCTCGCGGTTGGTGGCGCAACTAGTTCGCTTGGTGTCGGTTTTCCGCTGGTTATTTTTCAATTAGTGTCTCGGTTGAAGCGCTGCGCGGCGGCCACACACTGCTGTGCTGCGCGCGATGCGTGCTCTTCTTCCCGGCTCGCGCATTATACGGGTAATCGGTTTGATAAGGTACCAAGGCACCCTATATGACAAGCCCCATGACATCGACCCCTAGCTGTATCTGTTCGGGCATCCTTCGGAAGCTATGCTGCCAAAGCCATACAAGGCAAAATTACTTTTGAAAAGGAATTAAATTACAATACTAATTACTTTGCTGAAAATCGCAGAAAAGTAATTAAATTACATTACTCATTACTGCTCGCAAAAGTAATGAAATTACATTACAATTACTTGTACTGAGTAATTCAATTACTTTGAAATTACTTTCTAGTTTCCATAAATGCAAAAACTAAGTAAAGCTATTAAACAAAACAACAACTTGTTCTCCAGAGTATTCAAGTTGACTATATATAGTTCAGCTCAATTCTGTCACCTTTTGCCAATCCGTTACGCTTGGCTTCGGATTGCAGCACGTCGTTCCTGCTTTCGCGCGCTCTACTTTGTTGTCTATTGAAGGAGTAGTGGCGCATTTTAGTAAAAGTAATTTCGAGAGGAATTAATTACTTTGCTCCGAAATTAGTACTAAAGGTAATTCATTACATTACTAAATTACCAAACTGAAAAGGTAATTCATTACATTACAAATTACCGAAGAAAGTAATTAAATTACAGTAATTTCATTACTGTAATTCAATTACTGCCATGCCTGGCCAAAGGTAACCAGGAAAGGGAAGAAGACATACATCTGTCCCCGCCGCGTGCTCTGTATTGTTCTGAGTATAGGGGGGCGAATTAGAGAGACGGTGCTGAGTCGATCGGCAGAGCTTTCTCTCCGCCGACGGAATCGAAGGACTATCGCCTCTGCTTCCGTACCTAGCCTTGGCTGTAGACCCGCATAAAGTTACCTGCGAGTGTAGTTATGAAGTTGTGGCTCTAAATCAGAGCGTTTATCTTGACCTAGTTCAATTTTTGGCGCCCTTTACGCGGCGGTCGGGGACAGCGGTTAACTATAGTCAGCAGAAATGAAGCAGCGATGTTTTTGCTTAAATATGGCAGTGCCAGTCACGGGACTTCGAACTGTGGAACAATGCAGACGCCCTTCTATACGCCGTAGGGGTCAGTGGTTGTTACTAGGATTTTTTTCTTTTCTTTTTTTTTTTTTTTAGCAAATCGTAGTCGTATATACCGGCTTACCGGACGCACCTATACATAGGCACAGTATTGGGAGAACGTTGAGCGATGTGCATCACGAACCTATTGACGTTGTCGCATTCTCAGGTGTGAAACGAAGGCCGGGGTGTCGAATCTAGTTTGCGCATCTTGGCGCCGTTTCACTTGTCCATTATAATTCTTTGAAAGGTTACATATACTTGCGCGACGAAGACGGGGCACAAAAAGGCACCCATACGACATGTACGGAGCGCTCCGTACATGTCGTATGTGTGCATTTTTGTGTCCTGTCTTCTTCGCGCAAGTATACGTAACCTTTAAAAGATGAACCAACTCGCTTAAACAAGAGTATTAATTATAATCCTTGAAGTTGTGCTTAACTGCTGTAATCAGGGAGCAACCCCCTCGAGAGCCCCATACCACGCCAGTGTGCCTGGTACTGCGAGCTGAGAAAGTATTCCACATGGTTGATGGGTGTCGGCTGTTCGTTCAGGTGGAAGATTTTTGGTGTTGGGTATCGCTTTGTCAGTTGGCCGTCCGTGCGTGCGGAAAGCGATCTGTGAAAAGGTCGTTTCGATACAAATAAATACGACGTTTTATTTTTTGTTCCAGCACCGCAGTTACACTCACTTCGCCTTTTTGGAAGCGCTTACTTGAATCCGGGGAAACAAACAAACCAAGCTTGCGAGTCCAAATGACCGATCGGAATCGGCGAGTTTGGTACATAAGACTTCGAAATGGAGGTGCGATGTACTTGCAACAATATTCTTTGCCAAAGCCTTCGATGCGCAGTCTTGCTTCAAAATATAACAGCGGGTCGCGAAGTGATGCATCAGACCGCCGCGTATGTGGGGCTGCCGAGAAATTCGCTGGAGTTTCACGATCTCTCCGAAATGCGGGTGCCTCGTTTGCCGGTAGAGTTCAAGCTCGAAAAGGAAGCTTCGGGGTCGCCGCCGTCCTGTCCTTGTGTGCTCGGACGCTAACACGGTATACCGAGTGATGGAGCACGCAGCCAGCCCGCGCGCCTTTTCAACCGCAGCTCTGCGAAGTGACTCCACATATAACGCCAAGCTTGAATCTGTCTTTCAAGGTGGCGCGGCGCGGAAGCCCCGCGTTGCCTCCCGGCCCCTTTCTGTATAGCGGCCCCGTGTTGTCGACCTGGGTGGCGTCGGACGCGACCTTGTCACGGGTGCGTGAACAGCGAGGACACCGATAGTGCAGCGCCCACGCCCTCGGGAGTAAACAAAGAAAGCGCAAACAAACAGCAAAGTAACGCTTCCCGCGCGCCGTCATTGGCCTCTCCCGTAGCCCGAGCTGTGGACAGCAGAAATCTAGGTAGAGAAAATTAAAACGGAGCGGCGTGCTACCGAAGCACGTAAACGGCGACCAGCGTAGAACTGGCGAGCGATGAACAGGCGGGCGGCGCTTCGATCGATAAGCGCGAGACCTCAGCCGGGAGGCCGGTTCATGCGTCTTTTGTGCGCGCTGCTGCTCGTACTGCGCAGCCCGAAGAACGAGGGAAGACGGGCTCAGTAGTGGGGAAAAAAAAAAAAAACAAAACTGCAGAGAAGCAGCTAACAAAAAAGCGCGCAAGTTGTAAGTGGCAAAGGCGCGGCCCTCTGGAAGGAAAAGGAAGAAGAAGCGTCCCACGCGTGTAGGAAGCGGAGCCGGTCCGCGGTGCGACCGATGATCGATTAGCGCTGCCGCCTCCTCGGCGGTAGCTGCCTCGTGGGCTGTAATCGTTCTGTCATTCCTGGCCACGACGGTCGGCGGAGACGACGCTTCGGTGCGTCTCGTGCACGCTCAAGAATTCGTGGCGGACGTCCCGGGCATACGTTCCGTCTCTAGCGACGAGACAGCCGCCGTGTCCCGTTCGCCCGGTTGAAACTTCATTTCCTTCCTGCCCGCCGCTGAACCCCCTCCCCTCCACCCATCCAGTATGCTGGGCCTGAAAAGTCAGAACGCAGTTCAAGGGCGTGAATCGGCGGGGGAATTAAGCGCGATCACACCGGCGTGACCCATGCTGCCAGAAAATCTCACCCGCGTTGTTTCTTCTGAACACGTGGGTGTGGAATCTCCCGCCGACTCGATGTGGCACGGTAGCTTTTCTGATCGTGCCGTGGTCGCACTCTATTGTTTGCAGCGTTATGAAGGTTAAGGGGGTGTTAGGCCAATCAGGGTGACCCACACTACATGGTTCGGGCCCTACGCTACTGTGCCACCGTCGGCCACAGAGAGGAGTGTATAGAGCTTAATTATTCCGTGTGCGCCATTCCGATTGATCCTTAACGTTCGCAAATGTGCAAAGAACTTGACAAACCGACTACAGTATGCATATAGTAGTAAGATAATGTCAGCAGGAAAGGAGTCCATAGGGGGGGGAGCGGCTCTACACACGCATGGAGCGCCGTTGCCTGTGAGCTGTCCACGTTCACCGATGATCGTCCGTCTCGTTTCTATGCACGAAGCTGCTACGTGGTCGCAGTTCTTCAGGGCCCTTTTGAGGGCATCACTCTGAGCGTGAGCACTCGCGACCCGTTACGACCTATATTCCCCTAACCGATAAGGTCTGCCTATCGGTCAGGGGAAGTGCAACGCAGTGACAGTGCCCGTATGGGTGCAACAGACGATAAACAGGACTATCATTGGAGGTGCCAGAGAGTGGCATTCCCTATATTCGGGAGCTAGGGGCAACACTGGTCCACTGTAGGGCCTGAGTTTGCTGAAACTTTGCCATCTCTTTCCCAGTATTGAACCTTTCCTTGTGCTGCTTGGGTTGTTCCCAGGCAGATATTGACCAGAAGGGCTTGCCGTAATTTTCGGTGGCCATTTAAACAGAGTGGCTTCGGTGTGCGAGAGTGGCCTAGACGCGCTCGTGGGGAGCGCGCGGGAGACGACAAGGCGGCTCTCCGGTCACTTCCTGAAGAAGCAGCGCCTCGTCGCATTATTGTGCGGGACAGATCGGGGGGATGAAGTCATCAGGGGATCAACGGACAGCGGCTAGTGGTTATCTTTGCGTGCTGGGCGGATTATCTCTGGATGGCTCTCCGAAGACGGATGGCCAGTCATCAACGTCTTTCACGGTCGGCACCATCCCATTACCGCCGCAATCAGGTTCGCCTCGGCGAGGCTTCTAGGCCGGCCTTCCGCCGCGCGTGCTCGCCGGGTACTTTCTGCGCCGTGGTCGCTGTGCTGACTCTGCACCGTGATTGATCTAATCGGGTAGGCTAACGCATACAAATAATGTGTACCGCGTACTGCTAGCGTGACGCCGGGGCGTGCATTGGTCATATGGTTCTTGAACGGGCCCTAGAAGGCTGTCACACGGCTCGCCGCTTTCGCCATAAGCGCCGCCTGAAGACTGTACATCTTGAACGTTTCTGTGCAAAGGTCCTGGGGCGAGGTTTTCCTGTGTGCGTTTGGATTTGAGTTGACTTAAAACTATTCATTGTTGCTTAACACAGCTGTTAGGTACAGCGAGCGGAATTTGCAGCGCAGTTGAAGCGCTTGATTCTATCGCAGAGAATGTACTTTACGCTACTATTGAAATGTAATTTCAATAATCACTTTGGAGCAGGCGGTTACGGGTATACCTTTCGCCATGCCGCTTTTCTGATACCGTATACCTATAGGCAAACTTGCGGTTGATGGTGCGCTGCCTTTTATCGCGGTTGTGTACGCAGACGGCCGATTTTCTATGAATGCGAAAAGGAAGCCGCCCGTGTGCCGCGATGTCATTTGCACATTAAAGAACATCAGGTGGGCGAATTTTCCGGAGCCCTCCACTGCGGTGTCTCTTATAGCATGAGTTGCTTTGGGATGTTAAACTCACCAAACCAAACTTTTGTGCAAAATAACTATATATTTTCATTCACGCACTGTAAATTATCTTTTAGATTGCGCTGTAGTTGTCATAACTGTGTTGGCAGTGCACGTGTCTGCATACCGTTTTCCGGAGCCCTCCACTGTGGTGTCTCTCATAGCCGGAGTTTCTCTGCGATGTTAAACTCACCCAGCCAAACTTTTGTGAAAAAATAAGTATATATTTCATTCACACAGTGTAAATTACTTTTAGATTGCGCTTTAGTCGTCTTAACTGGAGTGCACACGTCTGCATACCCTTTTCCGGAGCCCTCCACTGCGGGCATAGCCTGAGTTGCTCTGCGATGTTAAACTCACCAAATCAAACTTTTGTGCAAATATGAGTATATATTTTCATTTACGCAGTGTAAATTATCTTTTAGATTGCGCTTTAGTTGTCTTAACTGTGTTGGCAGTGCACATGTCTGCATATCGTTTTTTGTTTTCGCGGGCGATCGCATGAGAGCAAGCGAAGTTCTTTGATCTCTGTACACTTCAGATGCACTAAAACGACGCCGCAAGAAGCTTTCCAATCCAAGTTACTTCGATCAAGTTAGTCCAAATGGCCACCTAACCTGACAGTCAGAAAACCCATCGAATGCGTCTAGGGGTTTACGACGCCGAATCTTCGCCAGAGGCACTGGTTTTACGAACATAATACGAACACATGGGTACGCACAGCTAAAGGTGAATTTTCAGCACGCGTAGAAAATTTGTCAGAATGCGAGCTGTTTGAGCGGACAGGTCCTGTTCCTAAAATCTGCGGACCGGTAAAAACATAGCAGGTGCTCTTTGATGCTCTCGAATACGTTCGGTATTGAGGGCTGGTGTACGTGTTTTCGTCCGCCTAGCCTGCGTCGGCAGGGCATGTGGTTGTTTCGCTGTTTCTCTTCTTCACCAGCATTGCTCTTCTGTGTCGTCGCTCGCCGGCTTCTTTTCCCGACCCATCTTCTTCCCCGGTCTCCGGAACCGTCCTCTCGGCGTCATTTCTTTCTCTGTGGGGTGACAAAGTGGTCGGACGTGCTGTTTGGAAACACGCACGTCGGCCCACTCGCGCCGGCTCTTCCTTTCAGCCTTGCCGCCGTCGCTGCGTCCCGAGTTTTCTTTCCCTCCCACTATTCCCGGTTCTTCCTAGTTTCTGTTCGCCTTTTCCCCCCCCCCCTCGTCCTTCCCCTGCCCTCTTTCTGTGCCTGTCCTGTTTCTCTCCTCCTCCAGTTAGTGTGTCCCCTCTCTCGCAGAGTTCTCTTTGGCTCGTTCTTGGCGGCGTGATTCTCGCTTTCCCCATTTTGCTCGGTCTCCTTTCACGTCCCGTCGTTCTGTTTGTGGTTCCTGTCTTCCTCCAAGCTCATTGAGGAGAGAGCGCAGTGCGTCCTGTGCTTCAACGGCGGCTCCTCTTCGTGTGCATTCGAAAGCTGTGTGTGTGTATGTGTGTGGAGGACAGCGGAGACGCGTTTTTGGTTTTCCATCGACCGAACGCGCCGGCACCGACGCGCCGCGGCTTGAGACGTCGCATCTTCTTCAGGGCGTCGCCGTATGTCTCTCGGTTGCGGTTCGAGCGGAAGGGGGTGGGCTCCGGCGTGCGCCGGTCCTTTCGGACTCCTTCTGTTTAATGCACTCGTCTACAACGCACGCACGCACGCACGCACACACACAAACACACGCACGCACGCACGCAGGGCGACTATATATATAGTCGTCCTTTTTCTGAGGTGAGTCCTCCCTGCCTCCTTTTGACTGTCTTCCACGTATTACTGCTCCATCGCCATCCCACGATGCTCTTGTCGTAGTTGTTATATACGGCGACCTACTTTCAGGCGCACCCATGAGCGGCTCGCCGCTACGGGCGTTCACACTGGCTAACCCGGTTTAGGTTCGATATAGTGATGCGTATGCAAAACAAACGAGTCTTACACCCTGGGCGCCGGTGGTTAGTTCAGTGGATTCGCGACTGCAGGGAGTCGTCGGGCTGGGTAGCATGCATCCCGTGACGGCCGCTTTTAATTCAACCACAAAATGGTCTCGCGAACTCCACGAGCCGCCCTGTAAGTCGGCCTAAAATTATAAGCGACGATATTTCTCGAAAAATTGCAAAGGTGTTCGTCGTTCGTTCCCTTGTAGAAGTGAAGGTGGTTCAGAGTGTTTGGATTTATCGTTGTTCAATCGTCGCACTGTTTTGCGCGGTCTGCTTTTCATGATTACGCAGTTGGCTTCTACAGCTATGGGGAGTCGATGTTTTATATAGGTGGTTCGAAGAGCTTCCTTGCTTACTTTCGGTCTTCAAGGCGCTCAGTAATGCCCTATAAGATTTAGTGAAGTAGCGGGAGCTGAAGCGACAAATGTCACTAGTGGGGCGCGCTATCTTATGCTATCCAGCGAAAGATTGTGGTTGGGCTCAATTTAAAGTCGGCAAACAAGCGTGTATAGATAAACCCGCCAAAGTAAACTAGAACGGTCTGGAACAATGTGAAAACATTCTCGCTTGGCTGCAGTCGTTCAAGATAAATTTCGGAGCCTCTTACGCTACAAATAAAGTTACGAAGTTGCGTCTCGGAGACACATAGCGCGAACAAGGAAAGAGCACAATGTAAATCAGCACACTGAAGCAAAGTGGTGAAACGTTATGCTAGCGGTTCTTGGCAGCGAATAACAACGATTAAGTCCGGCAATGTTAAATCCCTATATTAATAATTTAGGGGCCTGCAGTCATTTATGAGGCCCGCACCGCGGCTATGTTCTGCGTTACTCTGAAGTGCGCCTACAGCAAGGCTAAACTGTGCGGTATGTACGGCCTTCCAAATATTTAACTGGTGCGCGGCGGCCTCATTCTGAGCGTTGCTGATTATAAAAACTCTGAAACTTTCCAGTATAAGCAAATGCTCGCCAAGTCCTTACTTAATCTTAAGCTTCAGCGAGTTTTATTCGCCCTAAGACGCAGGAGAACAGAAAAGGCGGCCGTCACGCATGTCAGTTAAAGATTTGGTTGACTGTACGCTTAAAATTTAGGCACGGCAACGCACCGCAACCGAAAATAGAAGAATGTACGCTGCAGCCGCGCTAGTGTCATGACCGACTACAAACCTGGTAACTCACACCATGTTGTGCTGCAGTTGTAAGTGCGGCCTGTGCTTTTTTCTTTTTTTTCACTTGAATTAAAAGGAGTTTAGGGCGGGGCGCGCGCGGCCACTCTAGCTGGGCGCAGAGCACAGTCCCTGCAGCATCTCGCGGTTGCGGCGCGGCAGTCCGCTCGTGCGTCGGATACCCTCCGTGGTAGCAACGATCGCGAAATGGAAAACCGCCTCCATTGTAACGGCCACTAAAACAGCCCCGGGGTGCCCTGGGCGCAGTCTACGGCGCCCCGCACCCACCCGTAGATTGGCCCTCTGGCCTTCCGAATGTAGGCGGAAGGGTCGAGATGGAGCGGGAGCACCGCATCGTTTCTGGCTCCAAACGCTATTCCGTGATAGCTATCATGGGGGATGGACACGCCAAGGAGCGCCCGGTCGTGACTCTGCTTCCTCCGCCGCTGCGGGGAGAAAGACACACACGCGACTCCGGGGGAATAGAGTTCAGCAAGAAGATCGCCCTCTGGGTGCGCGCTGGGCTCTATCTGGAAGCCGTCGTTTCGCCGTTCGTCGTTTTTATAGTGGGCGGGCAACGAGGGAACGTAAGTGGTAGGGAGAGGGGGAGGTGGCGCTGTTTGCGCAGAAGCCGCTCGCTGGCCACGAACTCTGCAAGTGCCGTGTTTTCACGCCGTTATTCCCACGTATACATAAGGTGCATACGGATGCAGTCGTAGTTGTTGCACCGAAGCGTTGCGTAATCTGTGAATGTCGACTTGTGCTCTAGTAACTTTGTATTCCTGCTTACGTTTGGTGCGCCCCCTTTTAGCATTCTGAACCTTCGCCCATGCACTTGTGCCACGGTGTCGCTAGCTGTGCGATGCCGGCTTTGCCTACTGTGACTAGAGTGAACCGGTGCATGCTTGGTGTACTGTTTCGTCGTAGCTGCCGAGCAGTTGCGAGCGTTGTAAGGAGCAAAACAACATACGTGCTGGGATCGTCAATATGTCGGCGATCACAGCATGCATTTTCTCTTCACCGATGCATTGGGAGCTGCCCTCGTAACGACAGCCGACCCAAAAACCGCACGAAAGGTCACCTCCACTCCCTCCCCTTTCCTTTTCATGATGGTCTGTTCGCTGGGTTGGCTGTGTCTTATACGCTGCTTTTGCTTTGTCTATCGTCTACGAAAAAAAAACAAAACACATTAGCCACCCTCTCAGGATGAGGGAGAACTTTCCGCCTGGCAGGGATGCTGACTCATCTTGGGAGAGAGGTTGATGTCGTTGGGTTCGAACTCAGTGTAGCTTTAATTAGGGTGCTGGGATCATCAAGATTCGAAGCATCATGCAGCTAGCCGCCTTTTTATGAAATATAGAATTCGGAGCTCGATGGGAAGTATTGCTGGCGCTGCAGCGAGTCGCGAAAACCCTTCAGCCGCCTTAGTCGATGATTCTATTCTTCGTTTGCATTACATAACTCGCGCCATCGTGGGCTCATAAGGTGTTGCCTTACCGTTAGAGGCTGCGCCTATACTGATATAGCGGCGCTTACTTTGCAAACGAATGCTCAGAGCGCTGCAACACGACGACAACAACTGAGGAGGGGCTGCAGTCCTAAGGCTGTAGCCGCTCCTCAGTTGTTCAAGCACAGTACACTGTGAAATGTCCACGTTTAAATACTCGCGTTGTGTCACGTCACAGATAAAACCGATCCCTTGCACACACACACACCCCAGGTGGTCGAAATTTCCGGAGTCCTCCACTACGGCGTCTCTCATAGCCTGAGTTGTGTTGGGACGTTAAAACCCCACGAACCAAACCGAACACACACTCTTGTGTCTCGCGTGCAGGCCGTTCGCTTTCCGGGTCACATATCTATTCTCTTTTTCCAGCACTGTCGTCCGTTCTTTCGCTTTGCATTTTGTGGGCGTGCTTTGGCCGTCGACGCTGGCTGGGCGCGGTGCTAGCAGTGGAAAGCCACTCGAGGCAGCCGCTGTGAGGCGTCAACCATGCTGCTGCCGCTACTCGCGACGGCTCGGTCATTTTGGCGCGCCGAGAGCCGCCTAAAAATGGCTGCCATTGCCGGGTGTTGGCGCTGGCGATGGGGCCGCCCTTTCGGCGAGTTTTGACCCGTGAGAGAGGAGGATCGAGGTGAGACGAGCGAAAGGGAGAAGAAGCGGGCGCTGCTGCCGCCCCCTAATGCGTTCGAAACTGGCCGCTTTTGAAGATTGCTGACTAGGCATGCGCCGCCCCGGGAACGCGGGCCGTTGCGAAAGAAAGCGCGCTGAGAGCGGGAGAGAATAGGGGACCGGCGGTGTAACGACAGTGCGGAAGGCGAAACGAAAGTGCAAATGGCAGCAGTGCTTAGACGCCCGGCTAGAGCTAGGCAGCGGCGTCTAGGGAGTTTTTATAGCTTTTGCTCTTCTCTCTCTCTCTCTCTCGTCGCGTTTTGTTTGAGCTTTTCGTTGTGCTGCTATCCCGTCGTTTCTTTTTCCCTCTTTGTAGTGTTCGGAAGCCTTGCAGCCTCAGCGCTTTAGCCGAGGCTTCGGGTTGCTTCGCGCGGATTGTGTGTGTGTGTGTGTGTGTTTTTTTTTTAATTTTCTTTTCTCTATATCCTTGCGTTTCTGGAGCGCTTTTCGCTTTTGTCCCAAGAAGAGCGCCCGGTTGTTCCGGGCATCCGGGTTCTTTTCAAATATTTACGGGCTTCCATCCTTCTCTGGCTTTTAATGCTCGCGTACGGTTTCTTACGACGCCTACTTTTTTTTTTTTTACCCGCCCCTGCGCTGCTGTGCCTCCAAATCCGGAGTCGGGGAAACTCGGTGTCGGCGGGATTGGTCGTTGTCGCGCCCCCGCACACGACCCCGCACTCTCTTCTTCCCGCGCGAGGATTTGCTCCGCTTTCGACGGCGGTGGCCGCGAGACCGTGCTTGGTTTCGGGGAGGAAATTAGGTGGCCGCTATCGTTCCGGCTATCGGGCGTTTTTCGCACTCTTCTCAATCTCTCTGGCGTGTATACCGTCGCGCGGAAACTGGGTGCAATGCGCGCAGGGGTTCCTGAAAACCAAGTTCTGGCCTGAACTCAATTTTAAATTTTCCGCGTCGCCAATCGCGGCGAAGTAAGTGTTTCTGTTGCTGTTATCTGTTTAGTGTGGATTCACAGACGCAGACAATTAGTGCGTCGGGTGTATATTATACCGTCGAAGAAATAACACAGGACGACATCCATTCAGTGTGCTTCAGAAAAGTCGTAGAGCGCCAGCATGTAGAAACACTCATAAACAAGAAACACACACAAAACGCGCTGTTTGTACCATATATAAGTTCCCAGATCTTCGATTACATATTAGTAAGAACAACAACAATAGTTATACTGTAGGTGCAATGTAGGTGCAACGTAGGTGCAACCTGTAGGTGCCCTTGACCAGCTATGTGGGGGCTCGCACTGGCGCTGTATAGCTGTCTCGTGTGTCATCGAATGAGTATTCTTTGCTTATGCGCTCACTCACTCCCTCGGAGCTAGTGGTGTGGGCGTGCAAAAACCTGCCCTGAATCGGCGTGCACCGATGTGCGCAGTGTTGTCCCCAGTGTACCCCGAAACATACGCAGAACGCGTCGCTCCCCAGCGGTTCACTCTTTTTACTGGCCGGAAACCTGTCGGAGCGAAGGCTGACGCAAGATGAACAGGAAACAGAGTGTTCCTTGTGTCGCAGACCAACATTCTCACTCGAGGAATATTTCCAATGTTAACATTATGGCCTGGCGGCGACCGCTCGTTACTAGATCGGGTTAAACAGAATTTGCAGTTCAAGTGAACCTGTTCTGTTCCGGCGCAGCCGTAAAGCCGAACCGCGCTTTATCGATCTATCGCAAGCTTGCTCTGGTCTGCGGCTCACACCCGCGTGACCAATAATTTCCTTACATATGGGCTCCTCGTTGTGCCGGCGAGCTAGGGCTGCTGAAGACAGCACTGCGCGTTCAAATATAATAACCTCCCCTCGAAGATGGATGAGTGTAGTGGGGCCGTGCGGGGGCCCAGGGGCCTGCGTGCCCCGAACTCCTCTGTTAAAATAAATGTTTTTACTACTACTACTACTACTAGTAGTGTGATTCACACGCGCTGAAGGAGTTTGTATAGATGAATGAGTGCACATCCTCGTTTGAAGGCCGGTTCATTTTTGACGATTTGCGTCTCGTTGCCGTTGAAATAAAAACATTTTGAGTCTCCTTTATCCCAGCATTGCAATTTCGGCGGTTTGCCGTTGCGAGTGCGTGGGCGCCGCCTGCTTTACGAGCGCATCACGTCGAGTATGAAACGGACTTTGGGGTGGAGGAGGAGCGACGGGGCTGTCGTTTGCACCGCGCCCACCCGAGGAAGCTGCCGGGCGCCTTGCGTCGGGGGTCGCGGCCAAGCCACGAAGAAAGAGCCCTCGTGGTCGGGAGCTCGGCGGAATGGTTTTTGACGGCGATGAGTTTGCGTATATACGGAGAGGCAGCAGCGGTGTATATAGAAGAGGCACACACACACACACGCACGCCACCGCTCAACAGGGGCGTCCGTGATGGGAGGAGATCTTCCCCGGAGCCGAATGAATGGCAGCGGAGCCCGGTCGTGGGGCGGCGGGGGAGCGCCAGCGCGTTGCCAGGCAACCCTATTTGTCAGGCAGAGCAGAGCAAAGAGGAAGTCAGCGGGCCAGCTACAGCCGGCGCCTGCGAGTTTTCTTCCCCGCAGGCCTCCTCCCTTTTGCTCCAGACAGCGTTAACGACCGCTGGGAGACGGGCATCCACTCTCATCTGGCCGCTTCGGCCCGTGCAGGCTCTTCTTCGGGCCCGTGCCAAGGAGCACCCCGGCACTACAGAAGAAGCGTGCAGCGGCCGTCACCTGGCGTCGGTAGATGGAAATGGAGAACCCCATCGCGACTGGCCGCCGGGCGTGTCTGCGCGGTCAATCACACCGTTCTTGCGCGTCAGCAGCGTTTTGAGTGACTTGGCCGCTGTTGGGATATGTTAGTGGTCCCCTGTCGAAAAAAGCGAAAAAAAGAAAAAGGGGGGGGGGGGGGGGGGTTGTCGAATGAAGGACATACCATGCCTCTGTCACGTTACGGCGAATTCTGTGCGCGTTTTGCGTTCGACGTCTGGTCGGAGAGCGTTTGCCGCTTAGTATTCCACAGCGCTGCACGCTTCTAGCTGTAAGGAAAGCAGCAATAGTGCTGGTGAGGAGGAACGGGCCTGTGGCGGACTCTTCCGTTTTCGCGCGTTTTTCCGGAACCCATCCCCGTTTCCTTTCAGGCGCTGCTTTTTTTTTTTTTCTTTTTCTTTGTGTATGCATGTGAGTGTCCTGCGCGTAGTCAGCGGTGTCTGGTGCACAGGACGCGCGCACGGCGCCCTGCTGTCCAAGACGTGCCGCCACCAAACCAGCAGGCCTCTCCGCCACGGGTCTTCTCCTGCCTCTCGGAATGTCTCTCTCGAGAGTGTTGTCCCCTTCCCGCGCGCCGCGAGAGAAGTGGCCGCCGCCAGTGGTGGTGGGGAGCTGGCGGGGGTCTGGTCGTGGCATGAGAGAAGCAAGCGAACCCGCGGCCTCTCAACGTAATTCGGGTTGGGTTCCCTCAATTGGCTCGTATCGGCTGCTTCCCCCCACTGCGTCTGCGGTTCCTAACGCACGGTATGGTGCTTTGCGAGTGTTTCTTCTTGCAATCTAACGCGCACCCTAGACAGCCACAGGAACCCGGCTACAGCGCTTGAAACAGCTCTATTTGAGGCAGTGGGCGTCCATGGGGAATTTATTGGACATGGAAGGGAGGGGGCGGGGGGGGGGGGGGGGGGGGCGTCGTCTCCACATCACAAAACGGAAGGCGGGACGCACAGGTAAGGTTGTAGTGATTTTAGAACGACTCCACCGGCCCACCTTTTCGCACATAATGTGGAACCGGCACGTCGAAGCCTTTTTCGGGGCCTGCCTTTGGATACGTACCTGCGTGGAACGCGTCATACCTGTCCTGACTTCACTCAAGTATCAGGAGATAACGCGTTTCATTAAAGCGTGTGATGCCTCCCGGTGTGACGAGACGTACTAACTAGGGTTGGCCTCACGCCCTCCTGATCGCACGCGGTGTAAGTACGTGTACTACGGTGGGCACTGCGATTATATCGGGCGCCTGAGACGTGGCCCACGTTATTATATGAGCACGTTTTTGGCGGAATGTTGTTCTTCCTACAAGACGCAGGTTTATCATCACCGTTTTAAAGGAAGAGCTCGACTTCTGTCGTTTACAACAGATGGCGCCACTCGTTAACGTCGTGAACACACTGCCAATATACTGTTGGCGAACTAGTTCGTCCTTCATATGCCGTTTTAAAAAGCCTTTCGATATTTTGCCTCAAAGAAATCAAATTCGACATCGAAAATGACCCCGCTGAAGGAGCGCCCGCTGCTGCCGTCGCCAAAATTGTTTCCTGCATAAAAAAAGGGAGGTGGGGAGGAGCGGTTTTCCCTGATAAGTTGTACGCTTGGAAGAATAACGTCGCGGAGCTGCAACTCTGCTTCCCGAGTGGACAGCTCTCAGATTTGTCGGGACCGCCTAACAACAACAACAACAACAACAAAAAAAAAGACCATTCTATGCACTTTCACGTTACTGGTGCAGCTCCCGAACGGTTTGTCAAAACTGAACATTCATGATGCCTTTGGACAGGAATAGAGAAGGGGCCACTTGTTAAATCGCGTACTGAAATGCCAAAACGGCTAATGCGCGTAGCTCACGTCGCCACATCTTGCTCGTTCGTCGCTTTCCCTCCGTTCGTTTGAACGTGACGACGTCTTAGAGTTCCTGATTGCTCTTGAAGAGCATTTCCGCCAATTACACGCACATTCTTCAGACGGCGCGAAAAGCACGCAGTCACTCCGCTTCTTCTTTTTTCTTCCTTTTTAACTTTAGCCTTAAGGGGGCACTTCACACTTTTTTTTTTGCAACTTACGGCAAGGCGTTGCGCCATAATACACATATTTCGAATATTCGGCTGTTCTCGTAACACGGGGCTTTTTTCGCAAACTCTGCCACTTCACCTGTCAAACTTGTCCGATTACGCTTACGTGATTGGCGGCAGTCAGAAGGACAGAGCCCGCTCCCACAAGTCGTGGGCTTGAAACATCGGCAGACAACGGAACTTCGTGTGCAGGGCCGTTATCGGAAGACGTTTGGACTGCGCGAAAAAGAAAATCACGATAAATAAAGGACCGGTTCGCAGGCACCGTCATTTTTCATCACAAGAGAAAGATCAAGAGTTTGAAGCGCTTGCAGAAATGCGCGCGCTTTCCCTTGCTTTTAGCGTAGATGCCATTTCCCGACTCCAACGCTCCTGCTGCGCGTGACTGAATTAGTGGCGCCATCTTTCGCCGCTGCCGGGAACGACGCTCGCTACCCGCCGCGTCCTTTTTCAGCGGTGGCGTGCTGCAGAGCGCGAGAGCGCCGGCAATGCAGCGAGGAGGGGAGACAGGCGGAAGGCGCGAAGTGTGTTCGCGGGGCCCCGATAACGACGCCTTATTATTTCATCGGCCGAGTATAAATAGGCCGCCTCGCTGCTGTTTCTGCTTTCGCCTTTTCCCTTTCGGAAGAACCAGAGCGTGGAACTTGGCCGCGTTTGCAAAGGGCCTGTCACACTAGCACGACATGACGCCGATTTTGTCTGCCAACAGCGCCTCTTCCTGATGTCTGCGTCTATGTCACACTGCGCCGACGGAAACAGTCGGCCGACAGTCGGTGTCGGCGGCGCGTCGCTCGCAAGACGGCTGTCGGCCGACGGTCGCCCAACTCCTATGTCACACTAGCCAGACAACGTGCGAAACCTCCCCACCGACTAGGCCCTCTCATTCTCACTCTCTTCTCGTGTCATGATACGTTCCTTTTCGTAGTCCTTTTATTTTTTTTCTACCATGCGAAATTCTCCTTTCTGTAGCTACTCCCTATTTTATTTTTCTTGGTTTATTCTCGGAACTACTAAATTAAGGAACGCATAATTTTAATTCTATTCCATATATTCGACCATACCAAAACAAGCGCCTCAACAGTCGTGATTATGGGCCGAGACTGAATAGTGCCCAGTATTTTACGGCTCTGGTTGCCGGATCAGAACGTCAGTGTTCGAAAACTAAAAGCTGTCCACGGTGAATAAGAGACAGTGTATATTAAAAGCTGAAAAAAAGAAAAAAAAATTCTACCCTGGGATCGAACTCACGACTTCCTGGTTGATAGCCAGCTGCGCTAACCACTACACCACAAAAGCTAGGCCTAACCGGTACTTTCAGAGGTTCACATACCCAATATGCTGTCTTGCAGTGCGAACGTCGTGAACGCAGTAGGAGCGTTTACCGCTTAACTGACTGTTCAGCTTGCTGAGAGTAAACTGCAGATAGTTTGAATCATGCCGTGTTGAGCAGTAACAGATAAAACTTTCGGCGGATTTCGTAAAAACTTAGGCGGATTTCACAGGCTGGCCGCGGGACCACGACTGCTGTTGGTTCTGTTGCAAAGTGTAAACGCAAGTTCTGCGCTTTTTGCGCACACAATTCTTGAAACACATTGAATAATGGAACAAGAATTTATTGCGTGATGCGTAACATAGCTTTGAAATAGGCTTGTGAAGCAGCGACTAGACGTTATGACTGTAAACACAACGATCGAAGTGCGCAGTAGGATCGGCAGCTCTAGGCTGGCTTCAGGAAAATAATAGCTTCTTTTGATAATTTCTTTGTCACGCACTATGTTCATTTTGCACTATTCTGTGCTGTTCGAAAACGCGGAAAGATTGCTCATGGTCCCAACGCGCGCCGCAAATATATGCGCCCCGAGTTCACTGCCGTTGATATTTCACGCGCATTCGGCGGCCCCGAGTATACTTTGGCGGCTCACGCTCGCGTTTTGGTCAGGGATTAGGCGTTGATTCTACTTTTTTACGTATATTAGTGCTGAAAGGTATTCGCCGTCGACGTGGTGTACAGAGGCGGCTTTGCGTTTCGAGAAAGTTTTTGCTCGGCGGCCGATCTCGGAAAGACTCGATCACCGACAGTCGGCAGACTGGTTTTGTCGGTGTCCCCGGTCTCAAAGCCTGTCACACTGGGAAGACATTTGGTTTTCGGTCGTGTTGGTGTCGTCGTCGGCCTAGTGTGACAGCTTGGTCGGCCGCAGACACGGTCGGCCGACGAGTTGGCCGAACGTCGGTGTCGTTGTCGGGTCTGCGTCGGCGTCGTGTCGTGCTAGTGTGACAGGCCCTTAACGAGCGCTTGACGTGCCGCCCGAAATCGCGTGCCTTCGCAAGTGCCTCGCGCTACGTCACGCCCACCTAGCGAGGAAAAGAAGGCGACTTTTTCCTAACTACTCATGCCGCTTCACTGTGGCGTGCGAGGTTCTAAACTATACGGGGCGGTTAGGCAGGTTATTTTGGCCGTTAGAGGGGCTGATGTCTCCATTTCTTCAAGGAGATGATTTGCAGGTTGCACCGAGTAGATTCGGCGCTGCTCAAGAGTTTGGAGCTACCGGTAACGCCATCTTCATCTCCTATATAAAACGAGGCTTTTTCCTGTTAGAGACTCTAATGTTGAACATCATCTGTCGTGCACAAATGTTTATTGTTTTTGTATTGCCGTTTTTTGTCCCGTCTTTGTGTCGGCCATAATTTTCATGTCCGCTTCTCCTGTCGCTACGTTGTGGAGACGTTCACGGGTTATGTCGAACGGTGTCTTTCAGGGCATCGCTTTGTCACCGGGCGGCAGAATCGCGTTGCTATGTGATCTTGCACGACGTTTAACGGTGAAGCTCAGAGCACGGCGTTCTAGTCGCTCAGAGTGTGAGGGCTTCCGCGTCACGCTTCTAAGTAATCAGGGACACACATACTTGGTGATACAAGGCGGCATCGTCCGCGTAATCCTTGTTGCTCTGGGAGGGTGGCTGCTCCTGGCGCTACGGGGCTGGTACTGGTAGGGCACTGCCGCTTGCGTCGGGGGCTAGCCTGGCACCGAATTTTTATCGCTACGGGGCTGGTACTGGTAGGGCACTGCCGCTTGCGTCGGGGGCTAGCCTGGCACCGAATTTTTATCTGTTGTAGGCCGTCATTGCACCCGCTACGGTTTCGGTGCCAGACGATGGCTGTTGTTGTTGTTGTCCAAATAACTTATGGCACATACCCACAGAGGGGGATCGGCCAAGAATTGGGTAGCAAAAAATATATATATTTTTTTAAATATACTTGCATAAAAAAAATGATTTGAGGGATAGAGGAAAGGAAACAAAACGGGAAATAAGTGAAATATAAAATGAAAAGTGGTAACACTCACGGGAGATTGACACTACAATTGTAGAACAAGTGATGTTTAAATATTTTGCAAGGCAAACGATTTGAGTCCAGTAAAAAAATTTTGCATGGCGGTAAAAACAGACCTGTGACTGTGCCCAAGGATGGTGGCGCCAAATGATAACAATGTCGGGCTGCTTAAACTAAGGCCAAGCTGTTGCAATGGCCTTTCCATCAACTGTTTTCTCAACGCAATAAAGCGGCGGCAAAACAATAAAAAAGTGATCTAATGTTTCTTGTTCACCGCAAAATGCGCAGACGGGAGACAGAACGGAAATTTAAGCTGTTGCGACGCATATCTTTCTCTCCCTTTTCTTTTTCTTTCTTCTCTATTTTCTCTTCTGTCTGCACGAGGCAGCGGAGGTGGTTCAGCTACAGAGCCAGTAGGCCCGTGCATTTTCTTTTCCTTCTTCGTTCAGTCGCAACAACAACAGCATTATCCTTGAATGAGTCCGTCAACGTTAGCGCGCATTTGCTTTCGGTTGGTCGGATCAATAATCCTTACTACAGACTTAACTAGCTGAAATGAACTAATCACCACATTTCTTTTTCCTCATTCACCATGTTACTTAAAAACGAAAAGCTGTTTGGAAGCCGCGTTGCTCATTCGCTTTCGAAAAGCAAGTCAACAAAATTCACATTGTAAAAAAATTGCCTTGTACTAAGTGTATATACCTTCATTTCTTTTTTATCCTACCCTGTTATTTCTCCTGTCGCTCAGCTCTTCGATTTCCCCTGCCGCTGCCTTACTATTCCTTTATTTCCGACGCCGATACCGGGCCACCTTTCCTTTATTTCCGCCGCCGATAGCAGATACTGGGCCCGGCAAACATCTTTTACGTCTTTTCTATATATTTATTTAATAAATAACCACTTACCTACATGGTCCGACCAGATGCCGGGTGCCGTTCTCTTCCCCGCCGGAGACGAATGGGCCCTAGAAAGTTCGTAACGCAGGTAAACCTGATCAACCCTTGCCCAAAGATTAACTCCGGAGGCAAGAGCCGGCCAGAGGCGAAGCGGTGGCCTGCATGATTGGTTCTGACGCGTGGTAGTAAGCGCCAGCATGCAATATGAAAAAAAGCTCTCACCGATATACGCGCACGCACGCACACATAGACGCAATGTGCGTTGCCCGTCCTCCTCCATCGGCTGGCGCGTTCCCCTTTCAATCTGCGCGCAGCTTCTCTGGTGGTTTCGTGCCGGAGCTGGAAAGTGCGGTTCCGCTTCCGAATTGGGTTTGACGAGCATGCTCTCTCTCTCTCTCGTTACTCCTTCGTCTTCGGCGCTGCCCTTCCCTCACCTCCTTCTCCGATACCGCCTCTTTTTCTCCGTATACTTTTTATTTGCTGTAAGGCTGTTTGCGTGCATGCGCTTGCACTCGGGTATGTCCACTTTCTGTTCTTTTTATGGGGCTGTCATTGGCTGGGCGCACGCCGCGGCCCGATCCTTTTCACGCTACAGTGAGCCCAGTGAAAACGAGGACGGTGCTGGGCCAGGTCGGTTCGTCGAATGACCGCACTTATTTATGCCGGAGCTCTGTCGGCACCGGCACATGGCTCACGGAGCTGCGGTTCGCGTTTTGACGCGTGCGAGCGCTCGCCGTCCACATGCGCACGAGGAACGAGGTCTTCCAAGAACGAGGGGGCATGACATGACGTACGGCCCTTAAAGGTGGTGCTAAAGCTTGCGCAGTAGTGTGCCTCGATGTCAGCGCCGCCGGCGGTGGCGCTGCATTGAGGCACCGTATTGCGCAGTGTATTCGAGTGACACCATTTACACGTTCTTTTTTAAGGCAAAAGCCTTACTAGGGTCATGGAACAAAATCTCGTGCGCGAGAGTTGTGCGCGAGATCTGTCATATTCCGCGAGATTCCACGAGATTATTTCTTGTCTAGCGTTCCTGCCATCTGCAATCTCACACTTCAACGTGTGCCAAGGAACGCCATGCGACAGGAGTGATGGTGAACCGTCTAGGGGATGGGGTGGCTGCTTCTCGCCATACGGAGCTGGGACTGGTAGGTCACTGCCGCTTGCGGCGGGGGCTAGCCTGTGTTGTGCCCGGCCAAAGCAGCCCAGAAATTCAGCCGGACGCCAAACTTCTCCGGCGAACGCCTCCTTCACAAAATACGGATACTTCTCTTCAAAGCACCGGTGCACTGGAGGCGAGCCGTGCCAAGGGGAGAGAAGCGACGTGTTTGAACATGAGCTGAGCATCCAGACTGCTCGGCGCCGTGGCCCTGGCGGTGGACCCCGCGCCGCGGCATATTTGAAGCAAGAGCGCAGCCAGCTCTCCCATTGGCCCTGCGAAAGTGCTGCCGTCGTTTTGGACCATTTGAGCGTCAACGGTTTCTCGGTTACGGAGACTCAAGTGCTTCCGTTCGAGACTCCGAGTGTAAGTTCGTCACAGCGTCCATCAGGAGCAGTTCGCCCCCTGAGAGAGCGGACACGGCGGAATCTACCCGGCCGTTGCTGCGCGAGAACAGTCGCGTATGGCTATGTTAGTTTTCGGCCCCAGAGCCGATCTCGTTGTGTAAATGCTTGTAAATAGTGTATAAAGCATTTTCTTCATCTCACCAGCGCCGACTCGGATTCATCGCTACCGCCCAGGGAGCTGACAGCCCTCGTTCACGAAACGGGTGACGAGCGCTACGCAACCAACTCCTTGGCACAACCCTGTTGACGGTGGGCTACTTTGTGATAACCCCACCGGCACAACACCTGCCACCGAATTTTTATCTATTGTAGGCCGTCATTGCACCCGCTATAGTTTCAATGGTGGACGAAGGCTGTTGCGGCGGGCGTCCTTTTCTCCCTTTTCTTTTTATTTCTTATCTATTTACTCTTCTGTCCGCACGAGACAGCGGAGGTGGCTCAGCTACAGAGCTAGTAGCAGGCCCGTGTATTTTCTTTTCATTCTCCCTTCAGTCGCAACAACAACAACCGTCCAAACTCACACTTGTCGGAGCGTGACAGATACTGCGCCTTTCCTCTGTAATCCAGTTATATGTAGCACTGCATCGAACGCCGGTAAGAGGCAACCGATGAGAGTCAAACGATAGGAGAGGAAGGGTAGGCTTTCAACATTCTCCTCTTAAGAGACATTAAGAGACCCTCTATATTTTTTATATATAACTGACAACGTAACGAAACCATCAGACGGAAGTAGTTTAGTGCAGTAACTCTCTACGTCGATGCTTAATTTCTCACAGGGAAAACACAAAAGAGATAAAAACCATCAATGCGTAGTGCGCTTGTCTCAAAAATCGCGATTCCAGTGCCGCCCGCGGCCTGCGTTGGTCGCGTTTACTTTTTGGCAGAAAACAGACCACCGTCTTCCTGAACCCTCGTGACACGGTAGTTCGTGCGACTTGAGCCGGCCCTGCCTCGATGCGTGTGCGAAAGACCGCACGTCCGGTCCAGAGCGCAGTGGAGGAGGCTGCGCCGGCATTGCTGGGCGCGCGCGCACACGCGATTGCCTCCGAGGAAGGAAGAGCACCGGGCAGGCGGCGAGACCGATCGGCACTGGACACGCGAGAACCCCTCTTTTTTTTTATGCTTGGTCCCTTCTTGGCGGTGGAGTGTGGGGGGTGGCCGGCGCCGCCAAGAACAGCCACGGCCGTTAACCGAAAGAGCGATGATGGTCGGCCCGCACGGCACATCGGATGTCACGCCTCGGATGGCCCGCGAAGGAAGAGGACGAACCTATCCCGAAACTCTCTCCTCGGATGCCGGCACAGCTTCTGCTGCTTCTACCGTGTGCCGGTGGCCAGATCATTTCTCGGACGGCATGGGAGAAAAGGGTTCTGGACTGTGCAAGATGCGCTTCCTGCGTTACCCTGTCGGTAGGAATGTGCGGATCTGCTTGGCTGGAAACTTTCTTTGACGAGCTATGTCTATGCGGCGTCAAGTCCGCTCCTGGCTTTTCTTTTCTGTCTTTGCGGCGATCTAGGTCGTAGCGAGGCTCTTTTTCAAATGGTTACTAGTCCGTTGCCGCCGTCGTGTGTCGTGGTCGAGAAATCCCGCATAACAGAGAGATTGAGTACACCGTGATCCGCGATCCGCTACCTTGATGCGCCACCGCGCGTTCCACTGCGCATGCCCAGATCACTTTGATGTCAATAGATGGCGCCACATACTGGAAATCTCTCTAATAAGCCTCTTTCCCCAGCCACTGTGCCGTCTGGCTCCTTTACGGCGTCCGGCCAAATGTAGCTGCAGAGAAACCGAACGCCCGACGTCACGTGACCACACGATGTGATTTTGGGCCTTGACTTGGACCGTGCATACATACCGTTATCGCTGTCTTTTCGCCCCGGGTGGCCAGGGCAGGTGAGATGCAAGGGAAAACTTGGGAGCGTTTCTAACATCGCATCGACGACCGCGCGTGTGAGGTATCTTAAGAGTGCTTAGAAAGCTGCTACATGTACCTGACTCGCCGGTCGAGTCTAGTGTATAATATTCGCTCAACTTCGTTTTGCGTGAAGTTCGCATTTAAACGCACCTTGAGCAGCTCTCTCTCCAGCCATTGGGACGGCTAAAAGCGGCTGGCATCGTTGCCTCATGTCGCTTTCACACCGAATGTGGACTTGCCGAATGATAGCATATCCCGCCCACTCTGTGGTAGTATCCGCTGTCCAGTAATAATAATAATAATAATAATAATAATAATAATAATAATAATAATAATAATAATAATAATAATAATAATAATAATAATAATAATAATTCGCACCGCTAATACATGATACCGCGGGCTGCAGAAAAAGCTACCACTTTTCAGCTTGACAATGCCGTAGGCCTTTACACTGCCAACATGACGTAGCAGTCAGTACATTGTACAGTGTATATGAATTATAGTCAGCACTCAATGAAATTCATGCATACAAAGACGAAGCTCGTTCCATATTTAGGACATCGTGTTACAAAATACAGTTACAAAGTACGAAGGTTCAGCTTTCAAGACAAATCCACACAAGAATACCACCGCACAAAATTAGTCAAAAATTGCACCGCCGAAAGGACAGATAACTCGAAAGGGGAGCTAAATTATAGATTAACGATTCTATTCTTTCTAGTGCTCCCCACCCATCTCCTTCTTTTTTGTTTCTTCTACGCACTAAAGTATTTCCGAAGATCCGCAAAAATAATTTCGTTGAACTCTCTCTCTCTCTATTTTTTCTTTCTTCTGTCATGTATTCAGAAACTTGTCAGCCGGGTTTTTTGTTTACATTTTAAAGCTATATGTTGGCCTACAATTATCTATTTCTCACGTTTCAATATTTCGCGCATTATAGGTAGTAGAGTGACATGGTCAGCTTTGCTAACCGACGCAAGAACGAGCATTGTTTTTCACCCCCTCTCTATATCGTTTGCATAGGCAATGATTATAATTATTCGTCACTGGCCTGGTTTTTCCTCGTAAAAATTTCTCCATAAGTTTTCCTCTCTCCTGCGATATATCCGCATCTATATGTTGGATACTCCTGCTAGTCGTAAATACCGTTATTTGCGAGTGCTTCAGCAGAAACGCAGAGTGCCTATGCCGCACCAGGTGAGAGTATAAAAAAAAAAAAATTGAAGTGCGTGCTGCATATATTCTTCGGTAGCGACAGTCCATTCCGATCACCAGAGTTAGCGTCAACAATGATCGAAGGCGTGCAAAAAAGGGCGACGGAAAGCATAGGACGGGGCAATTACCGCGGCACGGCTGTTAATCTGCCCGCAGAACTGTAAACATTACCTTTTTTCTTCTTCTTCTTCCTCTTGGTTGTCTTGACCAAGGAGAGCAGCCTAGCGCTCCTCGCGAAGAGTAAAGACAAAAAAAAAAAAGATATAGGGACAGGCTTATCCAGCGCGCCTTAGCCGGCGGTGTGTGCGTATGCACGTTTCCGCTAGCTGTCACTGACAGGAGAGGTGGAAGAAATAGAAATAAGCAAGTCAATCATAATTGAAGGGAAAGGGGGAAGGAGATGTAGAGAGAGAGAGAGAGTGAGACCAGAGGTGTGTAGCAGCTGCTTGGATCGGCGCCTGTATGAATCATTAACCGCACGTTCCCTCCTTCCCTCCTCGAGCAGCGTCCGAGCAGGTAATGTTCCTTCCCACATCACCTCTGCAGCGGGCAGTGCTCGCACGGTGACGACGACCGGGATCGGTTTTGGCTTTTAACGAGTTGACAGCTCCTAATGGCAGAGCGGTGTGCGCTGAGGCCGGCGCGAATTAATTCTCCGTTTCCACGCGAACACTTACGTCTTCCCGAACTCGCTGCCCCACGCAGCAAAAGGCGGGGGTCCCCGCCATGGGTTAGGGGGAGGGGAATTGAGGAGGAGAAAAAAAATTAATTAACGTGAGCTCCGTAATTAAGGAGAGCGCGCGCACCTATTTAATTGGAGGTCGCACCTTGCGAGACTAACTCGCGCGATTTGTCTTTTCTTTTTCCTCTGCGAAGTAAAAAAAAAAAAAGAAACAAAGTTAGGGGAGAGGAAATAACGCGCCAGTTTTTGTGCGTGTTTGTGTGTGACAGCCCGCACGCGATGTTGCGAATGCTTGTACATGTCTTTGTGCCATTTTCCTCTTCTACTGCTTTTATTATTTTTTGCGCTTTGTTCGAAGTCCTTCAGTTTTTGTCGTAGAAGCCGGACTAAGTCGTGCCGAGCCGCCGAACAAAGTGGGGGACTCGGAGAAGGTGCGTTCAGCTGCCGGCCCGCCCGGTCCTTACCAGGTGCAGCCGGTTTGAAGCAAAATGTTTCAGAGGAAGGGGCTTCCAACAATTTGTCACGATGGCGTGGTGCCGGAAGTTAAAAGACGGTGTTGAAATTCTCAGCTGCCAGCCTCCGAGGAAGAAGCTGTTAATCAAAGGACGGCGAAGGCTGCCCTTCGCCACGTCCAAGGCGAAGCCGACATTCGGGGCTGTTACGACCAAGCATCCGCAATTGCGCGCTCTATTGTTCGCCTGTGGGCATGGATAAGTTTTGTGAATATGTGGTGATGGTCCAATGGCTCTAAGTGAGCCTGTTTCCAGGAATCCTGTTTTGTAAGCCTGTTTTGCTTTGTGGACAACCTGCAAATGCCAAATTGACCTTGTCAAGAGAACATCTGGAAAAACACAAAGAAACGTCCCCCTGCGGGAAATAGCAGGAAGTGCTTTCTTTCTTTTGTTCACCCTTCCAGTCGAGAAGTGCTATCCTCCAGTGATGAATGCCTCCTATCCAAAGGAGACGACAGAGTGACATGTCCGCTGACGTGCAGGACAAGAAAGGAGCATGACTCATACGGCCATTAAGTGATTTCCCGGGAATGCAGGAAAGATTTGCAATTGTCGAAAAGGGACAATGTTGGGAGCCCTATGCGGCGCCACGTGCACTCGGGTTTCTGAGAAGTAAAACCCCTTGACAGAACCAGCCTGTGGTTTCTTTGCTGAAGAATAGAAATGTACCTCCTCTCCTCGCCGTTCCCAAGCTTTTCCCGCCAACAAGTGATCACGCCCAACGAATGAATGCCGGACCAGTCAGTGCTTCAGACCATCAGTGCAGTGATGTGTTCGATTGGATGCCGATACCTGAGGGGCGTGCCCTGGATTTGGTTGGTCAGCATCTTCAGAGAGGGGCTGGACATAGGGGGTTTTAAGGACGCTGCAGAGCACGAAATGTCGCTCTGGGCCCTGGGTAAACGGCTCATCCAGTCGCTTCTCGCTATGAACTCTTAACGCTTGCCATTTTGCTGATGTACCCTTCTTTTTCGTGTAAATAATCTTGTAAATAAGTTTCTCAAAGTGCCATTAAACCTGCTTGTACATATTTCGCCAACTTCGAAGATTCAATCCTACTTCAACCCCGAGTCTCTGCACGCTACCAAGTGAAGGCCGGGTCGACATAGCCCCAGCGTCACGACAACTGGTGATCAGCGGTGGGATCTGAATCTACAAGCACAACGACTGGTGACCAGCGTTGGGATCTGAATCTACAAGCCACAACATCTGGTGATTGGAGGTGGATCAGAATCTGCAAGCCACAACATCTGGTGATCGGAGGTGGCCTCTCAAGCAACAAGCAGGCGCAACAATCGGCCAACAAGAGGGCAGCTCGGAACATCGATCGCATGTGTGGGTGAGTGCTTGGCTTTTCTTCTGATGTGGACCAGGTTCTAGAACAGGGTTAGATTTTAGAACTGGTAAAGAGAGTGTGGAAACGCCTTTAGGTTGGTAGTTTGCACAGTTGTTTTGGAAGTAGCCGACACTCGGAGCGATCATGGACCTACAAAAGCTGCAGAAACCGGACCTGTTGCTATTGTGTGAGGAATTGGGAATTGATACAAGTGGTTTGGCACGAAAACCCTTGATTATAAAGGCAATCACTGATCTAGGAACCGATGATGAGGAGCTCAGTGAAGCATGGACAGCTCAGACAGCAGAAAGAGCGTGAAATTGAAAGAGAAGCAAAAAAGCTGGAGCTAGAAATTGAGCTCCGGAAATTAGAACTAGAGTTGAGCAAGAGGTCGGGCGATTGTCCCCAGCTAGCGGTACCTCGTCTCAACAAGGAGGCAGATTTCAAGATGTCAAAGTACATGCAGCCATATGTGATATCAGGGGATATCGGTCTGTATCTGGCTAACTTTGAGCGAACTTGCGAAAAACTGTCCTTCCAGCGAGACACGTGGTCTCAGAGATTATTGACGGTTCTGCCCTGCGAGGCAGCGGAGGTTGTCGCGCGGCTAAGCAAGGAGGACGCGGACAACTACGAGAAGGTCAAAGCTTGCCTTCTGAGAAAGTATAGGCTTAGCGCCGAGGCGTTCAGACAACGTTTTCGGAACGCTACTAAGTCCAGGGACGAGAGTTACCCTGAATTCCTGTACAATTTAAGAGTAAATTTGGGCGAGTGGCTAAAGAGCACAGATTCCTACAGTGATAGGGACGCTGTAGTCGAGCGAATTCTTTTGGAGCAGTTTTATAGCTGCCTCCCAGAAAAAGAAAGAAATTGGTTACAGGACCGAGGCGACGTTAAGTCGGCAACTGGAGCTGCCGAACTCATTGAGGAGTACGCTTCGCGCCGACAATTCAGCAGCCCAGCAGTGGATAGGCCCCGCAATCCCAAGTTGAGTGTAAATAACCGTCAGAAAAGGCACTTTGCTAGATTTGCAAACGAAGAAAGGAAGGCTTCTTCAGGCAAACGCCCTAGAAAGGACGGCAGTGAGAAAAGTGGGGAAGTGACCAACGCGCAGAACACAAAGAACAAGCTTGGGGCTAGGAAGCCGCTCACATGCTTTAGGTGTAATGAGCAGGGTCACATTGCCGTCAACTGCCGGAAAGAAAAGTTTGTTTTCTCGTATGTCAGTGACTGCGATGAAAATATGCAGCTTTTGGAACCTTACATGCATGACCTAGTAGTCAACGGGAAGCCTTGCAAGGTACTGCGCGATTCGGCCGCAACGATGGATGTTGTCCATCCGGTGTATGTGTCGCCTTCCGACTATACAGGACAGTGTGCGTGGATCCGCCAGGTAGTGGAGGAACAGAGTGTGTGCTTGCCAATCGCGAACGTGGTCATCGAGGGCCCTTTCGGCAAGTTGACAACCGAGGCTGCCGTTTCAGGAAAGCTTCCTAAGTGCTATCCGTATTTGTTCTCCAACAAATCGGATATGCTACTGCGAAAGAGGGGCATCCTTTTCGGAGACAGAGTTGTGCCAGCCTTAACACGTTCAAAGGCGCGAGAACTAGCTACACTGCTAATTCCAGAAAAATCCACCGCGGAGGAAACGACAGCTAAAACAGTGGTCGATGCGGAAGACAGTGGGTCAGAAAACTTTGAGAGCAAGGCATCTCAAATAAGTCAACTTGAAAGTGAGCTTGATGAGACGCGGAATGAGGACGTCCTTGGGAGTAACCTCTTGCCGCCAGCGTCTAGTAATCTAACGAGACTTTTAAGTGAAAACCGAGAGGACTTAGCTATGGAGCAAACCGTGGTAAATCTAACGTTAAACCTTCCCGAGGAGATGGGGGATAACTTGATTTGCCTCAGCGGAAAAGGAAGCAACGCTCAGGAGCTTCTCAGAAAGACAGAGCAGAGAGGAGAACTAAAGAAATCCCAGCTGTCCGATCTGGGCGAGATAATAACAGAGTTTGAGGCCTGCTTCGTGGACAGGTCAGGCAGAACTGATTTGACTGAGCACGATATTGAGCTGACTTCAGACGTGCCAGTGCGATCAAGGTGCTACCGATTCTCTCCAAGGCAAAGAGAAATTCTAGATAGGGAAGTAACTCGCATGCTGGAATTGGGAGTAATAAAACCCTCGGAAAGCGATTATGCTTCGCCTATGATCTTAGTAGAAGTTCCAGGTAAAGACCCTAGGCCTGTGGTAGACTACCGAAAGCTAAATTCTCTCACCAGGGATCAAGTGTATCCTATTCCGAATATTGAGGAGAGAGTAGAACAGGTCAGTAGAGCGGCATATGTGACTACGCTGGACCTTACTCGAGGATACTGGCAAGTACCGCTCACTGAACGCGCCAGCAGATACGCGGCTTTCGTCACTCCGACGGGCAGCTACCAGCCAACAATGATGAGTTTCGGGCTCAAAAATGCTCCATTTTGTTTTTCCCGACTCATGGATAGGGTTTTAAAGGGGTGTGAAACATTCGCGGTGCCTTATTTAGACGACATTGCGGTTTTTTCCGACTCATGGGCGGACCATATGGTACATCTAAGAGCTGTACTGAGCCTTTTGCGTCAAGCTGGACTAACCGTAAAGGCCGAGAAATGTTGCCTGGCAAGGGCGACCGTGGACTACTTGGGTCACAATGTAGGTCAAGGTTTCAGGAAACCCAGCGAGATTAAGATTTCTGCGGTAGCAGACTACCCGCGGCCGAGCACGAAGACGGAAATTCGAGCATTCCTGGGTCTGACTGGGTACTACAATCACTACATCCCTAACTATTCAGCTTTGGCTAGCCCTCTGACCGACGCTCTCCGCAAGACAGAACCGACAAATGTAGTCTGGGACGAACAAAAGGAAGCCTCCTTCGTAAACCTGAAGGCTGTGCTGATTAGCCGTCCGGTATTGCGAGCTCCAGACTATGGCCGAGAATTCACGGTCCAGTGTGATGCCAGTGATCGAGGGTTAGGTGCTGTTCTCTGCCAGAGAGATGACGACGGTAATGAGCACCCCGTGCTCTACTTGAGCAGAAAACTGAGTTCTAGAGAGAGGGCTTATTGCGCGTCAGAGAAAGAATGCGCTTGCATTGTATGGGCCATTCAAAAATTGCAGTGCTATCTTGGAGGGGCCAAATTCACCGTAGAGACGGACCATTGTCCCCTGGCTTGGCTGCAAACTGCGACATCGAAGAACAGTCGCCTTCTTAGGTGGAGCTTGATTTTACAGCAGTACAATTTTGAAATAAGATACAAAAAGGGAAGTTAAATGGGAATGCGGACGCGCTTAGCCGCTCTTTCTAAGCGGTCCGAGATGTTCCTCACCATGTATCCAAATTGATAATCAGGTTTTTTTTTTTTTTTCGTGCGCTTGTATATGTGTGACTATGTAAAGCAGCACGTTTGGTTTTCTAGGAATACGTAGGTCCTAACGTCTTGAGTGTGGGCTTTTCTCGAACAACAATGGCAGTTTTCTTTTGACCTGGTCTCTTCAGACGGGAGCCGAGTGCTTGCTTCGACATGTGGTTGAGTTTCAGACAGCTCGAGCAATTTGTCCTACAGCAATCAAGACAACGCGACAAGCAACAGCGAGCTTCAAGCGTTCACGTGCAGGCCATTAAGTCGTCTCTTCATGCAGCAGCTGGGACTGCTGCCCTCCGAGACTCTTCTGGCGGGGGAGGAGGCTGTTACGACCAAGCATCCGCAATTGCGCGCTCTATTGTTCGCCTGTGGGCATGGATAAGTTTTGTGAATATGTGGTGATGGTCCAATGGCTCTAAGTGAGCCTGTTTCCAGGAATCCTGTTTTGTAAGCCTGTTTTGCTTTGTGGACAACCTGCAAATGCCAAATTGACCTTGTCAAGAGAACATCTGGAAAAACACAAAGAAACGTCCCCCTGCGGGAAATAGCAGGAAGTGCTTTCTTTCTTTTGTTCACCCTTCCAGTCGAGAAGTGCTATCCTCCAGTGATGAATGCCTCCTATCCAAAGGAGACGACAGAGTGACATGTCCGCTGACGTGCAGGACAAGAAAGGAGCATGACTCATACGGCCATTAAGTGATTTCCCGGGAATGCAGGAAAGATTTGCAATTGTCGAAAAGGGACAATGTTGGGAGCCCTATGCGGCGCCACGTGCACTCGGGTTTCTGAGAAGTAAAACCCCTTGACAGAACCAGCCTGTGGTTTCTTTGCTGAAGAATAGAAATGTACCTCCTCTCCTCGCCGTTCCCAAGCTTTTCCCGCCAACAAGTGATCACGCCCAACGAATGAATGCCGGACCAGTCAGTGCTTCAGACCATCAGTGCAGTGATGTGTTCGATTGGATGCCGATACCTGAGGGGCGTGCCCTGGATTTGGTTGGTCAGCATCTTCAGAGAGGGGCTGGACATAGGGGGTTTTAAGGACGCTGCAGAGCACGAAATGTCGCTCTGGGCCCTGGGTAAACGGCTCATCCAGTCGCTTCTCGCTATGAACTCTTAACGCTTGCCATTTTGCTGATGTACCCTTCTTTTTCGTGTAAATAATCTTGTAAATAAGTTTCTCAAAGTGCCATTAAACCTGCTTGTACATATTTCGCCAACTTCGAAGATTCAATCCTACTTCAACCCCGAGTCTCTGCACGCTACCAAGTGAAGGCCGGGTCGACATAGCCCCAGCGTCACGACAGGGCGCACCTTTCGTTTCGGACTTCTCTCGTCGCTGGGTTACTTTTTGTATATGCGACCTTCTTTTTCCCCCTTTCCTGTTTTCTGATATTTGCATTCGCTAGCACTATTGGCTGTCTTGAGGTATAGGTATGTGCGTGTTAAGAAAACAAAACAGCGTACTCCTGACACAAGGACAAAGGAAGAGGCTACAACACAGCGCTGAGTCTCTTCCTTTGTCCGTGTGTCAGGAGCGCGCTGTTTTGTTTTCCTAAGATGAACTACTAACTATCCCGTTCTTCCACCCTTGCAAGGTATGTACGTGTTTACAGTATACGTTGGTAAGTTGTACCCTGTATTTGGCTGCGTACAAAAGTGTAGTGTAAGCATTTGGCTGATGGGCGCACGAAAGTTCTTGTCCTTTCCATAACGGGGAATTTTTCTGTAGCGGTATTGTGCGGATGTAATTTACGCTTTGTTCGGTGCAAAATGTTACCGCGTGGTAGCACCGGAGTATTAGTGTATGGCAGTTCCTGTAGCGTTGCTGTACTCGCTCTCCATGGACGAGGGGTGCCATGCTGTGTCGTAAGGTTACAGTGGCTAGAATGTAGTAAGGTATAGCCACGGACGGACGGAGGGGGTGGGGGGAGGGGGTGCATTTGGATTGTCCGATGCCGAATGGCATGAACAGCAGCGAAAGAGGCAACTGCAACTGCAACTTTAGTCGATTACCCTGGGCACGTGACGGAAAGGAGAACCTGGAAAGGGATAAAACTGCCGAAACTTGCGGAAGGGGGCGTGGAAGCGCTTCACTCAAGTCGGTGCAAATATCCTGTCCATAGCCAGCAAAAGCAGAAGCTGAACAATTTCAAAACCGAGCGAAACTGCTGCTGAAACTGCTAGCGCCCGTAACGCGCATTTTGCCTAACTCTCTCTCTCTCTCTCCACCCGTTCTTTTCTTTTTCTATAGCTTGGCGCACTGTTCGAGCCGGCAACCAGTGCCTGTAGGAATTATTCCTTTAACGCGGTCCGACTATTCGATTGCAAGCGATTGGTGTTCGTTTGGCCAGCGTTTGCCGTACACCGCCTCGGCGTGCGATAATACTATCTATTTGCGGAACTGATTAAAACAACGAGCGACCAGCGCCCGCAGCGTTTCTGCATCCGCCGCCGCGCGTAATTCGGTTTAAATGGCACCTGTTTTCCGGTTTCCTCCTCCGCACTTTGTTTTCGTTGCGCCCCTGGGAGAGAACAGCGCCAGCGTTTCGGCGGCTGGCCGCGCGCCTTGCGCGTATAGCTCTTTATTCTTAATTACCCGCACTGTTGCGTTGGCCAGTCCGGGCAATTCACTCCTGCCTTCATTTTTTTTTTTCTTCTTTCTAATTTCTTTCTTCTTTCTATTGCTGGCTCGCTAATCGTGCGTAATGGAAGTTACAGCTTGGATCGTCACGCTTGAATTGTTGCGCCGCCGCAGCCTCGGGCGTGTTTGCCGCTCGCTTCTTCGGTTTTTCTCGTTTCTCGTTCAAAATGCCCTCTGCCCACTCTCTCTCTCTCCGGTTGGTTTGCGTCTGTTACTGCCCGGCTTGTAATCGGTGTTATCGGGCGAATCCCATTAGCTCTCGTCGTAAGTATCCGAAACGCGGAGGTTTGTGAACCACTGTGTGCAACGCTTGCCAACGTTACATACTATATATAACCCGCGTGTTTTCTCTTTTCCTATGTGCTTCTCTTCCCCCGCACGTGTGTGCAATTTCGGAAGCCAAGTGGCCGCCGCTGAACGGGTGGCTGCATTTTGGCATCACTCGATACACCGGTAGGGGCCAAATTGCGCGTACTTCCAGACGCTGTAGGATAGGCAACGCCTGGTTGGCCTCGAAACTATCTGGAACGTGAATTCTTTCTCGGGCAAGTGTGTCTAGATTTGCATGTTTCGCATGGTTTGCCTTCGTGTACATGTTTACCTGTATGGTTTAATTCTGCTGTGTACTCTGCGAGATACTTCAGTGGCTGCGCTTAGGAGGGGAAATTTAGAGCGTGTGATCTGAATCTCGCTCTGTACGCTTTTTACTTCACAATCATCATAGGAGACGCGATATAACAAAACTTGGTCTACCAAGCAAGTGAAAATTAATAGAGAGTTTTAGCTTACCGTGATCCGCGATCCGCTGCCGTGATCCGCCACCGCGCGTTCCACTGCGCATGCCCAGATACCCTTGACGTCGATAGATGGCGCCATATACTTGATGTCGGCACATGGACTTGCCACGTCGGTACCAATCAGCTTCTGCGCCCCGCCCACGCGCGGTAGAGGGTCACGGTAGCGGATCGCGGATCACGGTAAGCTAAATCTATCTATTTTTACTATTTTTTTTTCTCCAATCAAAGCCTACAGCGGCGTCATCTAGGTGCGGGATATCAGGGCACAGAAGCGTTTACTCTGGAGTCCATGAAGATGGGAAGACAATTTCTTGCAGCAATCATCGAGGCATGCGCCGCTCCTTCAGACACGACAGATCATGGGAGGCGCGCGCTTACCTTCCCTTGAGGGCGGCCTTGCTTGAGCCTTCGTTTCGCCGGGCGCCCGAGAAATGCCGATATGGACAGAAGTAGCGCATTTCAGTTCTAGGCGGGGGTCATATATAAAGAAACCAAAGCACACAGGTGGTGTGTGGTGTCTTTGTGGACCAGCGGACTTGATTCGCGCTTGTAAAGCAAGCCACTGTGCCTGTAGATATGTGTTTCATATGCCTTCTCCCACATCGTCACCTATCACGGTCTTCTTTCTTCTCTCCTTTCCCTTCCTCAGTGCAGAGTAGAAGGCCAGATTTGAATTATACCGGCCAATCTCTCTGCCGTTTCCTTTCAGTAAGTCCATCTATCCATCAATGAAGAGGGAGCGTGCTTCATAAGACCGAATAGTGTATATCGTGTGACGGTTATCGTAAAACTGCACGCAAGTGCCCATTTTTAGCATTAGTGTTACAGGCTGGCTCTTCCACATGACTTGAAACTTATTTCTGCGCTCTTGATTTTTGTTATGTCTCATGTACTTACATTACGCGTTTTCACGTTCTCGGTTCCACTTCGGAGTAGTTCTGCATATGGGCCCAGTATAACTGAATGGCAACCGCTTTGTTCGCAGGCCAGGTCGTAAATTAAACGTCGAAACTTTGCAAGAGCGTCCGCAGTTGGCGGGAAAGGCGCGGAGCTGGTCGTAACCGAGCTTGTTTCTACATTTTTTTTCCGGCAAAGATAACGCGGAGAGAGCGGTGCTTTTCGTGGGCCAACTTGTTACGGACGAACAGAAACAACGCATTACAAGTGCTGCTCGACTCACCGGTGTCCCCTGGCGGAGTGCGACGTTTCTCCTTCCGTAGCTGCAGCCGCCTACGTCGCCGCCTGCATCGCGCCAGATATCGGGTATAGGGGTGCATGCGGTGCCGTCGTCTCCCCTCGTCTGTGGCTCGCACAGGCCGCTTGGGAGCTGGCGGAATTGAGCCATCCACGATGGGGTTGACAGCTCGAATCCCTCTGACAGTTCGCGTGGAGGTATCTTCTCTCTATAGTGGCACTGTCTTCGCGCTTCACTTGCCTGGTGATTGTGTGTTAGTTCGTGCACGAGGGTATAGAACAATTTCCGCCATTCCAGTCTCTCAGACGACAATCGCACCCGCTCGCCCGAAAGGTATATGCCCTTTACAGCCTCAGTTTGCAAGCCGAGCCAACGTTTCGACAAGTGGACTTCTCTTCGTCTCAAGCGTTTGCGAAGGTGCGCCCTTTACGTCCCACTTCAGTTTTGGCAGGGGAAAAAAAAAAGGAGCGCTTTATTTTTCTGGTAGGTGCATGCGCTTTTTTCCAGTAAGCGGGCTTTTGAAGAAGTAGGGACTCGTTTGTTTGATATCCGATTATCGCGGATACAGCGTTTCCCTGGTTCCTCGAAGTTTTAGTAGTGTGGACATGTCTTGAAACTTTACGCGTGCACTTCCATCTCTGATGGATGTGGTATAGCAGTGTTAGGTCGACGCTAATCAGTTTGATCAGTTGCGCCCTACTTATTGCCTGCCAGTCCCCAGATGGCTTTCTTATCCCGCCAGGTGGCGCAGGTGACCTTCAACGCACCAAACAGCTCCACGAAACCGCTACAAGCACTGATCTGCTGATTTGGGCTTCCGCTCTGCTTGACCCGACGCTTTCGATTTAACGATGTCAGAAAAATTAGTTTTTTAACACGATACGTTAAAGGCCTCGTTCACCGAAAGTTCGGTCTCGTCGGCGCCGGTCCTCCGGGGTTGGCGTTATGAGCGTAAAATTGCAAGCATAGCGCTGACAGGCGGGAGCTGGTAGCTGACATGGCCGCGTATACTGACTGGGCGTAAGGTTGCCCGACGTTACGTTTGGCAGGAGCTGCGAACTCAGCCCTCCGCTTTCACATGGGAGGGTGATATCAGAATCAGCCTACCAAGAACCTTGCACTCACATTAACCCTTGGCCACGCAGACACTTTCATGCGGCTTTATGTGTGGGCTGGAGCATACGCTATCGCGTCATACTCTTAAAGGCGGAGTTTAAGTGTCCACCTGTTTTTTATAAAGACTTACCGTTACAATTTTGAAACTGCTGTTTTATGTTGCAGAAATGGGCGAACTGCGTCGTACATCACCCTTGGCCACATAGCTACCCTATCCTGCTAAATTGAAAGCTTGTAGTCTTATTGAACTCCGAAGGATGCGCGCCATGATAGTTTAGACGTTAGCAAGAGGACAGATGTTATTTTGTCTGTTATATAATCTAAGCCAATGTCAATAAATGTTTTCATCATCATCATCTGCGATCCTTTTCTTTTAGTCTAATTCAGCAATGCTTTTTTTTTTTCGTCAGTTATTATGTTTACCCCTCTTATTGCCCTGAAACGGTAAGCATCGCTCTAATGATGTCAACCTGCGTCTTCGACTGTCGTTTCATAAGAACGCAAGCAGGCCGCGTGGGCTACCACATAGCGGTTGCTTTTATCGCGCGCGGGAACTAACTAGCACCTCCTATCCGCCACGCAGGCGTTCGAATGGCGCACTGCACTCGGGTCAATGCATAGTCCGTGTGGTGCGCGCGTCGCATGTTGCATGTCGCTTGGATCGCGTCTAGCAGGCTGGGGCGACGCATTGGAGTACGAACTCTGAGCAGATCACTGAATACCGTGGTAGACCTCAGGCTCCGAAACACCTGCACCAAATGTTCAGGACGGCAAGCGAGAAGCATCAGACTTGGTGACAGGCGGTGATGATATCATTTAGTGGCTGACGGCTTGGAGCGGCCGCTACTGCCCGCGTCACTGCACCATTTTTCGTCTTCTATATATATATATATATATATATATATATATATATATATATATATATATATATATATATATATATATACAGTACCATGTGTAGATTCACTGGTTTGGTTTGGCGCATGCGTGCCTGTTATCCAGCGTTCTGTTTTATAAAAGTTTCGCTTGGTAGTCTAGCCCGTGCCTTCGTTCTTCTTTGTGTCTACGCCTTGCGTGGACAGTAACCGCCACACCTTCCGTAAAGGAATTACCAGCAGTTTCGCCATTTCAGCCTTGCTTCGCGCTCTCTACGCTGAATTTGGTGGGGCTGGCATAAAAGTACATCTGTGCATACAGCGGTGTAGCAAAACGCGGTGCAGTTAAGGGCCACGTTTATAATCGCCCCTCGGTATTCTGCTTTGTAACTCATTCGATAAAACGCCCCTTCGAAATTGACCCTAAACGCGAGTACATTCCCTTTTTCCCGTGCCGCACTCTCTTTCCTTTGTTGCGACAGCCTACACGTCTACCCTCGTCTGTGTCGTGACCTCGCGACGAACTTCGAAATCTGTATGAAATGATGAACAAACGTTGCCTCCTTCTCCCCTTTCGGTCACGGTATAGACTTCGGGAACTATCGGCTTCTCTAGTACGTACTTCCCGTGGCACACGTGCTCTTGCTTCTTCGGACCGGGCTCTACACGACCGAAGGCTGAGATTTGATTATCGGCGCGCAGCTCACTGCTCGGTCAAGCGCGTGCCGCCGTCTGTGTCGGCCAGGACACAAACCAACAAAATACGCCACTCGTCGCTTCTCTCGTGTGCGCGATCGTCGTAACGATTTAGCGTTTTGGCTGTGAACGAGCGGCGGGCGGCAAGAGCAAGAATCGTCGGCCTGGCTGCGGTGCACTACCAGTGAGGAAGAGGGGGGCGAGGAGGGGATGGCGGGGTGATTCCTTAATTGTGCAGCTCCGGAGAGCGCGGAATCGGGAGGAGGGGAGTGCTACGGAGCGTCGGCGCGTGCATCCGCGGTAATGGCGCGTTAATTAGCTCGTTCGTAACCTCGGTACGGTGCGCGGCGCCGCCAACGCAAAGCGAAACAAAAAAGCTTGCCCGGCGGGGTGACGCCCGCGCGTCGGCCGCCGCCGCGACGCGCTGCAGACGCGTTGCTATGCCGTAAACCGTGTCTTCGTGCTCACGCACGGCGAGCGGTTCGCGCGTAGCTTGAGAGGGGCTTTCCGCGCGAGGCGCTGAAGATTAACTATTTTGGAATGGCTAATTAAAGCGTGGAGTTGTGTGTTGCAGCGTCGCCGCTCGAACGGTTTTGCATATCGACGTGTGATATGCAATAGTCAGTTCATTTCATGCTCGAGTAGGAGGCGCAGTTGTAAATTTTCTAAGAGTAGTTTGATTTTGAAGAGTAGTTTGAACATGTTCTCATTGCGTCGCGAAAAAGAAATGAAGTAGGGTGTCTAGTTGAAAATGGAGACAGACCCCCCCCCCCCCCCCCCCTCCCCCACTTTCCTCGCCGCTCCTTTTTGTTCTTTCGCTGGCCTGCGTCAACGACCTTTGCCGCTGACCTATGGTTTCCAGCTCGGGTATCGTTCGCGCTTAGCAGAAAACGTCTCAGTTTCAACGCCCCAAGCATAACCACTGGTTTGCTATAAATAGTTATTTCGCGGTCTGACCTTTCGTGGCGCTATGAAGCTTGGCTCTTTACCATACACAGGACGTTTCAAAAGCTAACTTAAGACTCGCCGATCATCGGGGCGAACGGCTTTTACTGTTCGAGATGGATTTTTGAAAGTTTCACTGATCTTTGGTCCGTCGATGCGAGCACCAGTATTCTTGTATGCGAACTCGGTACGCACTTGTCGAAAGCAGACAAGCTATTTTGAGGGAAAAGAATACCACCGTAGTGCGCGAGCAAGCCCCCCTCCCCCCCCCCCTCCCTCCCTCCCTCCCTTCGCCTTCCATATCAAAATTTCTGAGCGGGCGCGGATGTCCCCGAGGCACTTTGCCAATGCCCAGAACGCAATTCCGCCGCGAATTGCGCGAAGATATGTCATTTCTGAAATTTATTCGTGTGACTTCCCGTGTCTATAGGCTCCGCCGCCTGGATGCTGTCCTCCGTACATTTTGAAAATCGAAATACAATTCGCGCCGTGTTGTGTGCCGGCGCGCCGTGGTGTGTGCCGGCGGCGGGAACAGCCAGGACCGTTTCTTTGGACGGAGTGCGCGGCTCGGTTCGTGCAATTGCGTTTTCCTCCATCTCCCCCTCTCTGCGTCGGACCGAGAGCAATTGAAAAGCCCCGGCCGCATTGCGTTCCAGTGGCCTCCGCGCGGAATGTAGGAAACACCGTTGCAACCCCTCTCCGTCCTCGGCCAGTGCTCCCTCCTACCGATCGGCGCCGCGTATATTATGTACTAAATATCTCGGTGTCCAGGTCCGCGCGAGCCCATATTTCAACCGGCTCCCTAACCTTCCCCGATTCGGGAAAGCAAATGTGTTAGCTTTTATACTTCGCCCTGCGTGGAGCGCTGCATCTAAAAAAAAAAAAAAAAGAAAAAAAAGAAAAGAAGACACGGAGAAAAAGGAAGGAAAGGTACGGGGATATATATATCGGCGACGGCGAAACTGGTGCGGAGGGTAAAGTAAGCATTTCGGAGGTACGGACGGAGCCAGCGGTATATTTGTCACGACCACTGGAGAGCTTTTGCGGGTCTTGGGGGGAAAAATGGACGGAGCGGTGAAATAGGCAGGGAGAAAGGTGTGAGGGAAGGCAGGGTTGAAGAGCTGTGTGTGGCTTTGAGTGGGCGTGTGCAGAAGGGCTGCGAGACTGCGCTCTATTTGGAGGGTGTGTTTGTGTATATATGTGTATGGGGAATATGGAAAGGGGAGTCTAGATGAAGGCGAGAGCGAAATAGTGCGGAATGGGCCAGCGAGAGAAAGGGGGAGGGGGGGGGGGGGTGAGTGCTGCGAAAAAGCGCTGCAGCAGCACATCTCGATCGGGGCGTCGTGTTGTTTCGGCAATGAGCGCACTCCGAGTTATTGGCAGCGGGCGGCTGTTCCGTTCCGCGCTTCTCCTCCCTTCATTCTGCGCTGCCTAGTTGCCGCAGCCACCTCCACCCCTGCATTTCCGATATCGCCTCTCAATCTTCCCGCGTTTTTCTTCTTTTTGGTTTGCCGCATGTGGGGGCCATGTGAGAACGAAGTTTGGGACCTGGACAAGGGTGTGTATGGAGCGGCATCCGCGTGGGGAACACGCGAAGCACACACACACACACACACACACACACACACACACACACACACACACACACACACACACACACACACACACACACACACACACACACACACACACACACACACACACACACACACACACACACACACACACACACACACACACACACACACACACACACACACACACACACACACACACACACACACACACACACACACACACACACACACACACACACACACACACACACACACACACACACACACACACACACACACACACACACACACACACACACACACACACACACACACACACACACACACACACACACACACACACACACACACACACACACACACACACACACACACACACACACACACACACACACACACACACACACACACACACACACACACACACACACACACACACACACACACACACACACACACACACACACACACACACACACACACACACACACACACACACACACACACACACACACACATATATATATATATATATATATTATAGCGCCGTATTTTTGGCCTCGTTTGCGCTTTACCGCGGACACTGACGTACGACGCACTGTCTTTTGGTTGCTCATTTAGCACGGTTGCGATTACTCGCTTTGTATTACATACTTCTGGCTTGCATAACTGAGCCACATTTCATGTGTCGGCTTTAACGAAAATAAAAAAGAAAAATGGAAAAAGCGATCTCACCGAGATGTTGCAGACTTCGCCCTTGCCTTTGGTGACGCATTGGTGACTGAAGTCGCCACGGCTTGCCCATCCGGAACGGCATACACTCGCCTCCTACGTCATTTATGAGGCTTAATTGTTCACCTGCAGCGGTCGTTTTGTTTTTCTTTATTTTCACTTCAGATATACAAAACGTTTGCAAAAACTGCTGGGCCATTAGCCGAAGCTAGTATAGGCCCAATGTACACATTTGTTATAACAGCTTCATACCTTGCGTTTGGCGCACGATGGCCTCAGTCGCCTATGCACCATTAAACCCAACACAACACAATACACATTTGTTATAACAGCAACGGAAGATACCAACATGAAACTCTGTAATAAATTATCAGTGAACGAAGGAATAGTGAGCAACACTCAGCAGCAGGCATAAAAAGGTTAACAAACATAACCCTCAATCTTCGAAAAGTAGAAGCGCTTAACTGAAAACAGGAAATTGATAGCCATTTTAATTTCAAGTGGTACACTATTTTATACTTTCGCCCCGCAATACTGAATTAGGCGCTGACCATAGGCGTTTCTGGTTACAGCGTAATTAAAATTATTATTGCTTGCATTTCTAGTGCTCCTGTTAGGCAACACAAAAATAATAATTGTGCGAGCCTAGCCTGCCATTTGTAGCAGGGCCTCCAGAAATCTTTGCCAGGACACTGGATTTTAGGATTTCTCGAGGCTACAAGGATCGAGAGATAGAGGGAGAGAAAAAGAAATCTAAGTTTTTAAACCTCAAGGCTCAGACATCCCGATGTGATACTGGCTCGGAAAGACCCCATTGTGGGTGGACCCCGAATTAAATTTAACCACTGTAGTTATTTTACGAGCGCTGGTGCTGTCGAAATAGTCTTGGGTCGTCCGGCTAAGTAGCTGAGTGCGCTAACCACTGAATTATCACTACCAGTAAATACAACATTAATTACCGATAGCCACCAGTTAAAGGTGTAATTATTTGTTTATTTACCACTTGTGTTCATCCTGTCAATAAGCAGGCCAGGCTGGCTTACGTAAAAGGTACTTTGCTTCATCATTTATGTCATAATTCATCTGATAAATAAATGCTGAGCATAACTGTCTCCTATAGCATATAGCCTCCATAGATTACGAGAAAGCATTTGACTGAGTCGAAACATCAGCATTCGTGCGGACAGTGCGGTGCCCGGGTTTACAAAAGCCATTTTTGTATGTATTGGAAGATATTTATAGCGGCTGCACAGTCACCTCCATAAATCGGCAGTAAAATCACAGCAAGGAAGGACGTCAGGCATGAATTACACCATCTCAGTGCTATTCACCGCCTGTTTGCAAGAGGCGCGCGAAGGGCAGGATTATGAAGAGATCAGGATGAGAGTTACCCGAAGTTTAATTGGACATCATGATCAACGACCTATAGAATGGAAAATAAGAACGGTGGATGTAAAAACTGTATGCAGCAAACGAAAATAAAGTTCAGCAGTCTTGAATGCGATCAGATTTACTATGTAGAGCCAGGGGTTGGAAGTGGTAGTGGAATACATCAGCTCGGGACAGGCAGTGACCGCAGATCCGGAAATTTGAGTAAAACAGCTATGAGAACGAGTATGGGTCACATTTAGTAGGTAATATCGGGCATCGGGGACTTTTAAGGGAAGGAAAGCTTCAGAGGAATCAGGTGACCGAGTGAGTTCAAGTTTTCGCTGATTAAGTTCCCGCTGCTGGCGCAAATAATAGTTTAATTGAAGGCATATAGTAGAGCCTCTGGTGCAGCGCCGCGATGATTAAACGTGTAGGGTCAACGTGCAGTTATTGCAGATCGGAACGCTGAGCAATGTTTTGGACCTCAGGCGGCCCTAGGCACCAGGCATCTGGCGTATAGGAAACTGGTGGCGTCCGGATTACGGTTGCAGGTGCGACCTGTGCGAATGAGCGAACTAAGAAGAGTTAGAAACTCTACATAGCCGCATGCAGTAATAGGATGTAACAATCCGTAACAGTCCCGACGCGACGCGGGCCCGGGGGTATGTCGCGTGCAGTCAACGGGAACTCCATTGCGAAGGTCGCGCCGTAACCCGGGCTGATCGGAACGGCTTTGCTGGTCGGATGTGGCCCACGGGTCGCCATATTGGACCGCGACGTCATCATTGCCACCCGAATTTGGCCCCAGCTTTGATTTTGACGTCATAATCACGTGGGTTTCTTTATATCCGCCATATTGGAATATGACGTAATCATTGGCACCCGAATTTGGCCGCCATATTGGATTTCAGATCCCGAAACGATGCTATAGTGTTCTAGAATTGAGATGTGTGCCGTCTGCCGCCGGCGAGCTGGTCGTTTCAGCGATGACCGCTCCAGACGACACGAGAGGGCGCTGCGTTTAAGAGACTGTAAGGGAGCCTACATGTATACGTTCCCTAGAGACCGTTGGTCTAGGATAACTAAACATCGGTTACCGGTTATCGGGCTGCGTCGCATATCGATCAGAATAATTACTTTCCTCGAGAATAATATCCTGCGTACCGCATCATGCGGCGAACGAGTTTCATTATTGTGCCTGCTTGATGAATGCGGCTTGATTTTTTTTTTTCCCGCGACGTGCAAACGTGACGGGAGCCGCTCCGCTCAGACGCTGCTCCCTGGCTGTCCTCCCGAAACTTAAGAGAGTAGCGGGGCCGCGGTCACCGCTCGCTCGTTTGTCCGGCTGCCCGGTTGGCCTTTCCTGTTTTCTTTTTTTTCCCTTGCGCAAGCTTTCTCCCAACCCTTTTCACTTCCGTCTTGCCCTCGTACACTGTTTCCCATAGCCCTGCGAATAGTTGCACAGGCTCTTTCCCCTTTCTGCGTTCCCTATCTCCCCACTCTCGTGGTGGCCACGCGCGTGATTGATGCCCGGTCAGTGCATATAAACCGCGTGCAACCTCTGCCGCCGAGTTGCGAGGTGCCGTGCCGTTAGGTGCGCCGCCGACGCGCCGCGTGTATGTGATTACACTGGCGACCTGCAGCGTTTCTACGGCACTGGCGCGACGCACGCAGTGGACGGGGAACGCTCCCTTTTTTCCCATTCCGGCGTACTCGCTGCGGCCGTATGTCTTTTTTTTTTCAGTGTTTATTTTCGCGACGCTCCATGCCCGAAGTCAGCTGTCGTCGCGGAACAAAATTATGCGAGGTAGACTTGTTCTGAACGAAAGAAGAAAAGAAGGTAATCGAAACGGGGCTGCAAAGAACACGAGTAATCATGGCGTTCCGGGGAAGTAGTGTCTCATTGAGGTACACTGAGAAGGCCAAGATTTCGTAATTCGAGGTTGCGGCATTTTCGCTACGTTGGCAATAATGGTGAGTTGTCTGGAGGCTTGGTATTTGATCTGCTATACTGTATTCTGCCTACCGCTCTTTCTTCTGTTACTTTCGTTTGTGTTCAATAATTCATTCATCTTTATTGATAAAGATCACCTCAGGCCTAGGGAAATTGATGGGTTACGTAAGAATTGAATGGTAAGAGCGGCAGACTTTGTAACGAGGTCGAGCAGGGCACCTGAACTACTTTTAGCCTCGCCGCAGAATGTTGGGCTGTGTCCACTGAAGCAACGCTCAGGGCGCTTCGTTTTTCTTTCCACAGATGGCGCCAGTGCAATCGCCGGCATTTGCATAGGATTGCATAGGCAAACACGCCAGCCATGGCGGTGCTGCATAGAGCCGAATGCCTTATTTCAAAGTTCCGGAAGTAAACATTTTGTGGTCAACACGGGTCCATTTCTACTTCGCGGTAGCTATTATTATGTACTGCTTTCACAAACGAATCACAAGACATGCGTCACATATCGGACCTAGAAGGGCAAACTCAGGCATATAAACAGTCGTAAATGCTTCGCCAGAAATTTTAAGTAGAAAGGCAAATCGAACTTTTCTGCCTTGGTTAAGCCGGTGTTACTGTGGAAACTGCCATTAATGTCCACGTGTTATATGTCATCGTCTTTGCTCAAGGTGGTCAACGCGAACGAACTATCCCCCTAATTACGCGGCCATCTTAATACGGTGTATAATTTGTCCTGGGTCTTAAGCATACTTTGCGTTGCACGCTTAACAAAGACGCAGGTGATCGCCATTTTCGTACAGCAGACATCTGCAGCACAGACGCAGAAACTGGGTCCGCGGGAAATATCGCGTGGTCTTTTGAGGGGGAAAAAGCAAAATAGAGAAACGGTACTCGAGAATCGTCGTCGCTGACGCCATCAGATCCACCAGTGGCCCGAGTGCGGCGGCGGCTTCGCCGCGCCGTTATCTGTGTGTCCTTGGCTGCCGCTCCAAGCTTCCCCCGCGTGAGCGCAAAACGTGCGCGTAGTGAGAAGGAGTAGGGGCGCTGATTGCCCCCCATCCACCTTGGTCCCCGTGCGGTGCTCGCGACGCGGATCCATCTCGCCTCCCTAGGTTGCTCCCTAGGTGACGAGCCTCTCTCTGCGCCGCCGCCGGCCTGCCGGCAGGAGATAAGCGCACCGCTCTAATTAATCTCGCCGGGACATTGTTCCTTCCGCCGTGACTAGGAAGAGCGAGGTGCCGTGAAAAGAAATAAAAGAGTCGGCCGCGCTTGCCTGGGCGCCTCAAGACCTGGACTAGACGTCCCCGTGGGCTCTCGATTGAATGCGGCCTCCCTCCTTGCCGTGGGCGAAATGGGCGCGTGCTCCTTCGCTCACTTTCCCTCCCGACTGCCCGAGAGGGAAGGAAAACACAGCGGCGAAGGAGAAAAGAGAAGTTGGGATGCGGATGACTAAACAATAGCGGCGAGGAAAAAAAGCATGAGCAGAATATGCCTCAAATCCCTTTTCGCCGCAGTGGCCGACTTCTACAATACGATACAATATAATACGATGTAATCTTAAACAGGACGTAGTGCAGCATTTCTTTAGAATAAGGTGTCCGTATTGCTTAGAGGGACGGGAGCTGTGGGGCGACAGTGCGCTGTAAGCAAATGCAGAACGCGAACCGGCCTTTGTTTTGGGGGGTTGCGTATACGCTAAATTGAAACTGACGAGATGTGGGGACGTGCGGCAATTGAGCGTGGGTCGCTGCCCACGCCGGAAATTGATCATTCGTAGCCGCCCACTGTATCTTGAGTTGACCGCATATTAATGGTAAATGAATCGTTGGATTCGTCTCAAGGTTCCCGAGCCGCACAATGCCTGTGATTAAGCACCGTAAATAGGCATAATAATCTGGTTCTTGATATCTCATTGAAGCTATCAATTATCGAAGATGTTAGAATAATGCTTCTACACTCCACACATATTTTGATATTTGTAGGCGTCCTAGCTGCTTGACTATACTGCTCAGAAACAGACCGTGTGGCCTGGGAACTTTTGACTACCCATGTACATACTGTCTGTGAAGTTCCAAGCAATATTTTGTAATGGGGGTTGTCTTGTCTGAAGTAGGGCCGCGCCTTGCAGGCGACGAGCCGCAGAGCGCAGGAGATGGCCGTAATGTATAGGTTCGATTGAATTAGTCACAATAAACGTTTTGCACATATAGAGGTAGAAGGGGCTCGTGTCGGCTCGTTCCCTTTCCAGTTCCTGTTCATGGACGTCATCGACCGTTGGCAAAGTCCGTTTAGCTGTGCCCGGGTATTTTCGATTCCCGTATTAGATCTAATGACACGTGCTTCAACTTTCGGGCAGCGTAATGATTTTCTCGCGCGGTCGAAAGCGCCTATTTCGTCTCCGGAGAAGAGGTGAGCGCGTTCTTCATTTGACCCAGATGCTGCACATTCGTGTCGTGGGCCTCTTTTAGAGCGGCGATCGTAGATAGCCGGGTTTCCGCAGGACTGCCTCGAAGCCACTCTATTCCCACGTATAAAACTTGCGTGACGTGGCCGCGCATCGTCTTGAAAGCCATCAAGCCTAACGCACCGCACGAGCCGCCGCTGCGGCCTGCTGACGGCGGAGAAAACGAAGCATCGATCGCCTCCTCGAAACGAAAGTACAGTAATTGAAAAGGGGAGGCAGCGAGAGAAAAGACCTTACGAGCGGAAGCAATGAACACCGGTCTATGCTTCCGAGCACGCTCGAACTTTTTGAAGCGAAAGCTTTACTTATGCCATGTAAAGCCAAGGTCACCGTGACGGGCTCAGGCCGCAAGTACTCATGGTAATTGAGTGCTCATGGTAATTGGTGCGCATGGTAATTCTGTGCGCAAGTGCGCATGGTAATTGATGTGCATGGTAATTCTTCGTCCCTCTTCTGTCTTCTTCTTGGCGTCTTCCGAATCTTGCTTCATTGACCGGCTTCTTCCGTAAATAAAGAGCTTTACCACGTGTGATGATTAGTAATGAAGCTTTCGCTTAATACACAATATAGGCTTAAGCAAGCTAACGGTCGTTAAGGCCAACTGCCGTTTTCCTTAACGGCCGCTAACGTGCCCGTGTAGCAGGGGTATAAGCCATCGGAGGAGTTCGCTCAAGAAAGCGTGTTATTCGGACCGCTATGTCTTGCGAAGGAGGCTACCTGGGACGACGTCGCTTTGTTCTTTCGAAGAGAGCGGTACGGTAGCGACGGGTCGCGGGTCGACTGAGTAGCGCAGCGCGGCCTGCGAGCGCTTGTTGACTCGGATCTGCAGCGTGCGGCGTCTGAGGACTCCATCGACGCTGACAGGAGATCTTCAGTCACGCATGGGGACAGTGCGTGCTCAGGTCCCCGTCGCTTATCGTCTTACGCTGTAATTGTTTCGGTGCCTGTCGAAGTCGCACCTCACGCCACCAGTGTGCGCTCACCTGGACGGAAAGGAGACGAGGGAAGACATGGAGAATGACATGGAATAATAAAAAAAAAAGGTTATTGGGGTGTGTGTTGGGAGGAGGGGCGTCGAAAATTCGGAAGACTCTTGGTACGCGCTTGTATACGGGTGTCCCCTCTTGCGCTGAATGCTTTGAGAAGCGGCGGCAGTGCGACCCGAACCGGGTAATCGGCTTGCGCGTTCTCCGCTTATCGAGTCTCGGCCGGCGGCGTGCTTTATTTCGCGAGGCTCCGGCCCGAGCCTTCTCGTCCTGCTCTGGGCTCTTCGCTTCCTGTCTTGTATTCGTTTTCTATTCGCGGAGTGCCAATCCGAAGAGCGGGTCCCCTTTCGAGGAAGCGGTCGTCAATTCCTTTACCGTGTATTCCCTTTCATAGTCTTCCTTCCATCGATCGGGGTTTGCGCGTTCCATCTCGCGAGATAGAAAGCCTCGTGACGGACCAGGTTGGCACAGATTTCGCCTACGTGCGCGCTGGTGTGATCGGCGCGACGGACAAATTGCAATCAACTTGAAAAGGAATTAAGCCCACATTGTTGGTTTTGATCGTATTATAACTTTATAGCGTCGCCTGCTCTGGGCGCCTCGGTTGAAAAAAGTCCAACAGATCGATGTTAAATTTGTGCCTACCGGGTAGTGTAGAAACATCTCTCACTGCAGTTTCCTCGCTCACAGTCTTCACCAGTCAGCATTATATTCGAAGCTGACCGGCTCGATGTATTTTTGTTCATAGCGGTTTCTGGTGGTCAGCGCCTACGCGTTTGGCCCCATTTTGCTGTTTGTTCTTTTCCTATTTTGCTCGAGATGGTCTGTTTTCATTATTTTGAGGGGGCCTAACTAAATGGCTTACTGGCATGCCTGTATTGAGGCTTCTTCACTGCGTGCTGATTGTTCCCTTTAAAAGCCGTCATCATCATCATCATCATCATCATCATCAGCCTGATTATACCCACTGCAGGGCGAAGGCCTCTCCCATATTTTTCTACTTAACCCGATTCTGTGCAAGCTGCATCCACTTGACCCCTGCGAACTTTTTTATCTCATCCGCCCACCTAACTTTCTGCCGCCCCCTGCTACGCTTTCCTTCCCTTGGAATCCAGTTTGTTACCCTCAGCGACCATCGGTTATCCTCTCTTCGCACTACATGTCCTGCCCATGCCCATTTCTTCTTCTTAATTTCCACTAGAATGTTGGTAACTTGAGTTATTTCTCTGACCCATTCTGCACGCTTTCTGTCTCTTAATGTTACCCCTACCATTTTTCGTTCCATAGCCCTCTGGGTTGTCCTCAACTTAAGTCGTTATGGGGTCCCGTTATTCGGTACCGTGGTCAGCCTCTTGCTTAATTTTGCCGCGCTAACTTTAATATTCGATTCCTGCATGTCCTTGATGCTTACGGTGTGCTCCGCCGCTGTATATATATAGCGCCTCGCTGGTGACCATTTTTTATATACATACCCAGAATTATACGCACCAGAGTATTAGTTCGTTCAAATTCTCACCACTTATATTTTAAAGGTGCGGTCGTTGTCAGAAGTAAGCAGGCCGGCGGGCTTGCTTTTAAGGTTATAGTGGGGCCGTTAGAATATCAGTCGAAGCGCAAAATTTCGCAGCGCCAGTTACCAGATCTGTCTCCACCAGTGAGAAAATCGGAACGCTGAGCCGCACATAGCGAGCCATACATTGATGTCTAGAAGTCAACTGCGTCCACGCTCCCAACTTCTTATAAGGGCTGCAAAAGTTCGCACTCAAGCCATTTTTCAATGTTTCTTTATAGTATATTTGTATAGTTCAGCTATACTAGGGCAGCATATAGAACCTGTTTCAAAAGGGTGCCACTCTTCGCGTCTGAATTACTCGGACTCATATACTATATTAAGCGAAAAAACGTGTTATTGACCGGGTCTGCTATGTTACTTTTTTATGTGAAGCTTTTTTTTTTGTCCCATTAGTCGGCTTGGGCACGGCGTGCCTCTTTAGTAGTATCACGTTTAGAATCGGCCGCGCATATACTGGCGCCTATGCAGCCTCTGGCATTTACCGTTTCCCCGCATGGCCCGTCAGTGCTGCATATCATCCCGTTCCGACCGCAAACCGCAGCATTCTAGTTCGAGCAATCATCATAGAGAGCGTACAGTTTCTCGAAGGCGAAAACCCGGACGTCCGCAGTAATGAGACGGCGCGAGTTTTCCCGCGAAATTGTACTTTTGGGCACATTGCGTCTGCGCTCGCTGTTAAAATCGCATTACTCCAGCGCCTCCATGCTGTCCTTCGCCGCTGCCTTCGCACAGGCGAGGCGAAGAAACACCCGCACGCGCACCTTCCAATCTCTCGTCGCCGTCGCGGCGTTGCACATTCTCGTAACGGCTGCAGCAGCTACGAGTCAGTTCCATGCGCGCCATGGCCCATTTCATCCGGCGTTCATCGCCGCCGCGCAGAGCAGATGGGGAAGCAGTTTACCCGCGTTCCCTGTTTTCTTTTCCCTCTTTCGACCCGCTGCGAGCTGAGAAAATGAACTGGACTTCTCGAGCCGCGAGCTGCACGCGGCGCCGCCGTGAATATGCTGCGCCGGAGGAATTTCTCCGAAAAACCTTTATCTGGCGCGGTTATTCGTGCTGCCGGTGATTCGCGAAACGTGCGTGGTACAACACACACACACACCGCGCCTGGCCCGGTCCTATCAGTGATCATCGTTGGCGGCCTCCGGCGTTAGGGATTGCGCGGTGTGCGTGCGGGCGTCGCTTCCCCACCGCCTCTTCCCTATAGCGCTTGGAGGCACCTGTGTGTGGGGAAGAGCCTGGCGGAGGAAAAACGGGCCCCGCCGATCTCGCGGACTTATCGCGCGCCTCGCGTAACGGGCCAACAAATGGGAACGCTTAGTGCAGAGGCATGCTCGCTGCGCAGCGTTTGTTTAAGCTTTGGGAGTAATCACGTGCCTTGTATCTTGTGGTAAAAAAAAGAAAAGAACTGGAGCAGCTTATCTGGGCTTCCCGTGTTCAATGCTGGAGTTCAGAGCTTATGCTAAAGTGTAGCAATATCGCGGAGATGAAACGCCCGTAGTAATATTCAGGCGCTCTGGTTTCGGAATCTGTTGCTTCTTATCGACTCCTGTGATGGGATAAAAAAATGTCGCCAAAAGCTTTTCCCTACTCCGCTGCTGCTGCATCGTTACCACCTTATTTATGATTTGTTGCTCTTCCAAGCGCCCCAGCCGTATGGTTGCTGGCGTTTTTAACGCCTGTAGGGGAGTTCAGGATACTACTTAGCTCAGGCAGAGTGACTAGTGGTTATTCTGTGATCGGTCCTAACTAACCCAGTCGAAAAACCTACACGCCGTGAACCTGCCGTGGCTTCAAAAATTTCTGCAGTAATATCAAAATTTGTGGAGTTACTACAGAAAATAACTATAGAAGTGTTTACTACAGAAGAGCGATATAAAAACTGTATAACTACAAAAAAGTGCTACACAACTGCAGAAAAATGTTTTATGGCAGAATGTCAAATATTTTGTATTTTCGGCATGGTTCTGTAGTTTCTTTCTGCGATCCATGCTTATCTTTGTCTCAACACATTGCGCCCGATTTTTTGGATCGATGCTCAAGCTTCACAGCAACGCCCATTAGCGGCTGTAGAGCGAAGTCTGACATTGTCAGGTTGTAAGAGCCTTCAATCTTAATTTACCTATTCATAGAATTTAATGGGGAATGGTGGATATGCTTATTTATTCTCCCGCTCGAGAAACGTGTCGCGACGTAGTACATGGAGCGCAAATCCTAGTTTGCAAACGTCGTCAGGATCGAAATACAATCGCGCAGAGGTGGCCCTTAACATGACCCTTTCACTTGCCTAATAGCCAACGTTTACTCGATTTTTAGACATTCACGTGCACATACTTTCTTGGGACTTGTCCCGTAGTGGTTACCAAGACACCGCACCGCGTCTTACAGTTACTGTGTATCGAATCTATCAATATCGAATAGAAAGCCGTCCTTAAACTGCCCCATTCCAAATGAGAAATGTAATGTGCCACGTTCTGTCCGTTTTAAAATTTAGCGCGTTCTTCGCTGGCCACGCCCAAGTTCCATCTTTGACTTTGTTTCTCTGTGCCGTTCCTCCGTTAGCGGCGAGCGCGTAGCTCCTTTTAGCGCAACTCTGCCTAACGTCCCTTGTCCTGTCGACTGCGCCAGTCCATTTTCCCGCCGAGCTGTGTGGTCCTGTCGACTGCGCCACTGTGCTCTCGTTTCCCCATCTGAACCCTCGGTCGGCGTAGGAAGCGCAAACCGCAGCGCGCGATTCCGGCCCTCTCTTTTGCGCGGGCAACGAAGCATCCCATCGCGGCCGCGTCTGCTCCACCAGTGATGACCGTCCGAAGGAGTCGGGGCTCATTTAATTTGGGCCTGCGACAACGAGTAGGACCGTGTGCGACGACTCCTTGCCGGTTCTCAACGAGGCATGAACGCAGACGAGCCTATCTTCCTTTTTTTTTCGCTTCTCGGCGTGGTCCGAGAGAGCTGGCTGCACTATACGACGACGGGAAACCGTCGGCGCGCGTTATGGACGCGCGCTCGTTTCCAGCGCGATTTGGGGAGTGTCCCCCAAGAGAGCCATTCCACGGTTCGTTGTCTTCCGAATTAGGTCTCTTCTCTGGGCTGACTCGACACTGTGGACCTCCTAAGCCGCCGGCGCGGGCGGCACGTGCGTGTCTTGTGTGTCTCTCGCTCTCGGAGCTCTCTGCCTAATCTGTTTGGCGTGAGCTTGCAAGCTGGGCGTCACCAAAATTTGTCTTGCGGCAAACTGCGTTGCTGCATGCCCCGGCACGCTGGCGGCACAAAGCTATTCTCTAGAGTGCCTCGATGCCCACGCCTTCATCCTACCTTTCTCTTTACTCCTTGGCTTTAGTGCCGTTGTTAAGTGCGCAGAAATAATGGCAGTGTGAAGAAAAACCCAGCCCCGTTTTGTTACTTTTTGCACCCGCTGGGCTTTGCGTAGAAACCAAATATGAGAAAAGAGTTGTTGAGTGGGCAGCCGAAAACCATCGCCATTTAACGCCACCGTAGAGGAGGGTAACAATAGGCCGCCTTTCCCTTAGGCATCTCTTTTTATCAGTATCGTGGCTACTACTTCATAGTCAGCAGTGCAACTGTTTCTGAGGTGTTCGCGTCTTGCTGTGATGCTGTGAACTGTGATCAGCTTTGCTTCATGTTGCCCACGCCATGTAGTCCCGCCCATACATACATAGGACATACATACGTACTTACGTACGTACATACATACATACATACATACACACATACATACATACATACATACATACATACATACATACATACATACATACATACATACATACATACATACATACATACATACATACATACACACATACACACATACATACATACATACATACATACATACATACATACATACATGCATGCATACATACATACATACATACATACATACATACATACATACATACATACATACATGCATGCATGCATGCATGCATGCATGCATACATACATACATACATACATACATACATACATACATACATACATACATACATACATACATACATACATACACACATACATACATACATACATACATACATACATACATACATACATACATACATACATACATACATACATACATACATACATACATACATACATACATACATACATACATACATACATTGGCTAGCAGTACCGTGTGCCCGTTTACTGGGCTACTGTTCGGGATAACATTCCACGGCGGCGTAAGCGCCTAGGATAATGGCTAGCAATCGAACTGACGTTAAATCACAAAAATGTGACCTTATTGCACTAAAGTTTGGCGTAAAGCAAGACTTCGTAAACTCGAAGTGTGTTCTTCTACAGCTCTCTAGTGTCCGCGACATTGTTGCTGTGTTGCTATTGAGTGTTTCTCAAGCCCCCGTCTTGTTTACTGGTTTTGCAGACACAAGAAGAAGGTCCAGAACTTCTTGCCGTGCAAGAGCCCCCACCAAGGCGTGCCATGTGATCTGAGCGCGGCCAATGGTGCCGCGTACAGCGACATCCTGCTCAACCACCATCACCCGACCAGGCTGCCCGCACACCTCGTCCACGGAACCGACACGCACACGCTAACACCCATAGAGGTGAGGGTTGCTTTGTTTCCATGAACTTCGCGTAGTGATCAGCGCCGCACCATTCCGGCACTGATACAGACTTGCGGTAAACTTGCATTTGCCCCATGTACGAGGGACGAGATCTCTTGTGGACTTCGTTTTCCCTTCGTTTCAGCCAAACTATCCTTGAATCAGAATTTAAGCTTTCACCTCCTCCTCAACTATTGGTCATCCTGTATTCGTGCCGTCGATTATATTAAGCAAGTCTAGCATGGGAGCGTGCAGCTAAGTAGCAGGATGATCACCGATTTCTTAACAAGGCCCCTTTAAATTACCAGAAAGACCAGCGTCGGCGCTGCCGGCGTTGTGAGCGAAAAATCGCGGACATGCCTCTAACAGATAGTACAGTTGGCGGGTGACGTGTACCGGCGCGTATTGGTCGGCTGGGTTTTGTGACGGCACAAAACGTCATCAAAGGGCTGAGTTAATGCCAACTCGTCTAGCTCCTCGTCTCGCGCCGTCTTCATAATCCACTTCAACCATGAACAAACAGCCCAAAGCAAAGTACTTCATGAGCTCCTGTGAGCTTTGCAGGGTTAAATTGGGGCTGAACACAGCACCTTTAGATCCACTCGGACACCCTGCACCTAGCCATTGTGTGCACGATTGCACTGCTTGGTACGTTAAGGCGGCGCTTTGTATACACCTATGTAAGGCGGTGCTACACATAATGTGGTAGCATGCTGCTGTATGCTAATGAATGTATTACATAATAGAGGCATACGTTAAGTGATCGATGATTGACCGACTAGCAACGGCATGCACGCCACCGGTGATCAGCAAGTTGTCGTCGATTGGACGTGTGTATATGTATGTATGTAAGTATGTATGTATGTATGTATGTATGTATGTATGTATGTATGTATGTATGTATGTATGTATGTATGTATGTATGTATATATATATATATATATATATATATATATATATATATATATATATATATATATATATATATATATATATATAATTTACACTGAAGCTTCACCTTAAAGGTATCCCCCAAATTTATTTTAGCACAAGTCACTCGCGATCGGAGTGCATAGCCTGGTTTGTCACAAAATGTTCTGAGAAATATTTTGCGCGCCAGACGGTGTCATTGACTAGCTTTTTCTTTGCTTATATTTACGCGGGGGATCCTTCGACCTAGACGCTATATTACAACAATCTATAGAGCCCTGTTCGGCACTCAGACCTGTAACTTAACGACAGAACTCCGTGGCCCGAAACCACTTTTACTTTGCTCTTTCAAAGGCTGCTTTATGTACCAAGATAATGCGCGACGTTTTTCATGACTATTGAAATCGAGTTGCGTCACTGATGACTACTACCTTCCCCCCCCCCTCCCCCCCTACGACTTTTGTCTTATTGACTTTTGATGAGTGGAAAAGCGACAGCTGGTGAAAACTCATAGGCGCGAAACATGAGGCGTAAGGCTGGATCAAGCCAATCGCCCTGGTGATGTCCGGCGCTTTTCTGCAGCACAGCTGCTGGTTTCCATAGCACACATGCGGTACCGTTAGATGGGCTTTCAGACCTTTGATCAGTGGCAGGCGCGACGCTGTAATGCGATTCAGTTCCGCGCTGTTTGGAGTCAGGTGCCCGCCCTTCCCTGGTAGCCGTTGTCCTACATGTACTCGCCACTGCAGTGTCTTTTTTTTTTTCTTTTTTACTCGCATCGTTCCCCACCATCTCCTCCCCCTTCTTCGCCAGCGATGGCAGAGCAAGCAATGTGGTCTAAAAACGTATCCGTTGGCGCAGTGGAACGAAAAAAAAAAATACTCTACGCCTGATGTGACGAACCCGAGAAATAACGAGTACCTAACTCGAGAAATAAGTCCCAGCGGAAAACAAGAACAAAAAGTTGACTCGGATAACTTTTGGTTATTGCCAGGTTACACCTTTTTCCGGGTGGCCCGCCTACTTGGACTTATCGCTGGTGTGCACAAATGGCTGCCGCGCCGTTCGGGCGCACGTAGCCCATCGGCACTAAAGCACTGCCTCATGTCGAATTAGGGACCTTTCGTTATTTTTTGTGTCAGGACACCGCGTAAAGTATTCAAGCGCGTTGTGCCATTTGAGCTCAGTCACGATGCTGTCGCGCGGCATCGGTATAATTGTTCCCTAGCCACCTTGATGTCTCGTCTATAATATGACATTCTCGTGGGAGCCTGTAGCGCAAATACCGGCAGGGAGTAGCCGGCGCACCTACGCGCCAAGAAATCCTGCCTCGCACATAATCGAACATAAGTCAACTAAATCTCTTACCTTACGTCGACAAGTTCGCAAACACTGCTCCTTTGGTTTCTAAGAACAACGTGGTAATGTGTTGGGTTTCCTGGCGACTTGGCTAGAACATGACTGCCATACCTTTCGGCACACACGAATACCTTCACCCGCTCATACTTGCGGCATAATCGCTTTGTGTATCCCCTCTCCCGTATCTTCTGTTAGCGGGCGATAACAGTCGCTCAACATGCCGGCAGGGTTTGCCTTAATAGACACCTTTAGCATATTTCGCACCGTGTTACCGTTAGCTTTACCGGAGTAACTTTGCCCGTAGGCCACCAGCGCTCACGCGCTGATAGTTCGCGATGCGCGGTATCTCGCCGCGAGGCCGGCAGATGGCGCCAGGTGACCGCCAGCCAGGCGTGTATGCTTATCGTGTTGGTACCAATTAGCGGTTGAACACTGGCGGTGGATGGCCTCCCGGTGTACTTCGTAACTCGCATGGTAAGATGGTGCACGGTATGTTGAAGGTGCCGAATATCGATGCCACCCGACACCTGTCAAAAGGTCTGTGCACCGTTCGTATTCGATCTTGACTCTTCGCGCTGCCCCCTCTCGCTATGAGGCTTGTCTATAAATAATTCTGCAGTACAACGACAGAAGCGTTACTTACACTGTACTAGCTGAAGACCCCCCCCCCCCCCTTCCGTCTTTCTCCCTAAAATAGTATACAGGTGTTCCCACCAAGGAGCAGTTCGCAAGTAAGCTGGGGTAGGTGGGCACTGCTTTTTTTTTTTTCGACCCGAATCTTTGAGGCTGTGCTACACCGCAGTTCACTTCAAACCGGTGATCTGGGAGCTCTCTTCGGTGTAGACGTGATGTGTTCCGTCCTGCGAGAGTGTACCACTAATTTCGAATCTGACGCCTGCTTAGTACTCAAGAGCTATGTTCGATAGCCATAGGTGAACTTTACGAGAAATTCTGCGTGACTGCGTTCGTACCTGGAGTCCAAAATTCTTGCTGTGCACGCAAGCAGGCTTTCGTGACGCCTTCACTCGCGTTCGATGTCCGCGCAACCGCACGCGCCGCGCCATTCGATTCTGCGGCGAGGGACCCGTTGATCTCGTCCCTATGCGGGAAACGAAGGGAAACAGCCGAATGGCCGCGCAGTGTCGAAAGAAGAAAACCCGCTCGAACCACGCCTGCCTTTTCGGCCGACCGTGCTGTACGCACGCTGCTTCGCTCGCAGCAGCTCTGTTACATGAAGCCCCCCACGCACACAACCTCACCACGTCCGCCCTCCTCCCCCCAATTCCTCTTTTCTCCCTTCGTATCCCGTTTTCCCTATACAGTTCCCTTTTTTTATTCTAGCGGTGAGTAGCTCTCCCTCGCCTCGTTCCATCGGGCTAAGTCTCGGCCGCCATGCTTTTAATGGAGCGGCGGGTCATTTATCACGGGCTTCGCTGGCCGCCGCCGGCGGAGCCGATTTTCCTAGGGGCTGCGCACTGCTGTTGCGGATCCCCTTCGTCCTCTCTTCGCCGCCGGACACCAAGGGTCTGTCTTTCGCCGCGTCTGTCTGTGCGAATCCGGGCCAGCACTCTTTCGCGTGGGTGGAGGGACAGTAGCGTGCACTGGATGCCTGCGACGGTCCCACCGGTCACGAGGAGTCCGTTTCAACGGTGGCGCAGTCCAGGCATGCTACTAGTACTTGGCACAGTGTGCTCGATGAGTGCGTTAGGGTAGGCGGCCGACATCGCCCGGAATACTACTGGGCTTGCAAGTTGTGCGAGGTGGTTTTCCTCTATGGGAAAAAAGTAATTTGACTAGCCTTCTTATTGGGGCATGGGCTGCGTTATATTAGATAACACATCATATGACCTTTACAAAAACCACGAATGCAATCACCCAGCCACTATCTATAGTTGTACCGAACTGCCCGCTGTGGACACAGCGTGTGTTGTAGATTCGTGAAGGAATCTGCAAGAGAAACCAAGGAGGAGGAAGAAGAGGTGTTAGACTGGGAGAGCGCGCGGTAGGAGACTCGACGCCATATTGGCATATCGGTTGCTGGGGACAGCCGGGAATTAAACGCATTCAGAGGTGCCTGCGTGCCTGCCCTCCTTCTTCTATAGCGTGAACGCAGCTCTACTCCTTAAGCGACCGATGTTTGAATTAAAAACCTATGACGTTCGGCGAAGAACCTGTGGCGGAAAATTGAGGAGTGCGAATAAAAGTTTCCCTGCACGCAGCAATGCACGCATCGCTGACCTATGGTCTGTTTCACATCATCGGTCAAAGCCAGGTCGAAGTGTGGGCTGCCTGAATTTTCAATTTAACTAGGAGTGTAAGGGACACTTTTTCAAAATGGCGACAGGTTTCGACGAGTTGAGCATGCAGCTAACCCCAACGTGCGCCGCACACCGTCTACCTACCCGCCGTTTGACCCACTAACCTTTCACCCAGTGACGTGGATCGTATGAAGTGATAGCCGGGGGATCACCGAAGCGTTATAAACATCCTACCCACCTTCACGCTTTTATTCTCGAGAAAGCCCGCCCTTCTCCTCTCTCATTCAACATCGTGAGTCATGTGAAACTGAAGTGAAAACATCGGCTAAGAAATGAGCGGATACCGCACCCACCACCCCTCTATCATTCACGCAGCGCTGTGTAGTCCTTCACTCCGCGCCCGTTTCTTTGCGCAGGATTGTCAGGCGCAAAACTTCTTGGTAGACGTAGACACTTCAATAATGCCGTCGACACGAAATCGAACCTAAACGAACTTTCGCGAAATTTAATCCTCAGTAGGCACCTCGAAACTGTCGTCAACACGATGACGAGCCTGAACGAGCTTTAGCGAAACTGAAAAAAAAAAAGAGAACTATCTGCCTTGCCGCGGTGGCGCAGTGGTTAAGATGCCTCATTACTAGGCCGGAGTACCCAGATTCGAACCCGACCGCTGGCGGCTGCGTTTCGATGGAGGGGAAAAAGAAATGCGTCCGTGTGCTGTGCGATCTCGGTGCATGGTAAATTCCCCAGGTGGTCGAAATTACTCCGGAACCCTCCACTACGCACTTCTTTCTCTCTTTCCGCTTTCACTTCCACATTTTCCCCTTCCGCGGTTCAGGTATTCACATCGTGTGACAGATACTACGCGGGGGCGGGCGGGGGAAGGTTGTAGGCCGTTATTGCACCCGCCACCGCTTCGGTAGCGGTCGACGGCCGTTGCGACGCGCATCTTTCTGTCTACTTATTTTTCTCTCTCTATTTTCTCCTCTATCCGCACGAGGCAGGGGAGGTGGCTCAGCTATAGCCGGTAGCAGGTCCCCCTTTTTTTTTTCCTTCCTACAGTTACAACAACTACAGGCACTACGCGTTTCCTTTCCTATAAACCGATTAATTCTTTTCGGGGGACATCTTGTACGTGCCGTCAAAGGACACACGTGTTGAAGCTGAAATATGGCGCCCTTAGGCGCCTTTCATTCACGTTTTTCTTTCATTAGCAAACATTACAGAAGGCTTAATAAAACGTGTTTGGTCCCGTAGCCTGGCAGGCTAGTAGCGGGACCAACTGTTCCATGCATCCAAAACGATTCGGCAGGCGGTTATAATACAGTAAGAGAGAGACAAATACCAAAAAAGGCATTACGAAAACAGCTAGATTATGTACAAGTTTTCTCAGCTTAAGTTGCCTGGGTAGTGACGTACAGATTGTCCAGAGGGTGACACTAAGTCAAAAGTGCCTATTTGCAAGCAGCAAACGTGCATGACTGGGCTGTCAACAAACGTGTTTCAATCAATCAATCCATATAAATTGCTTATCCATTTAGTGTCAACTGAGGTATTTTTTTTTTCGTAGTGAATTTTCCAACGTTTGTTATAATTGAGAGATGCTTCCTTCTTGCATAGCCCTCGATCCGGCCTCCGCGGCGCAATCGGCTATCGCGTTCGCCTGTAAACCGAAAGGTATTTAAGGCATTTCTACATAGAAGCTAGAAACCACTGATTTATTTGTAGAGTCAAATATCCGAAAACGACCCAGGCTATGAGGAAAGCCGTAGTGGATGATCCAGGAAATTTCGACCACTTGAGAAGTGCTCTCGTGTATCACGCAGGGGGGGGGGGGGGGGGGCACATGCGTGTCATGCTTTTCAACTCCACCGAGGAAATACGGGTAAAAACCTTGGAGCTCATAACTATTATCCGTTCGGTGTCCAACCTTCGGCTGCTCTGCATCCAACTTCTGCGGCAGGTGCCATCGTGTATTCCTGGCGTCAGCCAGGTCTCTTTTTATCGGCACGCAGGGCCAGTCCTATAGTTACTCGCTCGGAGTTGAAAGGAACCTGGCCGAGACAGTTATCTCCCTTGTCTTCTTGGATCGCGGACCGATCCTAACCTCTGCTGTTCTTGTTCTGCTTGTTCGATTCTGTTTTGTTCTGTCTTTGGAAAGAACAGGAAGTGTGCCTTCGCTTTTTCCTTGACGGAAGCTCTTCGTTCGCTTCAATTATCCTCGATTTTCAAATCATGCGAGTCTGTCGCAGGTTTGCGCGGCCTTGCGGAAGCGACATCGAGTCCATGCTGGTGAGCATGTGTAGCAAGGTAGCGACGGTAACTGTGACAGACACGCGAAGACGCCCGCGCGCGTTCGCACTAGCGGCAACTGCGAACGGCGTTCTCGCCAGCTTGAATTTGAAATTTAATTTGAAAAAAAGAGCAAAGCCCGGCAAGAAATGAGACGCACTATGGAAGCGGCTCGATATGTCTCAACACCTCGCTTGCTGGGTGCTTGGTGCTGCAGGTAAGCGAATATGCGTCAGCTCGCCGGTCGCTGCCGCCCCGTTTTTTTTTTTTTTCCTGGCTTCCGCCAGCTCCCACTCTGCCTTCCTTTTCAATTTTCACGACCCGTGTCCTTGTTACCATCTCATTCCGCGTCGGCTGCTGCAAAGCGGAGATTAAATAGAACAACTATAAAACGCGGCCCTAGAAGAAATAATCGAAAAGGAAGAAAAGGAACAGAAAGGAGAAAAAAAAAAGCAATCGCATCACCATGACCGGGAACTGGATGGAAAAATAAGGGAGGCGGATGACGACGCAAAAAACTTGGAGTCGTCAACGTACGTTATGCGGCAGTGCGTGCGTCCGTACTTTCGTGCTCTGTGAAAGACTTCGGGTGACGGGGAGGCGCGTGGATTTTTCAATTTCTTCGGGTCTCTCTCTAGCCCGTCATCCTTTTTGCATTGCAGTCACGGGTACAGGTATGTGTGCGTGCAGCTCGAGCGCGCAGTTCGCATCCGCGCCTTTCTTGCCGCGGCGTCGCCGGCGCCCCTCCTGCATTGATTGCTACCATGCGCCGTCGCCCCTTTTTACCTTTTTTTCCACATTTGTATCCCCTTTTTCCCCGTTGCGCTCAACGCGTAAGAAAGTCCGCCTTGTAAATACAAAAAAGAATAACCAAATTTATTTTTCTAAATAAGTGAAAATCGGGGGAGAAAGTAGAAAAAGTAATAAAAGAAATCACCTAGCTTGGCCACGCAGGGATCGAACTATGTGATGAAAAAAAAACGCAGCTACAGTACAGGTGGACATCGAATGTGTAAAAACTGAGTTCTGCTCGCAGACGCGGCTGAAACAGAGTAGAGATGTAGGCCTTGCAGCAACAGAGAAAAATTGGAGACTGCATCTACTTCCCGCGTGTTCCTACGTGTTCGGTCGCATTCTTTCGCTGGCGTGTGCGTATACCGTGTGTACGACTGCTTCGCGAGGCCTTCCCGATGCATTGCACACAGCGCCGCGTTATCCACGGCGCTGCATTATTTGTGAACCAATAGGGACGGAGGGCCCGGCGAGCTTCTTGAGCACGCATCACCGTTGTAAATAGGCGCGCGTGCGCGCGCTTGTCCTTACTTCCGCGTGCGTGGTCCCTCTCTTTCGCGGCGGCTGCGTCTGTGCCCGCTGTGTACAGTCACGATTCCCGAACGGGGACCGTATTGATGCAGCCACGCCCTCCGTCCCTCTTTTATGCTTCTACATTTCGGGAAAAGCTCGTCCCACTCGCTTTCTTTTATTTTCTCTTGAAAACAATTTCTTTTCTGTTTCTCGTTGTCCTGTCTACGCAGACCTTCCTTTCACTCATACGTAAGAGCAGCAAAGGTTTTGCGTTTTCGTCTCTCTTTGAAGTTTTTTTTTTTTCTGTCCCGTGCTGAAGAGATTATGGGAACGGACTCCAAGCGAAGAAGCACATCCGGAACGTTTGGGGAGATGGTTTTTCAGAATCCCGAAGAGGGAAAAAGGACGGCGCCTGACACAGTCCGCGGCTTTGTTTGCAGCGGCAGGGAGAAGGTTGCGCAAACCTCCAAAGCCCCGTGTTTGCGTGGTGACTGTGGCGAAGAGTTGGCTCCGCTTCCCTGATTCCCTTTTACTGCCGTCATTACGCTCGCCTTTCCCGAGGCGGGGGTCGGTGGGGAGACAACCAGAAATTGGTTGTCGGAAGAAAAAGGCCACGCGGGCGCTCGGGCGTGGGAAGGGAGCGGGAAAAAGAGGGTCGCGTGGAGTTGTCTCGAGCCGCAGCATGTTGTTCCTTGGCGCTGCGCCTGCAGGAAAGCAGCGCCGTCCCGTTTTTCCCGATTATAGAGTATGGGCTCGACATGTCGTTCGTTCTTTCTCAGGCTGCACAGTTTCGTTGCACAGATGCTCGAGGTTTCTGGAACGACTGTGGTCCTAGAAGACACGCAGCGCGCATGCCTTCGCGGAGCTTTTTGGAGGACAAGGCGACCGCTCTCTGTTTCGGGTCCCCTGGAGAGCAATATATGATTGCCCGCGCAGCGTTTTCTGTGTTCTTTTAGCTTCAGTTTCTGTTAAGCCGCGGGGCTTCGGTCGAGCATTGCTTTTCTTGTGGAAGGATAGTTTCCGCTCGTCCCTTTGGTCGTCTTTCCATGGCGGTCGAAGTACAACTTATGGTGCTCGTCTTTGCCTGTAGTCGACGCAAATTACGTTGTTGCGTTCGTTTTTTTGTATGCTGAAGGCTAAACCGTTCTTGGTTCGCGATGTGCGTGTTTTTTTCCTACTCCTTGTTTTCTTCTCGGGGAAGAGGATTTTGACGTAACTTGGAGCGTTGCACGTCATTGGAGCGTCTTCCGTGGAGTCCTTTACTTGGAAGAGGCTGGGCCGTCGTCAACGAAGCATGGCGGCGTACCTGCGTTCATTGTTCGTGGGCTACGCGCAGAATACGAGGCTCGGGGCACGTTCACGTTCCCGATCCCAAATTCGTGCTGGGTCTGAATCATTCGCGTGAATAATAGAGCTTGCACTTTTCTCTCTCTGCTCGTATAACTCGTGCGCCTCCCAATCGCTTCATTCTGCCGACACCGCCGTGCAGCACCGGCTAACCGCACTATGTATTGGGGGTGATGGGGATGCGAAGCTAAGAAGGTTTGCTGAGTGTACGTCTCCGGCGGCGTCCGCGTTCTCTCGCAGGCCTAATCAGCCGGCCGCCAGCGCGGCGCATAATCCTTTCCTCGGCGCCTTTGCCCGTCGGCGCTGAGAACGGCAGCAAAAGCTGCTCACCGCTGCATCCCACGTGGCCTTCCTTGCCTCCCCGCCTGCCGAGCTGTTGTGTGGCTCGGCGCGCGTCCCGTACGACGATGATGACTCGGCAGGGAAAGAAGTCTTTGGGGTCCGACTAGACCAAGAAGAGGTGGCCCCGAGAATCCCGCCCCTACTAATGAGGGCAGGGCGCGTGCGCATGTTTTCTGCCGGGGCGCCGTTTCTTTGTCTGCGCGCGCGCGCGCGCTAGCTGTTCCTCTTCTCGCGTAAGCTGATTACGGCCGCCGCTGAGCTGCTTGCTCCCCGCTTGTCCAGCGTGGAGAAGTGGGCCGGATTCTCCAACTCGCCAGTTGCCGTCTTGTTTCCCCGGCACCCTATTTTTGCGCCTTTTCTGGCGGCCTGACCCTTAGTCGAGCCTGGGAAGAGCAGTCATTAGGGACCGCGCTTGCTCGCCTTGGCCGTGTTCTTTGCCTCTGCTGTAACAGAGCTACGAAAGCCAGGGGGCGACGTGCGAGCTCGGCTGGTTTGCTGCAGCTTCCCCGGACCCTGGCCCGAGCTTATGCGCTGGCAAGCATCCCGTCCGCATTCTTTCGGCCATGGATTCAGGTGGAACGGAGAGCGCTTCCTCTCCTGCCAGTGGCTCCTCTACGGACAGATCCGCATTGGTTGGTTGCCTAGGAAACGGTGGGACTAGGCTACGGCGGCCGCTGTGCCAGGCGATTCACGTGCAAATTCATATATATGCGGCGATTCTTCGGAACTTCTTAGCATGTGTATTGCTGAAAGAAGCGCCGTTGTAAGTACGCCTTCTTCGTGGGACACTAAGGAGGGTGACCTGGGGTCACCTCCGTACTCTCCTTTTTTCGCTACCCAGAATGCATCACTCCAATGTTTTTCGACGTTGTCGCCTCCGTCGTCAATTTACTTGGTAGAATAGCCCTGGAATAACAGCAGCGACAACAAAAGGCCCATGCAGTGATCTTGCTTTGTAACTTTGTTACGAACACAGCCGTCTGGACACATAAGTTATGTCTCCCGGTCAGAGCCGGCTAGCTGTGACGATTCCGTTTCCAAACGTGCGTTTGGTGATCCGAGCTCGCGTACCCCTTGGCCTGGCTGATCTGAACAGAACCGTGCGCTACAGCTGCCGTGCTGCGCGCAATTTGGCCGGGTCCGCATTGCCGCTCGTGTTTGCGCCGCCGTGTCCAACGGGGCGGAGTGTTTTGTCCTCTTTACCGCGCCCGGCTCTTCGTTGCGCTTCTTTATGGCTCCTCTTCCTGTGGGAGCGGCTTTCGCAAATCCTTTCGCGAAGCGGGTCCCGCCGCGTTTAGGCCAAATTGTGCCCCCTGGGCCATTCCGGACCGTCGCTGGCGTGCGGGCCGCGAGCTCCATCTGTTGTCTCTTAAAGCCTCCGCCTGTTTTCTCCTTTTCGCGACATCTTTCTCTCATTTCGGCGCGGACGTCTTCTCTTGTGTTGTCGCATGGGATACCGCCGTGTGCTTCCTGCGCATTTATTTTTTGCTCGAAGGAATGGGGAGCAGGGATGCGGAGGCTACGAGCGAATGCAGCAGCGAGCGACAAAGCCGGATGGGAGCGGGGAGGGGGACGCTTTTGGAGTATTCCGGACAAGTCAGGGGAAAGGGAGATGTAGTAGGCGGCTGCGGGAAAGTTGCGCCATCTCGAGTAAGCTAATTTGGAGTTCACGGCTCATTGTAGCATGAAGAGTCGAGCGCAGAGAGAAGCTTACGCCCCGGTGCACTGTTGCGGGCTTTCTAGGACGCAGAAGAGTGAGGGTGTGCACCCACCCGTAGATGCGGAATACTGTAGAATGTTAAAATTATATTTCATTGCGGTAGCATGGGCGAAGTACGTGAAATGGAATTTAAAAGTGAAGCAGAACAGAAACTCGAAACAGAAGCTCGACTTATAACATGTCTATTGGCGCAATGCTAACTCTCTTAGCTTTGTTCCAATTTATGTCTTTATTTTCATCGGAAGTGTTCTTTTCATATTTTTCGCTCCCACGTTTACAGCAGCCGCTCTTCGAGGAACGAAATAAGGTCGAAGTGCGGAGACCAGAGAGTTTTCCGTTCGAAGACTCTAGATTTAAAAAAAAAGGAAAAAGAGGAGTAGGTTCCCGGGAATGATTGGGGATGAGGAGGGGACGGGAACGGAGAGCAGTTCGATTTGTGTGTATGTGTGTGGCTGTGGGGAGCCGCTGTGATCGCCGGGTGGGAAGAGGGAGAGCAGGCGCCGCGCGCTCCATCCTACGTCGTCGCCATTCGCCGCACTTCCCCACTGCTCCCTAGAACGCATTCACCTCTTCTAACAGTTCCTGGCAAAACTTAAAAAAAAATTGAGGGTGCAACTGGGGAGTTGGGGAGATTGAGGTGAGAGGCGACTGTTACCGACCTTTGCGGGAACCGAAAGCCTCCTGCGCCGCCGCAGCGCAAATGGAAATTGTGCCTTCGGGCGAGTTGTAAGTGGATGGGCGAATCAGCTGTCCCTGTTTCTCGTTATCACCGTTTCTTTTGTGTGACTCCTTTTATTCCCTTATTTTGCATATTATCTCTGCGCTCCGTTCCTTCTCTCGCCCTGCACCCTCGCTGTAGCCGCGCGGATGAAATAACCGCCCTTGGCGCTGTTCTTAAAGTCTTATCTCCCTCGAAGGCGCTTGGCGGAAAATAAGGGATACGGTGAGGGAACGGGTAAAGGTTGGTTTTCTGTTCAGAGCGGGGGGAAGAAGCTATTTACTCTCGACGTAGATTGGAAGAAGCTTACCTCAGTCGTGTAACGTTCATCTGAAGCCACTTTATTGCAAAATGGACACGGAAGTTGCAAAAAATGTGCGAATAAAATTTCACGTTTCTTCTTTTATAATGGATTTTATGCAATGCACTTTGGGCATGCGTTGCTGTCGCAGGAGCTTTTACTCTGCCGTCTTTGTCTTCGTTATTTTGGTGTGTGCGGTGATGGCGACCGGTGTGTTAACAAAAAAGAAAAGCAGGGGACGATAGTCGATTTGATGAATGCTTTCCAACCGTATTCTTCGTGCGTATTTTCTCAAACTTTATATTAGAATGCGAGCTGTTCCGGGAATGTACCTCATGCGGTTAGCAGCCGGCCGGTAAAATTTCCGAATATCTTTTATTTACGAATTTCTCTTTCAAGGGCTCTAAGACGTTAAACTCTGGAGCCGTCAAATCTTGTGAAAACATTAGAATCTACCTCTTGTTGACCTCTGAAGAGCAAACTAGAAGCGACAACGTCGCACCCGGCTGAATCAGGGTCACGAGTGGCCTGTTGTCCCTTTGTATACAGCGGGCCATAAGGTTTGCTTCCCGATACCTTTCTTTCCATCTTCTTGCTTTTCTGTTTTGTTTCCCTAGACTTACCTTAGATAACTATTCGCAATAAATTGGGGCCGATGTGGTACCCTTCGAGAGCGTGGATTCTGCTGGACATTTCTTACGTGCTGGTAGGAATCGCCCGGACTGCGGCACGTTATCCCCCTCTGCGCGACAACGTATAAAAGGCGGACCTTCACTTTTCTGAACTGCCGTCTCGGACAAAGTTCGTGCCAAGAGAGCGGGCTGGAACGAGAGCGTAGGGAGCGTTAGCTGCCAGCTGAGGGCGATTATTATAACTTGTCGTTGCCCGCTTTAGCCAAATTTTTTAAAAGTTCCTTTTGAGCACTAGTGGTAACTGTTCGTCTGTGTGACCAACGTCCACGGCACGGCCACTGTGGCTGATGTAGCTTTCGTCATGGTGTAAGTTGAGCAGATGGGGTTACAAAAGTATTTACTGCTGCATTTAGTCGTTACAGGAGTGATCAGTGGTGTTAATAGCGCCACTTCGCTAAAGCCTCTATGGCTACCAACGGATGGGTCACGGTACCTGCATCGGTGCGCTGCGCGTGTCGCGTTCCCCATTTTTACCCTGGCTGCATAGTTTGCTCAGTGAATCTACCGAGGAACAAGAGAAGAGCTAGCCGGACTGTGCTGTGCGGAAGCGCTCCGCTCCTCTTTCCCTATTTCCCCTCCCCTTTCCCGAACCGGTCCCAAATGCAGCGCCGCGTGGGAAGAGCGCGGAACTCGCTCACTGCACCCAGACGGGAAGTGTAGGAGAGTGGGGAACGTCGTTCAGCGCCGGTGTTTGTCGTTCGCGATTTGACGTGCCCGGAGAGCGACGCTGATGACGTGGCAGCGTGGGCGCTTTTGCCAGCATCCTCGGCGGAACAGCGACCTGGAGAGAGAGAAGCCGGCTGTTTGTTTTCCCCGGTCCTGTTCGGCCGCGCGGAAGTTTGCAGCCCCGGGGCGCGTGAAGCTCGCGCTTGCGCCACTCCCCTCTTCCTTTTTTTTCCCCCTCGCTTCCTTTTTGCATCGCTCTTGTACCGGGACTCTGTTTTCTCTCGACGCCTGCCTACCGTCCCTCTTATCCTCCACCTTGCCTTCTAGCTCTTGCGTTCGGCCTTCCTGCCCGATGCTGCATCGGCGCAGCGTTTGCAGTACGCAGCGAACCGTGATCTCGAAATGGTTGCGCCCCCTTTTTCACCGCCAAAGGAGGAAAGGGCCTGGACTGAAAGAAAAGGCAGAAAATGCGACGCACAAAGCCGCGTTGATCGCTGCGTCACTTTAACGGCAAGTACACAACACCGAACGGTGCGTCGTGTCTTGTGAGAAACAATGGGACAAGCGGTTAAGCTGTAGCAGCCTATGGCGGACGTTGGATCGTTGCATTGTCACTCGCACATGAGGGTAAAGTACACGTTCCGGCACCCGCACTTGGTAGAAACGTTATCTGCGAAGCCGCTCAGTCCAGGGTTATTTCGCGCCAGACAGCGCAAACCTGAAGGCATAGTGCTCGATAACTTTACTTAGCTGAGTTAAAGCCTTCCGACTGGGTCAATAAGTTTCGCTGGTGGGATAAAGAGGTCTTTGAGCTGTTGTAACCGAGTGGCGCCGACCTCTTTGTTCCGCTTATACTGATCTGTATCCCCCTGTTTCGAAATCTTTGAGCTCGCTGTCATGTGAGACGTCACTGAAGGAGGAATTTGAAACCCGCCTTTGATTTTGTTCACGGGCTTTTTTCATCTGCCATTCGCAGTGCGCTGCTTCTCTAAGGACGTCATGAATCACGGGTGTTTAGTTTGGGTGAAACGGGTGGGAGTGAGGGAGCGGAAAATGGCTGTGTGTCAGTAGTAAAAAGTTTGTCAGAACAAACACAGCATGAAGAACGAACTGGACTATTATGGTACTCGGGAATATCAACGCAGATATTGATGCTATTTTGGATTTTGCGATGTGCTGAGGTAAAGAACTTCGGAGATCAAAACATACGTGTACAGCCGTAAGCCTCTTTTTTTATCGCGAAAGCAATACTACCCGCACTTTCAAGCCTTCGCGTGACCCGGCCGCAGTGACGTCTTACTCACGTGGCGCTGTGACGTCACACCCCACGTGACACACGGGCTGCCAGGAGCTGCCAACTTCGGTCTCTCGTTTCACATGGGATGGTTATGTCAGAATCAGCCTGCTAGGACCCTGGCATTCACGTAACCCCTATAGGCCACGAAGGCACGTTTATATGGGTTGGTTAAAGCGGGGCTTTATATGTGGGCTGAGGAAGAAGAAAAAAAGAGGAAGAACGCTCGGTCACCCGCAGCTAACGCTTTCGCTCAATATTCGGTTCAGCAGCGTTGAACCCTTATAATGTTTTCTTTTTACGCATACTTGTAGCCTGGAAGTGCTTTCGCATCATAGTATAACCATGGATAGTAAACTAGGCTAGCAGTGCCTTCGCATCACAGTACAGCCATGTATAGAAATGCCATAGCGACACCCGGTTGTGCAGCACGGAATGTGGTGCCTGTGTAGAGTGGTCATACGGCATATATAATGTGTTGCTTGAAATGCGCATCCACCAAGCGTACCCAATAACCACGACGAAGTAGTGAATTCGTAGTGCTTATTGGGTTTTTCAGATAAATAAAAAATGCCTCCACTGGTCATCAGTGAGGCATCGGTCTTTTTTTTTTATTTCAACTACAGCCAAGGCCCACGAGAGATAAATATGCCTCCATTTCTTTTTTTTTTTTTTATTCCAAGTGACGGTTCTGCCGGTCTTCGTCCTCAAGGACAACGCCGGTTTGTTGACAAAAAGGGTTTCAGTTGTGAAGGCTAGATGGCGCCACTAGGCTGGTAATGGTCACTACGATTTCGTTTTCCATACAGTGCAGGTGGGGACAAACAACATGTACCAAAATGCTACAAACCAAAACTCGGAATCTTCTTTCAATGTTCGGTGTGTGCAAAAGTCGACTTTTTACGCTCTGTTCGAACCGTATCTGCGTGCGTCGCGAGCAGACGGCAAGCAGACGACAAGGCGCGTGGGAACACATTTAGCGTGCTCTCTTAACTGATTCTGCTGGTCCTCGCTTTTCACAGTCGTGCAAGTTAGCAACGGATAGATTATAGCAATCCTAGTAGTGGTAGTACTTAGGTGTGCTATCATCTACGGTGGTGCGCCGTGCCAAAAATGGGGGGGGGGGGGGGGGGGGGTTGTTTTGTAGCGGAGGTTGGCGAAATCCCTCGTCCTCCAAGCTCTTGGATGCGCGCTCGGTCGAGCGCTGTCTGCAGTCCCGTCTGAACTAGCGACCACTGCCGTCGTCTCCCCCGTGCGTAGTGTGACACGCTCTTGTGCTGCTGGTGCGGCGGGGGCCCATTAGAGGGCGCATCGATCAGAGTTCATTGTCTCCGGCGGCTTCCGTCGAGCGGATCGATGGCCATTATTCAGTGTTGCCGCGGAGGCGGCAGCGACGGCCACTCGCGGACACTTCCTCCGGATTCTTCTTCTCCTTCGGTCTTCGGGGCTCGGATTGGCTGACAGATTTGCGCCGGATTTGGAGGAAACGGAAATTCTGTTTGCACCCTTTCTGTCCCCCCCCCCCCCCCCCCCCCCCCCGCGTCTTGAGCGGCGCGGCCGTCGGGAGAGGGGAAAGTGGTCGCCTGACCCGGGTTGCCTCGTCCTCTTTGTCTCTTTTTTCGGCGACGTCGCAGGTACACTGATCGAGACATTCCGCGGCAGGACACCAGTTTGAAGTCCGAAGCACTTGAGCGCCTTCGTTTCGGTGTCTGGTACAGGGCTTCGACTTCTGCCCACCGGCATCAAAGTAATAATAATAATAATAAAAAGGGGGAAGGGGGGTTGAGAAGAGCAGCCTGAACACAGACTTCACATTTTTATCCATTCGCAAAGAAATGAAACCAATCGTTGTGCCCGAATACAGGATAGCTAGCTGTCCTTGATCGGCAGAGCTACGACTTCAGAGGGCGTGGGGATACCCGACCTTGTTCAAAAATGTATTTTCTTGCTCGGCCTAGCGAAGGATATACGAAGCTGAGCAACTGCGATATCGATTTTCTACAGGATTGCACGCGAAACTGTCAACTAAGTTCTTGTGAAGTTTGGGTGACGAGGGGTGGGCGGACGTGTCGAGCGCGTGTGGGGCCGTAACTTATTTACCCCGATGAAATAACGGTAGATGATGCGTAACAATACATTGATACGCATGCCTATTAAAATGCCAATTTTTGATATCTTCATTGTCAGTCGCATAAGGACCACGTACACTATATATAATAGTCCGGTCGCTACCTCTGCGGTAGATTTGATATCGGGCGTTCTGCGACGACGAATGAAGCCTTTCGATTTTTGCAATTTCATGCTGCTATTAATGCACATTTTAATTAAGCGTTAAATGAAGCAGATGCCGCAGCATGAAATGTTGATATTTTTTTTTATTTTTTACTTAGCTTCATGCCGTAGTAGTGTCCTTCACCTGTCCTTTAACTAGGTCATTGCTGCCTGGACGTAGTTTGCGCCGCATTCAGCACCCTTTTTCCGCAACTTCTCGCCGCGGACACATTGCTCTATCAAGGTCAAAATCTTTCCCGAACTTATTTTATTAAACACTAGACAGCTTTACCTAACACCAGGACAAATAATAGAAGGGCACACGCGGCACTGAACTTGCAACTACGTATATTGGGAAAATATGCATGACATTTTATAGCCGGACTTCAAGTGGGCACGCATGCTGAGCTTTGTCAGTAACGTACAGTTACTCCTAAAATAGCCCATGCAGTCATCCGTCTAAGTAATTAAATCACAGTCATCCAGTAACTAAATGAGTCACCCGATATATCATTCTTCGTCAGTTAAATTGCACGGAGTTTTACAATTCGAGTATTATGAGCGTTACCATATACGTGAACAGCTATAGAGGGTATAGAGACAGATGATTTCTCCTGCGACCCCGCCGGGGTGGCGCAGTGATTACGTCGCTCGACTACTGTTCCCAAAGACGGGATCTAATCCCGGCCTCGACGGCCGCTTTCGGTAGGGGTGAAAAGCAAGGCGTCTGTGTGCTGTGCGATGTCAGTGCACTTTAAAGAACTCCAGATGGTCGAAATTTCCGGAGTCCTCCACTACGGCGTCTCTCATATCCTGAGGCGCTTTGGGACGTTAAACTCTACAAACCAACCAACCTGATTTCTCCTCAGAAGTGAGCAGAGGCGTGGCACACAGCGTCACGCATCAGCTGGAAGGCCAGCACTTTGTGCGGTTCATATTGTGTACCGTTCCGAGCGCCGGAGCCTTTCTGTCACTCCTTAATATCGCCAATGCACTTGCTTGCATTTTCATTTCTGCCTCAAAAAAAGAAAGAAGAAAAGGAGTGAAGTCGCTTTCGTTTTCGCGTTGCCAGTTTACGCGCAGCGCCCTTCTTACAGTTTGGTGACCGTTCTTCTTCCTATACTTTCAAAACTTTTCGCTCCTGGCGTTCCGTTTCTCATCCGCGAACAGTGTGGGCCGGCCGCTTCTCTCGCTTCACTTGTCAGCGATTGGCTATACCGTCCGTTCTCCTTCGGGGCAGGTCGCAGAGTGGCCCCTCGTCCGCAGCCTTAGCTCTCCGCCCGTATCCTCCCAATAAAATGCAACTGCGCGTCGTCGGCCCCCGATAAACTGCCTTGCCTGGGCAGGATCGCCCCGCGGGCGCTCAAAAGTTTTTTGCCGCGCTGCCTCTTCTTCTGTCGCCGTATCGTCTTTTTTTCTTTTTGCCCGCGTTTTCCTGTCTTGACAGCGCTGCTTTCCCGTGCATGTGCATTTTTTTGTTCGTTTCATCTCCGTTAACAAGCTTCCACGCCCCAGTGTGACCCCGCAGGGCTTCGAACGAAAAACCTATTACGACCTCGCAGTGGCATTTTCCTCTCTCACGTGGGATTGATGCCGCTAGTTTTCTTTATTGCATCTACCTGCCGGTAACGTTTTTTTTTTTTATCTTTACCGCCTCCTTTCAGTGTGAGGCGTTATTTTTGTCATTTTGTTTTTTCGACCACTTGAAATACCATTTTCGTGTCACGCCTTATTTCACCGCGGGAGAGCATGTTTAAGGCGCATGCGCAGATTGACCGTCGCCCATTTCCAAAGCATGCCGTGCGACGGAGCGTGTGTAGCTTGCGTACGCGCTGTATAGCGCTTACCTTAAGATAACATAGCTATAGCATAGCACCATACGCGTTCGTATGTTGCACTGCGCATGCCCAGGCCGCCTTGAAGGCGCCAGATGGCGCCACATGCTAGGCGATGGTGCGCCAGCCTGTCGCGTCAGTACCAGTCGAACACGTGAGCCCTCGCGGAGCGCGGTAGCGGCTCACGCTAACGGATCGTGCTGCTCTATTACTTCTTAATATCGTTCCGCCTACGAACTTAGATTGCTCGCGCGTCGCTACCATGCAATACGAGCTTCCTAGCCAGCTCGGTCAGGACCACGGAGCTCGGAAGCGGCGGAAAGCCGATCACCTTGCCGGGCATCGGCGCAGAATCGGACCGTGGCTGCTAGCGATGGTCTGGGCGACTCGGCGCGGCGCGAGACTGCGGTCAGGTTCCGCTGTTGAGGTCCATGTTTTCCCAAGTGGCGTCCCGCGCCTACTTCGGACTCTGTTGTAAATCGAGCCAAAGCCGGCGCTCGGTTTAAGTTGCTGAAAGTTGATGCTGTGTTTTTCCCTGAGTTACTGCGGCCTTGTGTGAATTTCACGCAACGGCATTTCCACGAGGCTTGCAGCGTTTTCTGCCGAACACCGTTCGGTCTGCTGGGGCATTTTATTTATCGCAGGCAGCGGCCACGCCAAAGTCACGCCATCTAAGTGCTTCTAACATTTGTCACGCACGAGCCGTTGAGAGTATTTTTAGTCACATTTAATTGATCCGGTTCGAGCCGCCCCGAAGCCATGCGCACGACCGACGAGGCAATAACGGAGGCAATCTGGTGTGTAATTGTGCACGAATGTCGCAATATTGTGGCTTTGAAAAGACGAAGGTTAAGAAAATGTACGATTGATGGAACCTTCTTAGCCTCTGGTCAACGGGACTATAACGCGGTGTTTTTACAAAAAGCGCGTTATAAATTGAGCGCGAACAGTTTGTCCTCCCCCATGTATTCCGAATAGCGAATTTGAGCCCCTTCTTACGGCAAAGGTGGCTACAGCGTATGAGGAAGCACTTCATGGGTAGCAACGGCAAATAGTTACAGCATTGGCCGTATGGCAGCCTGGCTGTGCCAAAGCTCTCTAATGTATTTGGCTCCTTTGCCTTTTCCTTTCATTCGCAGTTGCTGGATGTAAAGTACGGCAGCTACGGCGCTCCGCACCTGGCCCCGCTGACGCAGACCAACTACACCTTCCGGCCGGCTAGCCTGCGACCTCAGGACTCGCAGCAGAGCCGCACGCCGCAGGGCGGCAGCGCCACCATGCACCACGTGGGCGGAGCGGCGGGCAGCGGCCGTCGGTCGGCGCCGGGCACGTCGCAGCGGCCCCACCACCACCACAAGGCTTCCAGCAGCCGCACAGCACCGTCACGACGCTCGCATCGCGGGGGCAACAGCGAGCAGTTCAACCCAATCTACGAGGAGGTGTCCGGTCGGCCCAAGTCCAGGAGAGGAGGCTACCGACACCACGACAGCGAGGACAGCGAAGAGGACGAAGCGAGGAGCCTGGGAAGCGAGGACGAGTTCGCCGAGGACGAGCTCAGCCTGGGCGAGTACCCCCGGCCGCCTGAGTCCGGCAGCAGCAGCCTGCAGGGCTCCACGGGAGGCGACCTGTGCCCGCCGGACGCGGAGCCCCGGCCCAGCCGGAGGACCAAGAAAGGCGGCGCCAAGCATAGCCACTCGCTGGAACGCAACCGGAACAACGCCAGCGGGTTGCAGGCGAAGCACAACTATTACCTGAGCAAGTCGGCGCTCGCGTTCGACCAAAGGAATCTGGCGGCCCCTTCCGACCCCACGGCGGGGGCGTACAGTTCGGTGGACCTGATGCACCAGGACAGCTCGCCGCCCCCACCGGAGCCGGCCCCTGGAGGCATCTCCGGAAACTCCGTCTTTGGCTCGGGCTTCGGCATGCCGTCTTCGCAGGCCGCTTTCATGATGGGCCCCGACTGCCAGTACCCGCCATCGTCGGCTGCCGCGCCCTTCTCGACGTTCCTTCTGCAGCCATGCGGCGGTGCGGTCCAGGAGGATGCGGGCGACGCGGAGAACATCTACGCGTCCATCGACGACGACGACGTGTCGGCGACGGGGCCGTACACCATAGGTGGCGGCGGAGGTGTCAGGGCATCCGTCGCTAAGCCGAGCCAGGGCGCGGCGGGTCGGACAGTGGTGACGGGCGGCAAGGAGGCGGCCATGGTTCCGTCGTACGGTGACATTCGGCCCGTGTTTCCCACCGACCAGAGTGGCCGGACTCTGTGCACGTGATCTGCGCGCTAGTGCCATGTGCTGTGCTGTGACGCCTTCTCGTCGCCCGCGCTCTGTGCAAGTGTAGATCTGTAGGCGGCGGACGCGAGGAACTTCGTTTTTCCCGGGACTCTTGCAACGGCTGTTTCTTAGCGGGAGGACGATTATGCGCCCGTTTGAGCGATTGTGTTGCGTGTTCCTTTTCGTTTTGCTGAGAATAGCTGCGGGGAGAAGAGTGAGTCATATTGTTTTTTTCAACAGCGTGTCTCCCGGCAGATGTGGGAAACGCCGTTGTGTCACCTGTGTTGTCGATTGAGGCACGATCGTCCCGAAAAAGTCCACTGTCCTCGAAGCATCGAAAGCGGTACCCTAGTCGTCGAACTGTTTCTCGGAACGAGAGTCGTCTTTCGATTTTTTCTCCCATGTCCATCTGCCTTCGCGTCTGAAAACCGCGGTCGCGGGTATTCTTTCTGGCCTGCTCTGGGTGCGTGTTTTATTGCCCCTCGGTGTGTCCCGCGCGCGCAATTTTTAGCCGGCAGAAGATGTATGTAAGTACATGCCTTGTGCGCCGAGAACAGCTAACACTTCGCAATAATCGCTCTGCGCGCGGTGGACAGGCTGTAGGCAAAGCACCCGCCGCACAGCCAGTGCTACGTTTCGTCTTCTTATCTCTGTTGAAACTCGGGTGACAGCTGTTGTCCTCGCCGCTGTTGAGGGGGCAGAGACTCTACCCGCCTGTCATCGATCTGTTTCTCCCCCCATCTTCTGACCTTCCGGAAGTCCCGAACACTCGCGGGGCGCGATCTTTAGCCGCGCAGTCTTAGAACGAGCCGTGGGCGCAACTTTTTGTCGCTATCCGGCGACGAAGTGTCGCCCCTCGGCGTTATAACTAGTGGTAGAAACGTATTCAGATAATTTAATATCTTACAGAACTATGCAGCGAATGAGTGTGAGTGTATACGGTTGTGTTGCACCATAGGGAACATTTACGGTGGGGACTCACCGCGGTATAGCGGTGTCTATCGCAATGCTGCTCTCGTTTGAAAAGTCCTGCCCGAGAGTTCGTGCAGGCAACATCCTCTGAACGGGTGTGCGCTGTCGTACCAGTGACTGGAGAGCACCGGCGCAATCACCTTTCTCTTTCTCAGACAGATTTCTTGCGTATTAGCGAGCGAGACATTTCAGCAGTCCCTGTTGCCGGCCCGTGATGAGCGTATTCCTGGATTGTTTCCATCAGCCGTTCCCTACACTAAAAACCACGTCGACTTTTCCTTTCTCCCTACTCGCATCCAACCCTGGGCCTATTTGGGGGCTTGCTTTTAGCTCTTTGTTAGATACTCGCTTCTTTACGAAATTTCACTTCGACCCATTGCCGCAATAGGTCGCCAGCTCAAAAAAAAAGCAAGACACGTCACGTTTCTGAAACCTTTTTATTGGCTGGAAATGCCGTTCCGCGGGCTGCTGTAGATGCCTCTCGCGAGCTTGCCAGTTGCCTCTATCATCCCGGCTTGCTAATGAACGGGGCCTCGAAGTCCACTTCGTGATAGTTTCCCGCCAACACTCCCCCGAACTGCTTGCGCTGCTACCGTCGCAGTCGTTCCAGCAGGCCGGTAGAGGGAGGCACAGGCAAGCGCTTCGAAATTAATCAGCGTTGGTGTGCCCCCTTAGGCACGGCGCAGCAAGCGGCCATCGACGCGTTAATGTTTCTATCCCAGTACACAACGGGGCGGGGAATGACCTACCGCCTGTTTAGTATGCAAGATGTGCGTTAACAGCCTCAAGGAACCGGGCGAGGACGCGATCGAAATGGGTTAAGCGCAGTTTGTCTCATGCGCCCGATCCGGCGCTGTGTTCACTGGATGCTGTAACGAGGTCCGGGCGCACACCCGTGGACGCTTAATTGCTTCTCGCCGCATTTCTTTCCCCTGTTTTCTCGGGCGGGCAGCACCTTAGAGAGCCAACCAACCCTTGTGATACCGTCGGCAACCGTTTGCTTGTTCGAGACAATGGCTTTTCAGCGCGGCACTTAGAACGGCTTGTCTGGACGCATATCCTGCCTGTTCTTCGCCGAGTCGCGTTAGGCAGTGTTAACCCTAACGGTTTGTCGATGTTCCAGAAAAAAAAAAAAATATCAATGGCAGACGCTGGCCTTTCATTTGTTCCACAATCGATCGAGTAAAGTTGCAGCGATTTCGATGGTCACTTGACCTAAAGTAGAGGGGGAAACAAATGAAAGAGCTGAAAAATTGAAAGCCGGAATCCGGATCGAAACGTTTCCCCTTTTAACCGATGGTTGGTCCCTAATCGAAACTGCTTGTTGGTAGCCAGAATCCATCGATATCGAGATTTTATGTCTCGTCGTTATAAAGGCAAGCCTCGTCTGTCGCGCGAACATAACGACATCCTGCCTTTTCGGCTGGGGACGCAAAATGTCGTCTCGTAATATATCGTCGGAGCCCGTGTTCAGGCTATCACGTGTGAGCGTAGGCAAAGATAAAAAAGAAAGCTAAAAGATAAGGAAAGCCAGTGCGGCTCGAAGCAGAAAACCTTGCAATCCTGTAGTGCTCAAGAATGAGTGGGTGGTTGACAGCTTTCAAACTTTTTCGACGAAGTCGTGGTCGTACTGTCGGGTTGGTCGGAAGGAGTTGAGTTGCGTCGTGTGTGTATGTGTGTGCATGGGGCGTGAGTGGGGCCTATTTAAATTCGAGGAGACACGTGTCGCCATTTCATTCGATTCCGTGCTGCTATTTTCTTTCTTTTGTTTATCGCAACTGCTCGTGTCTTGTGCTCGTGCGGTTGTAACCGTGGCGAATTTGAGCGCTAGGTCCGCAAAACTGCACTGCGGGTCCAGAGGGTTGCCTTCGGCGTGTCTACAGCCGTATGGACATAGGTTGACGTCTATTTATTGGGGCCATCAAGCGCCGTGGATGTGGAGCTCTTTAAGGTAATGCGGCCGTGTGATCTCAGTGCATGCCATTACTGATCGGTCCGCTGCAGTTAGAGATGACGGCCTCTGTAACTGTTTTCAGAAGTTAGGGTTCAGGATCACCGCTAAGGCAGCACAAAACACTGACCCAATGTTGGACGTGTGTTGAAAATGCTCAGTTCTACATAGGACCAGTACATTGCCAACACAACACCAATATTGGGCCGATTTGTGCTGACTAGGGTGGAGTGTATGACCAGTGCTGCTGAGAGTCGGTCAGGCCTCCTGCATTGTGCACGATCTTCTGATATTTGTCCGCGCTGAAGTTGATCTCGAATTCTTAAAAGAAAAAAACCCATTTTCATTTGCACATACGACTTCATTACAAAAGGCTTTGAGTAAGATGCCCTCTACTAGAGGGCGCTAAGCGTACCGTAAGGATTATCTCCTGAACACAAGTGTATAGTGAAGCTAAACTAGCTCAGTTTCACCTTAACTGCTCCGGTTTGAAATTTTCCTTTACTTGTCATTCGTATTAGGCTCAAGAGAGATTACGTCGATGGGTTGCTTCCGGAGTCTGACGTAACTTCCCGTTACATCTCAAGAAAAATCCTGCCCTTTTAATAGTTCTCGATGCTGAGCAGATCACTGTTCGCTAAAACCTAAAGCAGATAAATTATCCTCGAGCAATACTGAACAACACTAACAGCTTTTGTTTCTAGCGTGACTGACAACAGCGACGTTTTACTGCTGTTAGCTATACCCTCCTTAATATGAGGTGTCGTTTATTTAAATTTTTGGCACTTGCATATTTGTGCGGAAAAACAAATACAAAAAAAAAATCCTCCAATCAAATGCCCAATTCATTTTTTTTTTTTTTTTTTTTTTTTATGGAAGTTGAGGATGGTGTGCGGTAGTGCACGGATATCGCGGAATCGCCGGCTGGGTAACAACGGCACAGGAGAATAGCGGCACGAAGGCTCTAGTCATATGTTTCATTTCCTTTGCTTATCGTTTCGCCCTCGGCGGCCTTAACTAACGCCTGGCTCTGTGCCACGCCTTGAGACACCTCTCGACATAGTTTCCTTTAACACAAATTATCAATTTCTCCTGTGCTTCTGTGCCGAAGGAAAGGAATGCCAAACCTTGGTCGTGTGAACTGGAGTTGGATTTCTTTTTTTTTTATTTTGGTGCTTGATTTGAGCCTTTTCTTCGGAGGGAAAGTAGACAGTGGTTCTGAAACAGATGATTTGCGCAGTATCACCAGTCATTCGAGGCACGCGCTATTTGCAACAAAAAAGTGCATTTCTCCAGCTACAGGCGCTTCTTCTAGAAGTTGCTATGATTATATTTGTCTGTGAGCTAGAAGAAACGTTTGTAATTGAATCATCTCGCCGTTGGCCCCTCGGTGCTTTTGCGGAAGAATGGCCGATTCCTGTGACACATCGGCTCTTGCTTTCACCTCTGCCCGGTCAGCGCATAACTATAAATTTCTTGGGAGATAATGGCGTTAGTTATTGCTGCATTTCTTTTGGCTTCAGCATGGTGGAATTTAAGTTCATGTTCGCTGCTGAGTTCTGAACGTTTAGTTATCGGTGGCATAACGTACGGGGCTTTTCTGGTGGACACCAAACAAAAGGGCCACTCGCGTAAAACACCTGCGAAATAAATTGAATGCTACGTAGTGGTGCAGAGAGGTCAACGCCAGAACCTGTTGCTTTTCCTGTTCCATGTGGTTTACTGATGCTGTACGCAAACCACAACTAAGTTACCACGTTCGTAAAGCAGGCAAATCATTTTGCTCTTGCTTTTTACGACGACTGTTCCGAGTTGGTTTACTGCATCTTGCCGTCTAGATTTATTATGATTGTACCCCTCCCCCCGACCTTCTTTCTGAGCATGAAATCGCGCTTTCCTTCGTGGTTCTTTGTGTTCTTCTCTGTCATCTCATACATCTCCAAGTGCCGCCCGTAAAGTGCCATTTGCGTTGCTCTGACTTGGTCGTTTGCCGCACATTTCTTTGTGTATATTTTATTCTCAGTGTGACACGTGGTTGGGACGGATCCGGCTGCGTAACTGCGCTTTTGAGAGAGTGTCTCTCTTGTGAGTGACGTTCGCTGTGCGCGTGTTGAGTGACTGACGTGTGCGCGTAGTGCGTGATTCACTTTCAGAGACGAGTGAGTGGGTGGTGAAGAAGGCCGCCACCGAGAAGAAATGAGAAAAACGACAAACAAGAAAAAAAAATGTCACGCTCCGTGTTGTTCCTCGTTTTGGTACCTCAACTTACTATTGTTTCGAGCTATTTCAAATTTTCCCTTCGTTCTTTTGTACATAAGCGTGACAGAGATGGAATACGAGACAAGAATATTAAAAAAGAACGTCATCTCAACACCTGTGCTTGTCTTTCTCTCAGACCTCGGTGTGCTTCAGTGTGCAACATTCTTTGTGGTCTATTTGTGTGACAGCCGGTCTGAAATTTCCTTCCCTGCAATTCGTGGCGACCAAAAGTATTGAACATGGCGCGGATGGCACGTAGTTTCGGGAAACGGAACCGGCGTGCGCTGACGAACCTCATTGGTTGGGCTTCACCGCGACCATTAAAATTTGATTGAGGTGAATTGTCGAAATATATACTTTGTTTACTAAACACCATTGGGATAGAAATTAATCAATTACCATTGTCTGCAGAGGGTCTATTATGCCATATGTTTGTGTTCAAGCCGACAAGGAGCACCCATGGCTTGTATTCCGCCACATTTTCTTGGAGTTGAACGGTTGCCATGGAGACGAAACGCGCTTTCTTCGAGCGCAGCTGAATATAGTCCCTGCTTGGAATATATTTGCTGAAGTCTAATTCATTGCCATTGTGAGTTAAAGATACATTCCTAACGAAGCTACCAATTTAAAAGTGCATGAAAAAACTGTTATCTCGATTACAACGAATTTGCAAGGTACGTTTAGTTACAAGGCGCTTCTATAGATGGCGCCAGCTGCACCAACATTATAGAGCTAACGCAGAGAGCAATGCACCAGGTGGCCAAGCCCGCCGTCGTGTGGCTTATAGAGGTGTGCACGGGACGAAATTGTTTCGGAGCCCGGGCCGGCCCGGCTCTGAAAGGGCCTGAGCCAGGTCTGGCCGGGCCCTGAGTTAAGGCCTGGCTTACTTAGCCCGACCTGCTTGAAGCGACGAAAAGGAATATTTTCTGGATGATGTGTTCATTTAAGATCTTGAAATGTTGAGTCTTCACGTTTAAGATGAAAAACGTGTAAAATATATAGGTGCACATCACATACATATAATTATAAGTTATTAAATAAACACAACTTCTGCATTGATGACGACTTGAGGCATTTGCAGCACTCCCGGATAAGGAGTCCGGCATCCCTGAAGCTTCTTTCCCTGCTCTAACTTGTGGCTGGAATGAATCCTTAGCAAGAATCCTTAGAATGGTCCTTAGCAAGAAATGCAAGTTTTGGGTACACGACATCCTGGCTTCTCCAAAAGCGCGCTGGTTCAAACTCTGGACCAGGGTTTGCTCATTTTAGCGAAGTCTGAAACGCAAAAAAAAAGCAGGGACGTGAGATAGACGCATGTGAGTGATATTTTAACCACTAAATTTACGAAATGCCATACTATTGGCAACAGGCATATTCTCTCCTCACATCATATTTCACACATTGAGCCACGCAAGGGATCATTTAAATATTGCACCAGACGTTTTGGGTTAGCAGTTACAAGGCATAAAAACCGGGGTTAAATAATAGCAACTGCTTGCTTGACCTAAGCACATTTGCAAGTGAAAATCAGTTTCTGTTGTCGATCAAAGGTGGTCTATATTCCTGGCAATAAAATTACACCATAGCTGGGAGAGGATGCCATGGCCCCACAAGGAAGTGTGCTAAAGGACATGTTACCCCCTTTTAACACCCTTTCGGTCTTATTCGTGTTTAGAGTGTAGTGGTGCTCAGGTTGGTGTTATGTATTGCACATATGCACTGCAGGAGGTTGGAACATCTTAAGATTGCACCAGACGTTTTGGGTTAGCAGTTACAGGGCATTAAAACAGGGGTTAAAATAATGGGAACTGCTTTTCTTGACTTAAGCACCTTTGCAAGTGGAAATCAGTTTCCCAAAGGTATTCTATATTGCCGGTGATGAAAATCTACACCATAGCTTGGAGAGAATGCCGTGGCTACAAGGAAGTGCGCTAGAGGACAAGGTATTCTATATTGCCGGTGATGAAAATCTACACCACAGCTTGGAGAGAATGCCGTGGCTACAAAGAAGTGCGCTAGAGGACATGTTACCCCCTTTTAACTCCCTTTCGGTCTTATTCGTGTTTAGAGTGTAGGTCAGGTTGGTGTTTATTGCACATTTGCACTGCAGGAGGTTGGAGCATCTAAAGACTGCACCAGATGTTCTGGGTTAGCGGCTAGAAAGCAATAAAACCGGGGTTAAAATAATGGGAACTGCTTGCTTGAGCTAAGCACCTTTACAAGTGAAAATCAGTTTCCGTTGTCGACCAAAGGCATTCTACATTGTCGGCGATGAAAATCTACACCATAGCTTGGAGAGAATGCCGTGGCCCTACAAAAAAGTGCGCGAGAGGACACGCTACTCCCTTTTTACTCCCTTACGGCCTCATTCGTGTTTAGGGTGTAGTTGTACCTAGGTTGGTGTTATTTATTGCACACTCAGATGCCGACGTCCTGCAGTGTGAATGTGCTATGGCTGCCTTTCTGGAAGAACGAGAAACATCAATGCAGCAATTTGCGTCGACGCGTGATGAATTCTCACTCGTTTCTGTCAAAATTTCATGGATCACTAGGAGCACACTTAGTATTCGCTGGCAAAGCACGATGTACCGCTGTCACACCGTTGTATGCGTATGCGTATCGGTGCCCAGCGGTGCCGACTCCTAGGATAGTGCGTTGTGACACCCGCATCATCACAACGGATGATATGATGGAAAATCGATGTTGTTTGTCAGAACGGAAGCAACTGCATTACAGACAATCTTACACATTACCCGCGGGCCGGGTTGAACAACCTGAACCGTGTTTAAACAGTAAAAAGGAAAAAAAAGGGCATTTTCACAAACTCGTAGTGAAGATTAACCGCACAGAATTTTTTTTTCTGAAAATACTGCAGGCCAATATTTTGGCCCATGCAGGAGGGGAAATACAAGGCATTCAATGCTTCACAGGTAAAAAAAGTAATACATAATTTGAACATAACGAAGGCTTTGTCGGTAAGGCATAATAATAATAATAATAATAATAATAATAATAATAATAATAATAATAATAATAATAATAATAATAATAATAATAATAATAATAGGTTCACAGGAAGAGAAAGACGCAGTATCTGTCACACTTGTTTCTGCGGACACCTCCACCTCGCCGTACTCTTTGGCCTTTTTTGGGGGGGAACCCGTTACAGGATTAATGGTGTCGTACCCCACCGCGATACGCCAGTGTTTCGCTCCTACCTGTTTGTTGGCCCAGGTAGCTTAGCTGCCCAAATGGAAATGATTTCGGCGCGAACTGGACGCGGAGGCGAGAGGAGCAAACACGGGCGGCGTCTTCGTCTTGTTCGCTCCGAAATTATTTCCCTTTGAGAAGGGATGCGCCTTGCCGGAAGCGTCCATTAGACGCTTGCGTGGCCGGCGCTCAATGGGCGGCGGACTTTGGGCCACGCCCGGCAAGAACTTATCGCCGGCCTTCCTCTCAATGGGCGCCGCGCGAGAGCCGAGATTGCGCTCGGTGTTCACGAGGCTGCGCCGCGAAACTCGGTGTTTAATGAATACCGGCCGATGGAATGATGAAGCCCCTTCTCTCTGTTTTAATTACGGCGAGGAAACAATTACGCGGAACCGGTTTAGTGAACGGCACCGATGGTCAAGCACGTATTCGCCACCGTACAAGAACATTCTCGTCGTCCCAGCTTTCATTCTTCACGCTCCGTCCAAGTCCTGCAAGGGCCGCGAATTGAGCGCGCCACACCGACGCGATGACCGCGTGTAGGAACCCTCCTTCGCTTTACCTCTCCTCATCTCAGCGCTGGAGTCGTGAGAATGTGTCGCAGACGGGGATGCTCACCTCCTACGCAAGCCTTTCTCGCTGTCCAGAGCTCTCTGTTATTACCAGTTGCGAAACTTCCCATAGTGGGGCTCATGTATCAAAACGCGGCACTTTTGATTGAAAAAATTCGAGTGTTTACGGATAGTGGCGACGCCGCGCGGTCATAAACAGTGTATCGGTTGCAAATTTTCAGATTTTTTACAAATGCATGATAACCTCAGTTGATGAGATGCAGTGGTAAAAATTATCAGACGTAAGAGCAGTGGGAATAATCAAGAGGGAAAAGAAAAATGAAACAAGCAGTTTTGAGAAGCCAACAGCGGCAATAGCAGATAGCTTTTATTGGCAGCTTGCAGATGGCGCCACAATCCGTAACACCCGAGAAATGCGTACGTTTCAGTACGCGTTTCAGCCTGTTTGTGAAGTGAAATTTCATCCATCACGCGCAGCGGCACCATTTAAAAAAAAAATGTGCGGAAGACAAGTATGTTCCGCCTTTAACGATAAAGCTGCGGCTCTTCTTACGAATATTCGTTCTGTACATGAGCTTAGCTACTTGCTCAGTCTCTGCCCTCTTAATTCATGAATATCTGTTATGCCACATATGCTCATCAGCATACAGTCGTAAGCCGCCACATCACCCGAAAGACCACCTGATATAGGCATAAATTGGGGCTTTAAACAAGCCGTACGGACGACTCGGATGGCCCAGGAAGAGCACGTCTGACTCGAGATTCTGGATGTCCGAGCTGGTAGCTTCCGCCGACTCAACCATGTCATGTGGAGCCGTCAGGTTACACAACCCGCCGACCAATAAGAGACTAGCCATGTCTCCTGTCATATGCCGCCTGCCAGAAGCCTTCTAGTGATATTTCGCTCACAGTCACAATGACGTCACTGGATTTCCCGCAAAATGAGACCACGTAATACGTAGCGCAGGAAGGTTGATTGAATGAGAAGTAAGCGGAGTATTTTTCAACGTTTCATATCTCGAAGCAGAATGCTGTTTCAGAACGTTTTATTGCGAAAGCAATACTATACGCCAGGCCAAACCGCTCGTCGCGTGGTTCGTGGCCCGACCGCCCTGCTCCTCGACCTCCTCGATCAGCCTGCCATGACATTTGAATTCACGTTACCCCTATGCCGCGAGCTGCCAACTCGAGTCGCTTCTTTCATATGGGAGGGTTGATATCAGAATCAGCCTGCCAGAACCGTTTGCATTCTCGTTACCCCTACGACACGCAGGCACGTTCATACGACATGGTTGAAGTGTGACTTTATATGTGGGCTGGTAGCTTACGCTCTCGCGCCATAACCTTAAAGGATGAGCTTAAGTGTCCTCAATAATGTAGCACCATACATTGATAGGGCGTGATAGGGGAATAATGTAACAGTCAAGAGAAGCTTTCGTCGTTTCTTTCGGAATTCAACTAGGGTTAACCAGAGCTAAACCACAATTAATTTTATCAATTGAAGGGTAGAAGCTTGGACTGGTTAGTACATGATTCAAGGGAACAAAATGTAGCGCACCAAGACAAGGACGGAGAAAGAAGACGCACACAGCGCTGTGTCGTTCTTTTTTAGCACAACGACCCTTTTACGTGTTCTGTGGATCTTTCGGCTACCGTTTATTAACTGAGCTTGCTTTTGGTATCGAAAGCCTACAAAAGCAATAAGAATGATCCCGCCGCTATATTTTATTATAGTTTTTGCTGCATTCTGTTGAGCTGACAAAATCCGAGATGCCGTATAATTATCCTGCACAGACCGCGCAGACTACTGCTTCACGGCGTTTAAAAAAAAAAAAAAAAACTTTAAATTTATAATTTGAAATAGACGGAATAAAGCGCCCCTGTGCTTCGTGAACTCAGTGCGCCCTGCTGCACCAGTCTTGAGAAAGTGTTTTTACACGGGACTCCCAGAAAGTTGCTGTAAAAATACCCATTCCAGGGACAACAACGACTACCGTCTGCATGCTTAGTTGGGCCTGCACGGAACATCAGTACTAGGTAACTTTTAAATATTACGGCCAAGTATCAGCTCTTGGACGGAGCTAACGATATTCAGAGGAGCCAAGTTAAAGCTGATCTTCACCGGCTGCACTTCGCGCATTGTATGGTTTGGTGTCGAACGACTGGGCGTTGCAGGATCCTTCGACTGGAGTAGTAGAGCGATTAGGCCTTTCAGAACCCCGTAGATTTGAGCGGTCGAGCGACTAGGCATTCCAGAATCTCGTCGAATTGAGTGGTCGAGTGACTAGGTGTTGAGGACCCCTTGATTCGAGTAGTCGAGCGACTAGTTATACCTTGCAGGACCCCGTCGTCTTGAGCAGTCTAGCGACTAGGTGTTGCAGGACCCCGTAGATTTGAGCAGTCGAGCGACTAAGCGTTCCAGGACCTCGTTAACTCGAGTAGTACAGATCATCGAGCGTGAAGGGAACCGTGCCTTGTTACAGAACGCTTCTGTAGTAATTGAAGCTAGTCGGCGAGATGTCACTGCGGGTGAGTTTTCACAACTGCCCAATGCGATCAGGAACTCCACGTGACCGGTCGTACGCGCGCCGCGCTCCAGAAAGAGCAAGCGTTGAGTCGGAGATTGCTAAGCTCCAGGCTAGAACCGAGTTCCTAGAGCTTTGAAGAAACACTTCCCGCGGAAATGAGCAGTGACAGGAAAGCAATACAGCAGTTTAAAAATAAACGAAGCAAACGCAAACACCATTTCTTACTGAAGTCAGGCGGCAGATAAAATCGTTGCCAACATCTATAGCGATAAGGAAAAAGTAGCAACGCCAATCCTGCTTGAAAGAGGCAAATGCCATTGCGAGGTCGTAATAGGTTTTTCGCTCAGAGCCCTGGGGGTCATACTGGGACATGGAAGCTTGTTAACGGGGATGAAACGAAAAGCGCCGAGAAATAAGAGAAAGCAGGCTGTCAAGAGAGGAAAACGCGGGAAAAATACAGGGTCTGAGAGGGAGTGGCCCACGGCGAAAACTTTGAAACCCCGCAGGGCGAACCGGCTCAAGGAGCCAGTTTATCGGGTCAGCGCGCAGTTGCATTTTATTGGGAGGAGACGGGCGGACAGCTAAGGCTGCTGCCGGTGGCCGAGAGGCCACTCTGCGACCTGCCCCGAAGGAGAAAGAGCGCCAGCCAATCGCTGATAAGTGAAACGGGAGGAGTGTGCCCACACTGGGGCCACGGATGAGAACGGAACGGCGAAGGAAAAGTCGAAAGAAGGAGGATAGGTCGCCTGACTATATAGAAGGTGCTGCGCGGTAAACTGGAAACGTGAAAACGAAAGCGGTTTCACTCGACTGTAGATATCATTGGAGAAACGAACAAACAATTTAATAAAAACAAAAATAACACCTGCAGTGGCGTTCTATACGTTTGGCAAATACGATTGAGTGAGCGCTCGGAGGAGTAAACGACGAACCTTGCAGAAAGCTGGACCTTCTCGTAAGCGCATTACGCTGAGTGCCGCAACTGCCTCAATTTCTCAAAAATGGCTCTGTCTCGGACTTCAGCAACTCACGTGAGATGAAGGATACACCTCTTTATTACCACTCATTAGAATTTATGCTTAGACGTCGACATGGAATCGTCATTTAGTTTTACATTCAACGTTGGGAATAATTTTACTCAAGCTATTGTTGTTGTTGACCAAATAACTTATGGCACATACCTAAAGAGGGGGATCGGCCAAGAATTGGGTAGCAAAGAAAATTTTTGAAATATGCTTGCATAAAAAAAAGAAAGAAAATAAAAGTGATTTGAGGGGTAGAGGAAAGGAAAAAAAAGAGGAAATAAGTGAAATATAAAATGAAAAGTGGTAACACACACGGGAGAATGACAATGCAATTGTAGAACAAGTGATGTTTAAATATTTAGCAAGGCAAACGATTTGATTGCAGTAAACACTTTTGCATGGCGGTAAAAACAGCCTTGTGACTGTGCCCGAAGATGGTGGCGCCAAATGATAACAATATCGGGCTACTTAAACTGAGGCCAAGCTGTTGCAATGGCCTTTCTACGCAAGTTGAATGAAGGAGCTGACAACTCTTTTCGAAACACCACGATAACTGAGGCACAAAATGAGAAACACAGTTTGAGCATAGTACATGCCAACTTAAGGTAGTAAAAATAAAACCATAGCCTATAAAGCGATCACGGAATCGCGAGGTACCGGCTGCATGTTTTACAAACATCTAAAAACGAAAGCTAAAGCTGCTCACCATAGCCCCATTTTTGTTGTCGTGGCTGCAGGAAGAAGGAAAAGAAAATGCACGGGCCTGCTGCTGGCTCTGTAGCTGAGCCACCTCCGCTGCCCAATGCGGACAGAAAGGCAAATAGAGAAGAAAGAAAAAAAAGATTTAGAGAAAGACGCGCGTCGCAATAGCCGTCATCCACAACCGAAACGGTGGCGGGTGCAATGACGGCCTACAGCAGATAAAAATCGTGCTGCATGGTAGTGTGACCAGCTGGCCGGCATTCTACCATACAGCGAAAATATAGCGCTACATTACAAAAAGGGGAAATGGAACAGAGCAAATAAATATGACCAATCATTTCTAGCGCTGATGTGAACATATTTATTAACGGCGTTAAAATGCAAGTTGCGCAGAAGAGTTGTGAGCAGAAAATCACAAAAGTGGCACCTGCTGGTGGTAGCTGGCAGCTGGCATGGCCGGACACGGATTCTTCGGTGGGTTGTACTACTTGATAAGACCACGTGATGTCATACAGTTGGCAGGAGCTGCCAACTCGGCTTACTCATTTGAAGGGCAATAAGAGAGAACCTTGTGCTCTTGATACCGAATCAGGTACTACTCTGGTTATGCAGGTACGTTCATACTGCTTGGTTATTGTGGGGCTCTCGGATGGTCGCCTACGTTATCGCGTGTTGTCCTTAGGGGCGGAGCTTAGGTGTCCCCCGCAATTTTTTTTCTAGTACACCGCCTCAATGTGCAACGGAGCGCTATTTTGGTTTTAAGATGATTTTTAAGGTTGACTGGTGGCCGTCAGAGTGCATTACTTAGTTACTTTTACTTACTCAGCTGACGCTGTCCTTTCTTTGTTATATGCGCACAAAGAAACGAAGCAACACTGCACCACGCAGCGCAATGACTACGGACTAGTCTTTCACATTCCGCAGACCCTTTAGGCACGCGGCTTAAGGAAGAACTCCGAACTTGTGCTCTATAGCGGAATGTCTCGGTGAGCGGACATCCGGTGTCAGCGAAAAATGGGGAAGGGTACGAGCCGAACCGGGTCACGAGGCCACGTTCTCTTCATCAGTAGGCCACGCTGCTCCAGACGAGGGGAAGAAAAGGGTGCCAGTAGTGTTTCCGGCCCCCAAGTCCGAAGCGCAATCAGTCAGCCAATCGGAGTCTCGCCGGCCGAAGAAGAAGCGGGAGGAAGTGTCCGCGAGCAGCCATCGCCGCCTCCACGGCAACACTGAATAATGACCATCGATCCGCTCCACAGAAGCTCCCGGAGACAATGAACCTCGATCGATGCTCTCTCTAATGGTTGCCGCTACGACAGAAGCACAAGAGCATGCCGCCACCGTCGGAGAGGCTGGTTCAGACTGGATTGCAGCCGGTGTTTGGCCGAGCTCTCATCAAGAGTTCAGCATGAGAGGAATTTCACCGCCGCGACGAAAAACACCCCCCCCCCCTCCCCCACTGTAAGCAAAATCGTGCTCTTTTCGTGTCTATAACCCACACCCTTGAGAAAGTGTTTGCTGAGGCAGTGACGCACCCATTCAGAGGGTGTAGCAAGAAGCACTCCACCCCTCGAAAGGGTAGGGTGCATCGTATCTTAATACTCCCTTTCTGAAGTTTTCAGGAGGGAGGTATATTTTCGTGTCTTTCAAGAAAGTCGATGTTTCAAATCAGATATAAGTATCATAACATATAGGCGCTTAAACAGATCATTAGCCTTGTGTTTGGCGCGTGATGGCCAAAGTTGCTTATGCGCCAAAAAACTCAATGTAACCCTCAAGAAAATGGGTATTGAGGTATTGACGCACCCTTTCAATGGGTGTAGCAAACAGTACTGCACCAATTGAAAGGGTGCATCAGTGCTGGAATTCCGCCTTTCCGGAGCTTTCAGGAGGGTGTGTCATATAGTGGAAAATGTCCCTTTAAGGGTGCGATTATATTTTGTGCGTGTGTGGTTCCGCTTAATTTATCGGCTTTAAAGTCCCAAAGCGACTCAGGCTGTAGACACATCGTAGAGGAGGGTTTTCGGAAATTTCGATTGCGGGGCTCTTTGCATGCACTGACATCGCACAGTACACGGACGCCTGGCTCTTTGCCTCCATCGAAAAGCGGCCGTCTCGGTCAGGATTCGATCCTGCACCCTTGGGCTGAGAAGTCGGGTGACCTAAACACTGTGCCATCACGGCGGGTCGCAATTTTATTTACAGTGCGTCAAGCAAAGAAAGTATCGGCAGCGACAAACCACCCTAACTTATCAGCTAGTGCCACGCCAAACTACTGCTACTCTTTGTACTATTCCTGTGTAATGATCCACATAAAACCAGTCTACTGAATTCACTGTAATGCTAGCACTCCAATCGTTAAATATAAGACAAAACAAGCACACAAATTTTACCTGTGCTGGGGAAGAAGCCGAAGTATAAATCTTACTTTTCTTTCTCAGGTTAATCTCAGCTAGCAGGTATTTCTCAATTTCTGCTCCCAAACGAATCTGCAGTGAAGCGCTGGCCAAACAAGGCCGATCTCCGAGCAGCGTAAAAATTTGTAGTTAAGAATATCTCGGGATGTGCAACGATATATTTTTGCTCGGTCACTTTACAAAGGAAGACTACAGTATTAACACCGGCTCTTGTGCACAATGAACTGATGCGAATAGTGCTGCTTACGACAGCGTTGCTGCAACTACTGTGGTGCTACTTTTACATAAATCCATTATAAGGTTATGTTTACATCTTCCATTATATGATCTCGTGACCGCTCTCCCGGTGTCTTGATTAATGCTTTAGTAGTAAGTACGCGTAATCGCGCAGATGTATACTGGATCACCGGGTGACCGCTGCTTAGGCAGGGTGATTAGGTGGAGAGTGCACCCCTGCTGCAACGTATCATTCAGTAATCCGGTGTGGGTCTTCTCGATACGCTTCAGTTATACTAAATGTCTCTATTTTCGTTAGGTTCGCCCTCAACAGCACCTCAGCAATAAAAAATTACAGCTCTACGCTTAAGTCTGCTCTAGAGCGGGAATGGGGGAAGCCACTTTGCAAGACTATTTTTACTAACTGAATCCTCATTGTCATCCCTGCTATAATAGCCATCATTTTCACTATCGCTAATATCACCGTTATCAATGAAGTGCACCGTGATTGTCATCGCTGCTACTGCCATTATCACTAAATGCAGCGTCATTATTATCGTTACTACCATCAAATTAACTATCAATAACTGCATTTCTATTGTCATCGCCAGTATCATCCTGGCGCTAGACGAGGAGAATTACGATCGGTGTAATTTAAGGTGTCATTTGCAACGTTTTATTATATTTATGTAACTAAATTGTTTTATGTTAATGCATGCATTTTAGTGTAATAAGTATCATGTTTAAAAATATTCTGCGTGGAGTAGTGGTTTGCGCGTTTGGCTGGTGATCGGGGGGACAGTATTTCGATTCCTGGTGGAGACAGTTTTTTTCTTTAAGTTCGTGCGGACATTTCCTGCGGACATTTCTGCAGCCGCTGATGGCAAGCAAGACTTCCTTAAAACAGAGAAGACGACTGTAACACATAGAACCATTGTCTTTACTAACGTACTCTGAATATCCGTTCGTAGGGAGTTAGATTACCAATTCTGTACATGTGATATCGGAAGAAGCAAGATAATTAGAATACGGGAGATGGCAACCTCGAAGATCAAAGGGGCCTATACAGGCAGCTCCCGTAAGATGAGTTCCCGCAATCAGAATGCACTTGCACTATTATGGAAACCCCAAATCCGGAAATGTGCAGCAGGGAAATCTAGCTACGGCACGGGCTATAACCTTCAAGATTTTTCATCTTCAGAGAACTTAACAGCGACCGGCTCGGGCCACAGCATTCCCTGCAACCAATCACTGTGACTTGGCGCTTCGACAAACAAAAATATTCATATATCCCTAATCTATTTAGGTTCCCTAAGTAACGTAGATAAATGACCGAAACAGCCCGAAAGTCAACACATCCCAGACATCGCTATAGTAGCGTTAAACTGCTTGAATCCGACATTGATACTGTATGTGTCTGGATAACTAAAAATATAACGCGATTTTACGTAGTCTTTAAGAATCATCTATTTGCGCGCCAGTACTGAACAGAGAATGCAAAAGAAGAGATGAGATAGCTCTATACATTAAACGAAGGAAAGATTAGATATCAATGGACGAGCAGTAAGAAATATTGTGAACTGATATATAAAAAAAATAGTTTTGGTTTAGCTCTGGTTAACAGTAGTTGAATTGCGAAAGCAACAGCGGAATCTTCTTTTTCCTGCTACATTATTTCCCTATCACGTCCTATATGAGTGTAAGGTGCTACATTGTTGGGGACACTTAAGCTCATCCTTTTAGGGTATGACGCGAGAGCTTAAGCTACCAGCCCACATATAAAGTCGTGCTTCAACCTAGCCGTATGGACGTGCCTGCGTTTCGTAGGGGTAACGAGTATGCAAACGGTTCTGGCAGGCTGATTCTGATATCAGCCCTCCCATATGAACGGAGCGACACGAGTTGGCAGCTTCTGCCCGTAGCATAGGGGTAACGTGAATTCAAATGTCATGGCAGGCTGGAGGGACCACGTACACGGACACGGCACAGAGCGACGAGCGGTTAGACCTGGCGTAGTTTTGCTTTCGCAATAAAAGTAACCAAGTCAGCCTAACATTCTAACGTGTCCGAAGGCTTCAGGGAAGATCTCTGGTTGAGTTACTCAGGCGATATATGCAGGCAAATTCGTCCACTCGGAGGTACCGTGTTGAAGAGGTTAACATTTGAAGAAATATGCGCTGGAAAATGCTCGGCTAATATGCAATGATTTGAGCGCTGAATGGGTGGTCAGCGGAGCTCAAAAATATATCTCGAAATTGCAATGATAATGACGTAGTTTATGAATTAAAGGGAGGAGGGAATTTCCTCTTCTATTTTGAATGAGCATTAATCAAGCATATATAGTTCCAGCTTTTTACCTTAGCTACGCGAGAATAATCATGAGCAATAAATGTGGCGGATTTATTCTGAAGTGGTTCAAAGGAATTCGATAAGCACGCGTGATGAGAATGCCCGACGAAGATGCTTATTAAAGTTGAGGCCTGACAAAGGATGTGTGGGTTGGAAGTTTTGGTCTTGGGATTACCTGTTTCGCTGAGACGATTGCAGAATCTCCTAGCGCACTCTGCGACTAACCGATTATACGAGAGTAGACGGCAGTCGCTACACCATCTATTTCTCTTCAAGTGTTTAAAAGGGTATATTTACTGCATGTACCTAATATTTCTGATCAATCTTCGGGTATCCGGAACCCGCCTGTTTCTCATGTGACCGTTCTACCTGAACCCCATTGTACGAATGATGCTCACGTATAACGCCACTGCACCATGCAGTCCTGGTACATTTTATCGCACTTTTAATTCTACCAAGCGAAATATGTTTTACTCACTTGGTACTTTAAGACCTCTTGAGTGTTAACTTTTTTCTTCATCCACTGGCACTGTCGTTGTGTCCATCATCTCCACATGCTTGCTATTCGCCTCATATTTTTATATCGTTCTTCTCGCTTTCACTCCTCCGGGCTCCCCGCTGTAAAAGGCAAACTGGTGTTAGTGTGGACCTATCAATAAATAAATAAATTTGCTTAAAATCAAGTGCACGCCACAGAGGCTGCCAGCGTGTGGTATCTGCCATTTCGCCTTTTTATGGCTTCAAGTCCTTTCGTTTTTTCTTATAGCTCGTCGCAAAACAAAAAAACAAAAAATGAAATTATTTTGCGACAAGACATCTAGAGTGAGACTTCTACAAAAGCAGTTAAATATACCCTGCATCTTTACTTTGTTGCCTTTGCTGCAATCAATGCTTTTATGATAAGCCGAAGATTCACACATGCGGCATGCTTTTATTTTTAAGGCGGAATTAAGGTGGACGGAGGTGTGTGTTCCGGGTGGCTCTTCTGGGCAGTGAAGAGGGCCGAGTGGCCGGAGTACGTGGATCGAGGATCGCGGTGGGTTGGTTTGAGGTGCGAGAAGTGGCTGGAGGGTGGTACTTCTGGATGCAGGTGGCTTCACTCGTCGAAGCTACCAACAGAGAACAGAGGCCGTATTGCCACATTGGTAACGCTTTCACAATTATATCCCGCTGGTCCTCTCCGTGTGAATAACGCTCATACCGCAATGCAGCTGGTTGGAATTGAAAAAAAAAAGCATAATTAACTGCATCCGCAGTAGACCTTATTTGTTGCATGACGCCATCAATGGCTGAAACATTGGCAGCCAAGCCGAGCCACGCCCTTCAACACGTCCGATACGTGAATCTTGATGTAGGCCGGCAGATGTTTATTACCAGTTTACGAGCAATAGTTCCACCAACAGGATTCAATCAAATTTCCAGCAGGCTCCCAATAGGTATACAGACGAGCTGCCGACAGGATAGCAATAGGCCTTCATCAGGCCTGTTTCAGGGGTTCAGGAAATGTTTTTTAAGGACACCATCGCGAGTTTCGTAGCGGGAGCTACATTGGCCACAGTCTCGGCATCTCGCAATGCCTGTCCGAAGAGCGAAGAAAGAAGAAGAAAAAGAAGAACAAAAAGACAGATAATTCGGTATTAGTAGAGGCGAACGATAACAGCGAGTTACTATGACCGAAGGTTCGTTCGAACGTTGTGACGGCGTTGCGACCCAGAGTTCGACAAAGAGACAGTGTCACACCATTAGAAGCCTTCTACACCCGAATGGGAATGATCAACGATGAGATGCAAGGGGTGCACTTCATACGTGAAGTTATTCCCCTATGGCATAAATAAAGCTGAAACCATAGAGTAAACTGCTATGTGCAAAAGCCACGTCTTTACTTTCAAGCCAAACCTAAGCGTAGCCATGCAGGTATCTCTCGCGTAACTCCAGGTTTAACCACAAGCTAAACCAGAGCAAATTTTTTTCAATGCCACCTTACAGAAAGTCAGCACTCGAGTAAAATAGGCTGACGATCTATCAGGTCATGTGACAGTATTCCCTCGAGCCTTCTGGCATCGCATGTTCCTACCCTGCACAAACCACTGGAGGATAACAAGCTCAACCGCATTTTTGTTATTTGTTTGTTTTGGTGAGCAGGGGCGACTCTCGCACACAGTTGGTTTTCTGGCTGATGTTAATTAACCGTTTCACGCATATTTAGCCCAAGAAATGCCCTTCACTACTACTTCTCTCATAGCCTGACTCGCTTTGGGACGTAATTAAAACCCCACGAACCAAACCAAACCCAACCGGAAATGACAAACTGCGCACTACTGTTGCACTCACTGCAAAAGTGACGCACTGATCAACCCACCTTTCTGCGTCAGGTTTGGAACTCTTTTTTTTTCTTTCAGTCCAGGCTCTTTCCTCCGTTGTCGATGAACTGGGGTGGCACAACCGTTTCGAGATCACGGTTGGCTGCGTCCTGCAAACGTTGTGCCGAAGCAGCGCGGCGCAGAAAGGCCAAACGCGAAAGGTAGACGGAAAAGAAAAGTGACGGCAGGCAGGCGTCGGGAGAAACGAGATTCCAGGGACAAGAGGGAAAAAAAAAGAGGAAGCGAAAAAAAAAAATTGGGGAGCGCTTTAGTTTCACGCGCCCTGGGGCAGCTGCAAACTTCCGCGCGGCCGAACAGGACCCGGAAAACAAACAGCCGGCTTCTCTCCAGGTCGCTGTTACGTCTGGGATGCAGGCAAAAGCGCCGACTCTGCCACGTCATCAGCGTGCTGCCCGGGTCGTCAAATCGCCGACGACAAACACTGGCACCGAACGACGCTTGGTTCCCCTTTTTTTCCGTCTCGGTGCAGCGAGCAAGCTCGGCACTCTTCCCGCGACGCGCTGCACTGGGCCCTGTTTGGGAAAAGGGAGAAGAAACAGGGAAAGAGGGGTGCTTCCACACTGCTCCGCCAACTCTACTCCTGTTTCTTAGGAGACGCGTAAAGCAAAACCATACAGTCAGGGGAAGCGGGGAACACTACATGAAAGCGCAGCGAAAAAGCACCCGTTTTCACTAACACCTGTACCGGACTTAGTGACGTGGAGCAAATTAAACCAGCGATCCGTCTCGAAGCATATATATATAAAGTATTGTATACAGCATTAGTTACACCTGCTACGTCAAATACATCCGTATTGGCGAATACATTGACTACATTGGCCTTCGATGCTGATCAAAGAAACTGCGAAATGCACTTCAGTAGGTCTGAATTCTTTTTTAAAAAAGAAAGAACAGAGACTACTAACTACTGAAAATGATACACGGTATGCGTATTGCTCCGCCGAACAGCAATCAGATCTCGTTTTTAATACTTCAGCACACCAAAGAAGCCAAAAGCATCGAAATTGTCCGGCTTATATTTTGCCTGGTGGTTAGCTTTCCAGTTCAGGAAACCCTAAAAGGCGTAACAGCGGGCTTTTTCTCCCGGGGAGGAATATCGTGTGCCGGCTACTGCAGCCTTGAGTTGTATCCGACAATTAGTAGCGCCGATATAAAATGCGAAAACACATAAGGCAATCAGTATGACTGATACGAAAGGAATGCAAAAATACACCGAATTTCCTATGGTCTATATACGCTAGAAAATAAGCTGACACGAATACCGAACGAACTTCTGCAACAAAATATAAATTTGAGGGTGTCACACTCTCGCACAAACTTTGAGCGGAAGTGTTTTTCTCGCACGTATAGGTTTATGGTTTTCTTGTTGGTTTCTCTTTCCATAAACACACATTTTGTCACAATGCTATTTTTGCGCGTATGTTTTTTTGCTCAGCTTTCGTGTAACCGAAAACATGTCAATGATTGGCCGATGCGGCATGACGTCATAGAGGTCTCGACCAATCACAGAGCACCACCACTGTATGCGTGAATGCGTGCCTTATATGGCCACATGTAAATCAATGACCAATTACTAATTATTAACTCATTAATAAATTAATCAGTAATTGGTGACTAAATAATGTATAAATAAATAACTAGTTAATGTTTAATTAATTACGGATTAAGTAAGTATCAGGTGTTTAATTACATAATGACTAATTAAATAATTAATTACTAATAAGTGCCAGTTGCGCGGCAGAATGCGGCACTCAGGCTTTCGTATTTCACTACTTTAGTGGCTAAAGTCCCTCGTAATTTTTACCCATTGTAATAACTGTGTTTAGCTCGAACTGCTTTGCTAATGAAAAATGTCGAGGGCCCAGTGTTTTCTCATGCTGCAAATCGGCAGCTTTTACTCTGGGTTCATTGTTATCTTGTATGACATGATGGTCAAAGAAAGGTTATCTTATTACATATTTCTCTTCAAACCCCACATGAAGTAATGGGGAGCTCATTAATGTTTTTCGTTATGTCCGCGCCTTTCATTACATCCAATTTATTCGTTAAAACGGAGTCGTTCGCTATGCTCGTCTTCGATCATGTATCTGAGTCTTTGTTATATGCAAGCGTTTAGACTTTCGTCTCTTCTGCCTCGCTCCTACTAACAAAAAAAGTAGTTTTCCTTCTCCCCATTTTGCCATGTCAGCAGGTGGTAGGTGGCGGATGCTTTAGACAAACGGCACAGAGTTTTCGCCCGCATGTTGCACGTACTCCTAATGTTTTGACCTTAAGAAACTTTGAGATTAAGTAACGTTATACGTACCACGTCATGCTCTCTCAAGCGTTCGCTCTTTCTCTTCCTCTGTTCTTGCAGCCTACGTGAGACGCCATCAGTCAACGCGCATTGAAATAAAGAAGAGCTGGTAGCGGACATAATGCAGTTTTGCCGCCTACTTGCCCGCCTAACAAATGACCGCTGTGTTTTACATAAAACATAAATTGGATGCAATCATTTTCTGCTGTTTTGTACTAGTTTTGCGCGTTTTATGAACAAACTTTGTTCTAAGAAACGGTAGAACATTACTATGTTTCCCTCTACCTACGTTCAAAGTAAATAGCTTCTCCCTTCCCCATCATCCCAAAGAGGGAAGAACAGCTCTTGTACGTTCCTTTACTGAATCTCCTGCTTTCCACTGAGCACTTCGAGGGAGATAAGACCTTACCAACGGTGCCTACCGGAGCTTATTTAATCGGCGACTACAGCGAGGGAAAAGCAGCGCGAAGTTCAGCACCAATAATGTGCAAAACAAGCAAAATAAGGGAAGTGGACACGTAAACGGGAATAACGAGAAACAGTCACTGCTGATTCGCCCATCCACTTACAACTCGCCCGAAGGCACAATTTCCATTTGCGCTGCGGCGGCGGCTTTTGGTTGCTCCCAAGGTCGGTAACCATTGCCTCTTTCCCCCTCTTCCCTCCTTCTTGGCAAGCAGAGAATTAGCTGCGTTTTTTTTTTTTCATTTTCGACGCTGAAAACTGGAAGAGGTGAGTGCGCGTGCGAGAGCGGGGAAGTGAGGCGAATGGCGATGACACAGGCAGGAGTGCGCGCTACTGTGGATCCCGCTCAACCATCCCCAATTCCCAACAGCGAGACTCACAAATCGAACTATTCCATGTTCCTGCCTCCTCTTCCCCATTCACTCCCTGCTCCCGTACAGCCCCTCTCTGGAGATTTTTTTTTCGCCTTCTCTCTTTGCAAAAAATAAAGAAAAAACAATGTGCGCTCAGTTTAACTCTCTTTTTACTTACTCGAAGCGAGGTCGATCTATTAAAGAAAACGGGAAAAGAAAAGCTAAGATGAAAAGGAGCAGATAGCTATTATCGGGCTAATATAAATGTTACAATTTAGGCGGGGGTCCTTCACATATTTTCAACTTGTATTAGTTTCGTTTGCCTTTGTGAGTGAATATATTTGTAAAATTCCATACCGCCGCGCTTGCAACGCCCCCCCTCCTTTACTCCTCAATACCATTTGCGCCCCCGGGCCTTCTGCGGCTTGGCAAGTCGACATCATCCAGAGCAACGTGCCAAGCAGTGCGGAGGGGAGGTGTGGAGACCCTCCTTAGATCGTACCTTTTTGTTTTTCGGCGGCAGGCCGCGAACTTCCAAACTAACTTACTAGACGGTGAAACTTTGCCGCAACCGCCTATTATACCCCCCCCCCCCCCCCTCTTATCCCCCGCCTCTCCAAATTCAGTTAACCCAGGCTTGAATGCGGCTATTTTTAGCGCGTTCATTTTATACGATTTCTGCCATGTGACATTTTTCTGCCAACCCTAAGAAAGACATGAAGCTGTTGAGGTAAAACATTCATAAAAACGCATAAACGTTGAAAGAATAAACAACGTGTCTGCATGCCTGACTTTAGTGGGCGCAAAAATAAAAAAAGGAAGTAGAGTTCGGCAAGTTGGTACCGCTTCAACTTGCCGAACTCTACTTCCTTTTTCTATTGTTCACCTTCTACATGACTCGTACTTACCTGATTTATCTGCTTAACGTACGTGCTATCGCATGTCTTTCGTCGACATTAAATAATTTTTGCATATTTCTTTCCATATAGCGTTTTTGTTCAATTTATTCACAGCACGTTAACACTATATCACTCCCTTTGAAATCGCATAAGCTGCACGTGTTTCTCCAAACACATTCCCTCTTACCACTTCCTACTTTAGTTGGCCGTCGAACTTTTTTTTTTTTTTTTTTGGTGTGGCAAGTGTGGTTTACTGTCCTGTTACTATTCTGTTTTTTTTTTTTCTTTTTTTTTTACCTTCCCTGCGGAGAGAATTTGAAAATTGTTCCCCTGCAGATATATTCCTTATCAGAGCTCGACCTGCAAACTGAGGCTTCCCCCCTCTCTACCCTTGTTCAGTGCTCTTTTTGATACCGTGTACCCATCTTGTTCCTTTGGTTCTACCTGGATCTTTTGCATATTAAGACATTCGTTTATACCGAAACCATGAGCAGCAAGCTCGTATAACTGCTCCATCTTTTGTGAAAAACTCCTTTGATAAAGTTTACGCACGGAATTTTTATCTTCACGTCATCACGGTCACACCTTTTCGTGCCTTAAGACCACTGCAGATTAGAGGAAGCTGCATGCACTGTCTGAGACCATTGATAACGCATATATTCATAGGGTCACGCACTATACTTACCCTATTCGTATGCTCTATATGCACGAGCATCTCCACCACACCTCTATTAAGTTGTAACGGGGTTTCGTGTAGCAACGAAGACCTGAAAGAGAGCTTGCAACAGCGACCGTCCTAGGCTTTGGTGACAACAACTCGATCTCGCGCCATGCGCTCGCGGTGCGGCTCCTCCCGAAGCTCATCTTCCTCTTTACAGGGCCTCCAAGGAGCGCATTTTTTTACGCTTTAACAAACAACAAATACGCGGACTCCTGAGTTGTATCTTGTCCAATAGGTTGCGCAATTCAGAAAACCACGGCTCCAAAATCGGCTCTCCAACTCTTTTAATGCGAGCGTAATATATTTCGAGGTTGCTCATCTCCTATGCAGTAAGAAATATTTTCTTACTTTCTGACAAATGTCACTTCAGTGCAGCTATGCCAGCTTCTTAAAGAACTATTAACATTATTGCTTTAACATCCGGAATACTCACTGTGCTCTGGGAATGTCCGCCTTAGTAAATCAGAAGAGTGTTATTTTCGAAGGTTACAAGCTATGTCATTTAATAATCCAGCAACACTTCACGCCGTTGATCCCGAATCCTTTTCGGCGCAGTGCAAATTTTGTGGCCAGAAGGCAAACTTATACCATATGGTATGGGAGCGTCAACAAAATACCAGTATTGACATAATACATCAGCCAACGTGGGAAGGCTGGGAGGCGGCCCTAATCTAAGCCAATGCCAATAAATGTTTTCATCATCATCATCATCATCATCATCATCATCATCATCATCATCACTGTGCTCTGCATTTACTTGCAGAGCGCATATACCAATCTATGCAGCATTGAGCACGAATCTGCCTAATGGTTCACGCTACGACATTAACGTCTTACCCTAACGAAGACTGTTATAGTTGAGGACACGCAAGTGTACCTGAGGATCACAGTAGAAGTGATGACGGAAAAAAAAGTTTAATAAATGGGTTTAGTGAGGCAATAAGTAAGGAATAGGACAGCGATTCCCATCGCCCTTCTTTTGCCACGCGCGGAAACGGGTACACCCTAGTTTTTATTTTTATCGTTCTTTGGGGGTGGGGGGGGGGGGGGGAGGGGGAGGTTATTTATTTATTTGTATTTATTTGTATACAGTTTCTACAGCGCCCTCACTGGCGCATTATTGTAGAGGGAAAACATACATATAAACCGACATATAGTACAGAATAAGTTAGCCAAATGATGTGCTGTAGAATGTACTCAGAAAAACTTAGAAAATCCACGCACTGTTGTAAGCAAAAGTAAACAAAAATGAAAAAAAAAAAAGAAATTCACTGTAGACAGACAAAAATGGCCAAAATTCACTCCCGCAAAAGATACGAACATTTTGCAATACAGCACTGCTTTACAGTATGGCTTTGAGAATAATAAACTTTTGGAAAATTTCAATAATAGCTACAAAAAAAAAAAACTAGGACAAGAGATATAGCGTTCATATTGACATGCGGTTTGCAAAGCGGTCAGAAAGAATGTAGGGGGAGCGGTAGTGACCCACATAGGGAGACTGTTCTAGTCATGCACTGTTCCTGAAAAAAAAAAAAAAAAAACTATATTTGAATGCGTTTATACGGCAACTGTGCGCGAGTACAATTGCAGCAATCCATCCGGAATGGCAAAGTTTGAGAACTGTCTGCAAATGCGCCTTCAAACTGATCGAACCATTTTTTTTTATACGATGAAGGCTGTAATACGCATAAAAGGTCCACGCACAAAGAAATGCGGGCGTATAAGAACTTCGTTTGCTGTAAGACCAGACTCAGCTGGGTCGGGTGAAGTCAACCAGACCCTCGATCCGTTCCCAAGTCACCCTCCGCGCCCGGCGCTGTACCCAAGGGAAAAACACGGCCAAGACGCGTGCGCGCACCCTAATGACTCTCCTCCATGACGCAACGAAAGGTCAGACCACGAGAAAGGCACAGAAAGGATGCCTGGAAACAAGACGACCACTGAGGGGTGAGCGAATCCGTCCCACTGCCTTTCTTATATGGACAATTGAGAGGAGTTGTGCAGCGGCCGTAATCAGCTTACACAAAGTCTTGGAGAGTTACACAGAGGATCAGAGAGAGACTAGGAGAAGCGTACGTTCCAAGAGAAAGAAGCGCCTCAGAAGAAAGCATGCTCGCTTTGCGCCTTCTACTCATTAGTAGGTGCAGGATTTACACAGCCACCTCTTTGTCCGGTCGGACACCCGGAATCTTCTCTCACTATAGAGTCATCATCATTGTAGAGTGCGTGCATAGTCGCAACAGCTCTGTGGGAGAGGAGGGAAGGCCACGAGAGATGCAGCAGTGAGGAGCTTTGCTGTCCGCCTTGCGCACGGGCAGCCAAAGGCGCCGAGGAAAAGGATTATGGGCCTCCGGAGTTGGGGCTGATTAGGCCAGGGAAAGAACGCGGTTGTCGAAGCACTGCTTTGCAGGCCTCTTCCGCTTTTCATCTCTTCAACCTGCTGCTAGGCACTCTGGCAAGACGACGCCGGGAGAATGAAGCGACAAGGAAACGATGGAATGCGACCAAGGCAGCAAAGTGCGACCCAGACAAAAAAGAAGACCCAGTGCTAATTGTGGGTCGCTACAGAATTTTTTTCTTTCTTAATGCCGAACATAACGAAAGGTTGCGTGTGAGCTTCCAGCTGGACTAGCAAAGAAGCCGAGTGAGCCACTAAGCCAGCTGTAATCCGGAAAGACGTTTCAGGGATGTGCAGAGAAAAAAAAAAATGGCGGTCCGGATTGAGTTCTTCTGGTCAGGCCGCGAAAGAGAGATTGACGTATGCGCTGCATATCTTAAGAAAAAACCTGGGCCTGTATTCCGAGTTTGCGTCGTTATTGAAAGTGTCGCTATCTCCTCGACCTCGAGTTATCTGATTGGTGGAAACGCCGGAACATGATGTTGCCACCTATTCCGGTTCCGTAGTGGTACCAGCTTTTCGACCAATCAGATGACTCGAGGTCACGTGAGATAGCGACACTTCAATAACGACGCAAACTTGGAATACGAGCCCAGCACGAACGACACGTTCACAACGACGAATAGTACTCCGATTACTAGAAAGTAGAAAACCACAAGAGCACAGCGACAGTCTTAGTGTCACCGTCACGAAGACAACGAGATTTTGCAGTGTAAATTGTCAGTTAGAAATATGAGCACTACTACATGGAAACATCACTGCGTCTTTGGGAGTTAACGAAGCGAACACCACGGTGGGCCTTCAGTGAGACGTGGCACAGAGAACGGTCGATGTTTTTCTCTGGTAGTATCTAGAGGGTCAGCATACTGTGTTTTCTACAACAGCAGCGGAGAGCCACACCTTCAATCAAATAAAGGCATCATTCATTCATTCATTCATTCATTCATTCATTCATTCATTCTACGACTGCAGTTTTCTTTTTGAGTAACGTCGAACACCGGGAGAAGGAAACAATGAAACACAAAAAAGGAATACAGCATTGTCGAGTCTGCACTCAGTAATAGAAAAAAAAAAGCGGGACAATGCTGCAATGCTACCCAGAAGTCTTATATAAGGACAAATATACAGCGGCGCAAGATAACTTCGTGACCGCACTCTTTGTTGCCGAAGCTATAAGAATCGCTTCTTCTTTCATTCCTGGCAACCAATTCCTCGTTGTCTTCCCCCAACTCCCTACCGAGGAAGGTGAGTGTAATGACGACAGTAAAAGGGAATCAAAGACGCGAAACCGACTACCACCCATGCTCCCCATGCAAACACAGGCTTTATATAAGGCTTTGAGCCACCTTCTCACCCCTACTGTAAACAAAGCGGGCTGCCTCATTCACCTCGTTCTCCCTCCAGATTTCCCCAAACTTCCCTCCTAAGCGCCCCGCGTGCTCTGCTTCCCTCGAAGTCGGTTCCCATAAACCCTCTAGCGCGTGGATGGAAACAGAAAATACAAAAGAGAGAGAAATGCAAAACTTCTCCCCTATCATATGAGTGAAGGCAATATCTACTTGGAGGACGGAAAAATGAGACAGAATACACCTTGCTTGTTCCGAACTGAAAAGAGGAAGAGCCAGACGAACAAGCTTTTCCCGGAACCTGGAAGGAAAAAGTGGAAGCATGGCGTGCCTGCTTCGATGCGGTTTCTGATCCAGAATCCTGACCGTAACCCGCACGCACGCACGCACGCACGCACGCACGCACGCACGCACGCACGCACGCACACACACACACACACACACACACACACACACACACACACACACACACACACACACACACACACACACACACACGCACGCACGCACACACACACACACACACACACACACACACATATACACACACGCACGCACACACACACATACACCCACCCACCCACACGTATACACCCACCCACCCACTCACCCACTTACCCCCCCCACACACGCACATATACACACACATACACACACCCACACGCACACACGCACGCACACACACACACATACACCCCCACACACATACACACATACACCCACACGCGCACACACACACGCACACACACACATACACCCAAACACACACACACACACACACACACACACGCACGCACACACACACATACACCCACCCACCCACACGTATACACCCACCCACCCACTCACCCACTTACCCCCCCCACACACGCACATATACACACACATACACACACCCACGCGCACACACGCACGCACACACACATACATACACCCCCACACACATACACCCACACGCGCACACACACACGCACACACACACATACACCCAACACACACACACACACACACACACACACACACACACACACACACACACACACACACACACACACACACACACACACACACACACACACACACACACACACACACACACACACACACACACACACACACACACACACACACACACACACACACACACACACACACACACACACACACACACATACATACATGCACACACATGCACGTACACGGCGGAGAGCGGACTTGAAGATAGGACCAAGACACGTGCCCGCATTGTTCGTCGGGTTCTCCGCATTGGTTCACGAATAATACAGCGCAGCATTATCTGTGCACGCGATGTATTTCGACAATACCTCACCAACGGACGCAGAACAGAAGAGCAATGGAGGCAGACGCCGGCTCCGTTGCCCGCTCTCAGTGTTGGTGTCTCAGCCCACTTCGTTTCCATCCTCCAGACATCTCGTTGAGTGCTCCTCTCTCCAGTATTTTTACGCGTTCAACATCCTCCGGTTGTGGTCTTGTTCTCGTTCACATTTTTCTATTCTTGTTAGGTTCTTGTGCGAACACGCTCTGAGCGCTCAATTCGCCTCCTTCCTTCTTACGATTCTGCTTCTTCAGGTGAGCAGATTGTGGGTGAATTTTTAGATCTAGATAGTTTGGTTCATTACATTTTGCGAGCAATGACACAAATGCTAAAATAGATGGAAAAAAGGCGCGATGTCGGTTCAGTGGAATCAATGTAGGAGCGGATCCGAAGACGCTATGGAGAAAGCAAGGGCGCCAACTCCGCTCCCAGTGACGCACACCCGTGACGGCGGTGTTAAAAGAGGCAGAACAGGTAGGGGAGAGAGCGCTGAATTTGAACCGTCTCCAGGTCCGTAGACTGCCGTCTTTTAGCGCTCCCACACATGCCGCAGGTCGACGGTTCTCAGTTTTTCTTTGTCAGCGTTTACCTTCCGTCTTTTTTCTCCTTACTTCCCGACTTGTAATGCGCGTTTTTTTTAGGTTTTTGCCGTTTTCTGTCTGCCTTTTCCCCTTTGGCTTTGCAGCACATGAGAAGTAAACGCGGAATGAGATGGTAACAAGAGCAAGGGTCATGAAAATTGGAAAGCAGGGACGAGTAGCAGCTGAATTGAGTCAAAAAGAGATGCGAAGACGTACCGGCGAGTCGACACATGCTCACTTTCCTGCAGGGTGACGCGTCTGGAAAGTGAGGTGCAGATATATCTCGAGACATGTCTCCTCTCGCATTTGGCTTCCGCCTTCGTTCGTTTAAAAAAGTAAATTCTGAACTCACATCATGCACTGCCACGTTTTTAGGTACTGGTACAAGACATTACAGGTCATTAATCTGAATTGGAGCAACATTTGGTGTTTCTGTGTACGCTAAAGTCACTGCCTAAATTTTCGGTAACCCTGCCAGCCATATAATGAAGACACCTGGGATAAAGTCTCGTAGCACAACGCAAAGCTTGAAATGCGGCAATTGCGGACACTAGGAAAGCGGCTCCGCCTAAGGGAAAGCGAACTTGCACTTCCTGTTCGGCCGACTAAAATAAAGGAAAGACGAGAAAAAGGGCAATAGTGTGGAAACGGTTTCTGATCCAAGACGATAAGGGAGGTTACTGCCTGGTGTAGGCTTCTTCAAACTCCATGCGGCCGCTGTTCACTCGATGCGCCGATACAAAGAAACAGGGTGAGGCCAGAAACTTACAATTTTATCGGTTCCTGCTGGACAGTTGAATGCAGCTGAGCCGATTGTACGGCGTCGCCGCTACGATGCACGCTTGTCATGGCTTGAAAAGAAGGAGACGATGAAACGCAGCGAGACAGCAACTATTGCGCGGATGTTGGTAAGCGCTTCTGAACGCAACTGTAGATCGAGACACTGATATGCGACAGAGCTAGTAACCGAACTGATAATATCTTCGAAATTTTATACTATCAGTTCAAACAAGGTCAGCATATACCAATGATAAAGTTGCTCAACATTAAACGAAAGGTTGTCCTCTGCCTGGGAGGATGAAAGAGAGGGGAGGATAACTGCAGCCAGGCTCAGGCCGGGCTTAACTTCGGTACGGCTAAGTACTGGCGCATGTTTGCTAATGAATATATAGCGAATCTAATGAATAGTTTTTCGAGTGATCATAAAGGTCATCACATTCATTAATTAATGGTATACCGAGCTGTGTCACGTTTGTTACACGCACGACATTTACTAATACTCGCCAACAGGGTAGTTAGTCAACGTATTAGTTTCCAGTTGCTAGGCGGCTAACGTCACCACATCGCTTTCATAGTAAGAGAGGTGTCGTCGACAAGCTACCCCATTAGAATAATGAAGGCGTGCGCACCCTTACAAGTAGTTACGGCGTGCCGAACTGCGCCATATCGCTGAAACTGACGCCCCTTGATGCGTCGAACGCCACGTTACTAGGGGCCATTTCAAGCGTCCACTGCACACAACCTTCTTTGCTGCCTCTTCACGAGTGAGCGCCGGCGTGGATGCGTACAGACTCGGCGAAAGACAGAACCTCGGCGTCCGGCTGAAAAGAGGCGAGCCGAAACAGCAGCGCGCCGGCCTACGAAAATCGGCTCCACTGGCGGCCTTGCGCCAAGCCCGTGATAAATGACCCGCAACTCCATTAAAAGCACGGCGGCCGAGACTTAGCCCGATGGAACGAGGCGAGGGAACTCTGCTCGCCAGCCGAGGGAGGAAAAAGGTTCTGTGGGGAAGACGGGACACGCGATGGGAGGAAAGGGAGGGGAACACGGCGAGTTCGTGTAACGGAGCTGCCGCAAGCCGACCAGTGCTCGTACAACACACAGCCAGCCAAAGCTGCAGGTCTGGCGCGAGCGGCTTTGCTTGTTTCGTCACTGCTGGTTCGTTGGGTTGCTTTCTTTTGCTTGCCACATAGGGATGAGAGCAACGGTCCTCCCACTGTGGAATCGAACGGCAGTGCGCGTGCTTTCGCAGGCACCAAACTGGAGTGACATCCCAGAATCCTTCGCGGGGGACAAGACTACCCTACTTTAGACCAAGATCAACTATCGCATATGTAGCTCTTCAGTCTAAGAAGGACCCATATTCGAAATCAATGCTATGCCATTGCTTACTGATGAGGCACAAACGTGTACGCAGCGAAGGTAACGAAAATGGTTCAACTAGGCCACAACTCAAATTTCAAGCCCTCGTTCAATGCGCCCATCATTAGTTCCACGCTAAGGTGCCATCACTAAAAAGGTACTCTATGATAACCATGGACTGCTCTATGAAAGTGAATGAAGAAGACCAATCTCTGTGTAAAGCCCAAGAAGGCAGAGCCGCTTGAATGGAGGCGTGTCCTAGCACAGCTCCGAGCCGGAACAATAATCAAAGTTCTGCGAGTTATGCTTTGTACAGCTTAGTTTATTTCTCTGGTTAGGCTTTTCCAGAGGAAGCCCTACACTGGCATTGCATAGGCTTTCGCTTTTCGCTCTTCATAGCTGTCGGCGAACTAAGCAAAGCAAGCGAGGAGGAAGAAGACGCCAGTAAAATGACAAGAAGCCGGTATCGTAGGGGCTCGCCGCTACCAGGGAAAGGCGGGAACCTCAAGCCAAATAGTGCGGAACTGAATCACATTACAGCGTCGCGCCTGCTGCTGATCGAAGGTCTGACGACCCGGCCAGACGTAGATACGGGCTAGAATTCCAGCAGCGAGGCGGCAGAAGAGTGCCAAAATGTTGCAACATCAAGAGGACACAGTACAGGGATTTGTTATAGAACATATTAGACCTTTTTATCTGTCTTCAGTGATAAAGGACAAAGCGGGCAACGTCATCATGAATATGAACAAGATAGTCAAAAAAGCCGAGGAGTTCTATACTGATATCTACAGTAGCTAAAGTAGTCAGGACCGTAATGAGATTGGCGGTAGGGAAAAACAGTCAGACGTTCCACCAGTGACGAAGGACGATGTTATTAAGGAAGCAATAGAAACTATGAAAAGAGGAAAAACAGCTGGAGAAGATCAAAAACCTAAAGATTTGTTGCAGGATGGGGGGGTATCGTGTTAGAAAAACTGGCTATCCTGTATACGCGGTACCTGGTGTCATCGACGGTACCGGAACCATGGAAGAACGCAAACATTATCCTCATTCATAAGAAAGGGGACGTTAAGGACCTTAAAAGTTACAGACCAATCAGCTTACTGTCTGTTACCGTAGGACCATAGCGTCGTCGTCCGCAGGGCTTGCGGACTTCGCGACATCCGGTGCTGCGAGCTTTGAGAGCTTGTATACTTTTGTGATGAGGCTGAAGAGAAACCTTTTTTGACGTAAGTTTTATTTATTCAACAACACACCCCACAAACGTTCAGCGCTGCAAAAACGAGGCGGGATTAGTACCCTGTGTTACGTCGTTTTTCGGTACTCGAAAGGTGTATAAAAGTGACATTGGACGGCAATATAAAGGTAGAAGCCTTTTATTTATGTGTTGCTCTCGAAACGTGGTCGAAAGTAGAAGTGTACGATGCTGAAGTCAGCTCGTGAGCTTTTCGCACCTGAGTGTCCACGCGCGCCTGCAGTCCACTCTGACGGTCAACTATTGACGTGTACCCAGGTCGCCAAGCTGAGGGGTTCGCGCAGCGCACGAGCAGATGACTTTCGCAGTTACCGGAAGTGTGTATGTTAAGTCGTGGCCGTCTAGGATGTTGCAAATGGTAGCCTGTCACTCACTATGATATCACCATAGTTGTGACCTGAGATGTATAACTGAATAGTTCTAAAGCTCGCCACTAAGAAAGGCGCAATCTTCCTGCGAACTTCAAAAAGTATTCGTTTTAGTAATAATATGTCGCTGCCTTTGTTCCAAGGAATTATGCTTCATACGATTGCTCAAAAGTGTTCGTTCTACATGCTGGTTATGTTTATCAGTGGCCTTTGCAGCCATTTCATGGTCCATTTAAGAGTCCATTTTTTATAGTATGTGCTGGCCTTTTGGCCATGCACAGACCACACGGCACAACCTGGCGGCCTCTCTTGTACAGTAGGGGGTTCTACCTTCTTCTTGCTTCTGGGTAAAGAAATTAAGGAAGAAGGGGGTGATAAACACTCAAGGAACACTCATGGTGCGAGCACTAAGAGAAACTCTAGTATTTGCTTTTATGAGGACTTCATCAGTGTTAGCATCATCATCAGCCGGACTATACTCACTGCATGGCGAAGGCCACTTCCATATTGCTTCAATGAACTCGGTTCTGTGCTATAGCTTCATCCATTTGACCCCTGCAAACCTCCTAGCCTCATTCGTTTAGTGTAACTTCAACGTAATTATCCCAGCCTGTTCTGGAAATGTGAATTTTTCTGTCAGATATTCAGTCAGCCGTACACGTCAGAATATGTCATTTCCATCCAAAAGCAAGAAACAGGCAACAGGGAAGAAGAAATATCTGCAGTTTAAGGAGGGACAAAACCAGCAATCCCAAATGCGGGAACAACAAGGAAAAAAGGTATGGAAAACAGGAATGTATTGACTACCGGCCCTTCTCTACGCTGGCGTCGAATCGCCAACATAGCTCCTGCCGTTGGTACGCAAGCACGGGTAGAGTACGAAACAAAACAAGCTGTTCTGGTTTTTTTTTTCGTTGCCCTTATTTTTCCGGTGCAAAAACGCCAAGGCCGAGGAGCGCAGGAAAAGAAGCGGTTCGTTTCACCCGCGTCCCACAATGTGAAACAACGCAGTTTGCCGCAAGACAGATTGGGTGTCGCCCAGCTTTCCAGCTCATGCGAAACAGATTAGGCGGCAAGCTTCGAAAGAGAGAAACAGACGAGGCACGCGCCCGCTGCCCGCCCACACAGGCTTCGGAGTTACTCGGTGACGAGTTCGCCCAAGGAAGAGACCTAACTCGAAGACAACGAGCCGTGGAATGACCCTCTTGGGGGACACTTCCCAAATCGCGCTAGAAACGAGCGGGCTTTTATAACGTGCGCAGAAGGCTTCCCGTTGTCGTACAGCAGCTTCCTTGGATCGCAGCGGGACGAAAGAGAAAAAATAAGAGGACAGGCTCGCCTCTTTTCATGCCTCGTTGCGAACCAGCAGACATTGCAGACTATTCCGCGCGGTCGCAGACCCAAATTAAATGAACCCCGGTTCCTTGTACGGTCATCATTAGTTTCAGGGTCCACAGCTGCGATGTTTTCCTTCATTGCCAGTGCGAAACACGGCACCACGATCGCATGCAGCGGTTTTCACTTGGTGCGGCGAGCGCGGGTTGCGATGACCGTCAATGAAGTGGCGCAGTCGACAGGACCTAACAGGACGGAAGACGCCGCGAAGTGGCGCAGTCGGTAGGACATAGGGCATTAGGCGGGGTGGTACTATGAGGACCTAGGCACTCATGGGAGGGGGTGGTATGAAAAAGGACATTACGCGGGGTGGTACTATGAGGACCTAGGCACTCATGGGAGTGGGTCGTATGGAAAAAAGAAACTAAACACAGAAGGATGCTCGCCGTCAGTGGTGACAGGACGAACGACTGCAGAAGTAAAACGTGTGTCTGCGAAATAAGCTAACAAGTTTCTTATCCCTCCATACTCTGTCATCCGATTTTAACTGATTTCTTAATGCGGCCGCTATTTTAAAAAGCTGCCAGTAAATATTGTCTGGCATAATAAGCCGAGATGTTCTGTCTGCCACTTCAAAACTTCAAGGTATAAATGACACAGGAACACTCGTTAATAGAGAACCTATAGGATGCTACTGAGTTATGATGCAAGCCTGAACAGTTTAACGGATATCATTTCCACTGCATGGGCCAAGGTTACGATGCTGTTATTGACGTGGGGGCCAGTAAAGAAATACAGGGGTCATAAACACCTGCACCATAAACTTTTAATTGCATAAAGAGGTAGCTGGCTTGAATGAGCATGTGACGAATATCTGTGGATTATTACCACTGCAAGAATTCATTGCGAGCTGGGACGTTTCGCATAAGACGTTTTATTGGCCACACTATACATGCCCAGAACTCTTCTCAAACCAAAAATGGCTAAAGAAACGAAGAAACACTGGCCGATAGTATTGGACTTCGTGTATGTTCCCTTAGCTGGTAACGTATCCTTAGCTTTTGCAACGTATTCTAAAACGTTTTCGTAATTGTCAATTCTTGACTGTATTTTATTTTATTTTTTTTAAATCCTGTCAACCCCTTTCAGGGTTATTGCAAGAGAGGGTACACCATACAAATATAATTTTTGTTTTAGGTTTTAATCTTCAACAGCTAAAGCAAACATAAACAAGTCAAAACAGAACAAAATAATCATGCGGAACAGTGCAACAATAAATAAAATAAGCATTTAATAGATTAAGGATAACACTTGCTTATAACAGAAACACTTTATTACGAGATTGTTATAAGGGTTATGGTCAGAGGCTTGCGATCACAGAGCTCGCAGCCAGCCTAATAAATGTGTCTGTGGTTGCCTGGGCTGTGACTGAAGGATGCAAGCGATTCCTGACAACTTGCGGAAAAAACGAATATTGAAGTATTACTGAGACAAAAAAGATTATTCAACTGCTAGCGCATACGTGTCACGTGTTTCTTTTGTAAGGTTGATGGGAACAATGTTGGTGGGGGACCTCTTCAATGCGTTAATAAGCAGTAAATAGAAAAACCTTAGGCGATGTAATTTAGCACGGATGGGCAGCGTGTGAAGCCCTGCTCTGCGTAAAAGCCCTGTTGGTGAATGCATGCGGCTATACCAGTTGAATATAAAGCGCGAGGCTTCTTTTTCTTTTTGCACCATTTCAAGTGTTTTATCGTTGTCTTTAGAGTGAGGGAACCAAGCCTTGTTAGTGTATTCTAGGACTCGACGGATACATAAGCAAGAAGTTTTTTATCATATGTGGAATGGCGAAGGGCGCTTTTCAGGAAGATCTTGTTGATTTCTTTTTTGGTGATGCTTTGAACATGGGCAGTCCAGTTTAAGTCGAATGCGATAACTACACTTAAATATCGGTATTCAGTCACAGGACGGATATTCAGGTTATTTAAAGAGTACACATAATCTAATTCATACTTTTTATTTGTAATGGGCGTAGAGACTGTTATTTCTTAATTAATTGTCATCTGCCATTTGTTACAACGCTCAGCAACATTTCCTAGAGCACTGTTGAGTTTTTCTTGGTCATTAGAGTTTTTTTACTTCTTGATACATTACGCAGTTGTCCCCGAATAGCCGCATATTTACTTCAATTCCATTTAATGTGTCGTTAATAAACAACAGGAATAACAGCGGGGCTAAAACGGCACAATAAGGGACTCTGAAAGACTAATTCAAAGGCTTGATGGTTATAATGCAAATATTGATAGCATTCACAAAAGTAAGTACTAATCCATTGTACAAATAGTCTATCACTCAATATATTTTTAGTTTATAGTATAATTTTCGCATGGGAGACTCGGTTAAAAGCCTTCGGTAGATCTAGGAAAAGGGCATCAATTTGTGACTGAGTATCGAGGCATTGTGTAATAAAATGAATAATTTCTACCAGTCGTGTTGCAGACAAACCACTACGCCATCAGCGTTGGTTTGTGTGGAGTATGTTATTAAGTTCAAAATAACTGGTCATAAATTTTAAAATAATAAACTCGAGTAAATTGCAACAAGTTCATGTGAGTGAAGTCGGTCGATAGTTAGCTGGGGATGATACATTGCCAGATTTATGTACCGGAATTACTTCTGCTACTTTCCACGCAGCGAGAAGGCTGCACTCATTGACTGATTTTTGATATATTGGGCATAGGTATTTACTTATAGGCTCGGAATGCCGCCTGAGAAAATCGTAATTCCACCTGGTTCATTGCAGGCATTCAACGTGCCAGCTGCAATGCGATCGGGTCGTTTAAAAAAAATGGCAAAACACGAGGCAGCAACAGTATGGTCAGCTACCACGAGGACGTTCTCCTATGTCTGTCCTGCCTCCAACAAAATAAGGAAGGATGAATGTGAACGCTGGTTGGTTTATGAAGGCGACTCCACCAGCCACAGTGGAGATCATATAAGAGAGACCTTGGTATGAAATCACGATAAAGCAGCGCCACGACGCCGCCATTTTTTCAATTTGTCGCAGTTTAGCAAATGCGCTGAAGTTTTACAAAAACAAGTCAAGTCAGAAGATAATCCTCATTTCTTTTTGTTTTTTTGACCACGCATGGAGAGGAGGTGCGCAATTCTCGAAGTCAATGACGTAAGTAATGTGGCGAACGTGCTCTTAAACTAAGCGGTGACATTTGCCGCCGCATTACGCGAAGGGCGGTTTAGGCCTGCGAGACCAGTGTACTTCTCCCTATCCGTGTTCTCTCAATAAAGAGGTGACTCCATCAGAGGGGCGGGGAAGAGACGCCTGCGCGTGCTACGCAATCCCAAACGCATGCGGCGTCTGCAAACGATGATCGCAGATAGGGTGAGGCCAGACGGAGGCGAGCGGTATACAGCACGAAGGAGAAGTTACTGCCGTATGGATGCTGGCGCAAGATGAAGGTTCTCTCAGCATTCCACCCTGAATTAGGTTATCAAGTGGATGCACAGGCAGATCCCTGCACTTTCCCGTGTATATGGGCAGCCATATGTACTCGCCGCTATAGAGCATATTCGAGCCGTCCAGTTCATTAACTACCTCCCATCTTTTCCAGCGCAAATGCGATGAACTGCGAATGAAATGGGGCGTGGAGCGCACGCGCGCAGATGTGACTCGTCCCCGCTGCCCTCTTTATGACAGGAGGGGCAGCAGCGGAGCCCAGATTTGAATACGAGAACACGGTAGGGCGTGTTGATTATTTTCCTCCAAGGTGCGGCGACTGACGCAAGAGAGACGCTATAACGCAGTTGTAACAGCCTGCTCAGGCCCTACCCACAAATATAGCTTTACGAGAAATTCGCGTTGTCTCATTAGTAAAAAATCCTTCCCGCGTTTTCTTTCGCATAACTGTTGATCCTCAAAAATGATTATGGATGTCGTTGCCGCGTAGGAGTCCTCGCTGCATCTGGCGGCTGGGCGGCGATCATAGTGGCACGGGCGAAGCAGCATACCCAACCCAAAGCCGCCGACGATACTGGACGGGAGGACATGAATGAGGTACTTTCCACCAGATACATCAATCAGATAATGAATCGACCATTTATTGAACACTTTATAACTTTCTGGAATACCACAGTGGAAAGCTAGTAAGGTACTTGGTTGCCCTAGAAAAAAACCTAACCTCCCACGCAAGATTCAAGCACGAAGATATGAACGTTATCCGTGATCTCGCTGAATAGAGAAGGCGTTTGTTTTTCGTAAAGTCCAGCAAAAAGATACGTCTTACAGAACAGTACCAGATTTGGTTGGGTTATGTTGTAGAAGAGCTTGAAAGTAAATTTGATCGTTGGAAAAACGCGATGAGGGTTAGCACAAAATAATGTCATATCTTTATTTTCGATTATTCGCCGTAAGAAACAATTACTAAAAGGTACAGTGTTGCCAGGAAGTGCACTAATGCGTGCCTCATGATGATTAATGATGGCATGATGCGATCATAATGATTGACATTCAAAATTTGACCACCAGCGACGCAACAAATTCACGCAAGCAATCGGCCAATTTAAACGAGAAATCGACCGCGTTACAAGCAACATAGTATTCTACAGGCGCTTACAGGAAAATACTCCCTCCACATTTTTCTTTTGCCTCTTCTGTTGTTCTCAGAAGGCCTTAAATACGAGAAACGTAACAGCAACTTGTAAGAGCCGAACAGTACTCCATAAAACCATCCCACCTAACTATCTAGTCAGACTCGAAGAGAATGAAAAACAAAATCCAATGATCTTAAGCCAGGTACAGAGAACAAACACAGTCTACAAAACCGAGGATTTCAAATCGACGCTTTAAAAAGGACAAGAACAAGAAAAGGAACGCGGGCGGATGGCACGTGTCAAGAAAAAAGAAAAGATCCTGTGGAATAAATGATACAGAGACGGATAGTTTGAGCCAAAGTTAACCGCTACAGGCTTAGCTGAAGGAAACTAAATGATTTATGCACATAACGTTTTCATACAACCCACTCGACACACATTTCCGCTCCCTGGCCTTTCTCAAAAAATAAAAAATAAAAATAAGAACGAACCGCATTGACGACAGTATTAAACGGAAGGAACGAAACTAAAAAAAATATCAATATGGGCTTAGTTCCGTTCACGTTGATCGAAATTTTATCGTCTCACAGATTGTAGGAAGGTTAGGAGACAAATCTGCTCCAACCTCGTCAGCCACGCGCTTTCCCACTGAGGAGGAAAGTCGCCTGTGAAGGAGAAATCCGATCGATGACAGGAGGACTGTTCTGGGAAACACGGCAAGAACGGGCTGACGAGCACTTCTTCGGAAGGGGGGTCTCCCGGGCCTTGCGTGCCGAAGGAGAAAATGAATAAACCGGAACGTGGAGAGGACGACCAGGAGAGTGCTGGGGCTTCGCGAAATAAAGCGCCGTCGAGAGTCGATAAGGGGAACGCGCAAGCCGATTAAGATTCGGGCCGCGCTGCCGCCGTTCTAAAAGCATTCAGGGCTGAAGGGACACCAGTACAAACACGCTGAAAGAGTCTCTTCACAGTGTCCTTGTTTTTTCTTTTTATTTTTTTTTTTTTATTTTTTAGCCCCTCATAGTCGGCAACCCCTTTTCACCCAGACGTGCTTATAAGGTCGCAGTTCGATAGACGCGGAAACAAAGTAAATACACAAAAACTAGAGACCTGAATACGCCAGCTCAGAGCGTGGCTTAAGGCCTGTCGATGCCGATGGAATCTTTAGGCGCCGTATGCCGCAGAGTCAACAAGCAGTCGAATAAACAATTTGCCACTCAGTCCGCGAAGAATCCGTTGCTTCGGTGCGCTCTCATTCGGTCATCTTCAAAACAACAAAACGACGTCTTTCGCGAATGGAGGGGGGGGGGGGGCATGAACCTCACCCCCGTAATATGCAGGGAGGCCAGTAACATTATTCTTCAATTGATGCGAAAGGCAAAATAACTGAGCAATGCCTACGAGACTAATGTGGTGCCGTTCAGTGTCGCATTTGTTGCTTCCGCTCTCCGCTTTTTTTTTCCCCTCTTGCCGCGTCATCTTTACCATTTTTCCTTTTGTTTGGCAGTGACAATCGATGCTTCGTTTTCTCCTCCATCACGGAGCTGCAGCAGCGGCTTGTGCTGAGCGTTAGGCTTAATGGTTCTCAAGATGATGTGCGGCCACGTCACGCAAATTTCATACGCAGGAATAGAGCGGCTTGAGGTGGCCCTGCAGAAACAAGGCCCTGCGTGATTGCGCAGCCAAAATCGGCCGACGGCACGAATGCGCGTCTGGGTTGAAAGGACAACGCGCGCTTCTTCTCCTCGAAGAGGAAATGGGTACGTTCGATCGCGGGAGAAAATCATTACACTATTCGAAAAGTCAAACACGTGTCATTAGATCCAATGCGGGAATCGAAAATTCTCGGGCGCAGATCGGGGCCTCGCCAACGGTCGATGCGGCCTGAAGACGAAAGAGTGCACAACGACCCGCACCGTCTTTGATATATGTGTATCTCTGTCGGAAACGATTCCATTGCGAATCGCATTCATCCGGATATAGTGTATGCGCATCGCCTACGTCCTGCTTTGCACCGACCCCGAGAAGGGGTCTTACGCCCATCGAGACGACTGCACTTGCAAAAGGTCTAATTTTTGTTTTTAATTCTGGTCTGTATAACTTTAAAACTTTATTTACTCCGTCATTGTATTCTCCGAATTGGGTCCTGTGAGGCATTTTAAATAAATAAATAACGAATTAAATATGCAAATAACAATATTTGAAAACATACTAAATCGGCTGTCTGCAAGGTGATTTGAACACACGTTACAGATGCTCAGATGCATTCTGGAGAATTGAAGGCTGCGAAGCGAACGAAGGATAACCAACGGAGTCACACCCAATGCGCTTATTTTTTGCTGAAAACAACACGCAATATGAGGAGGCTCTCAGATAACAGGAATCAGTGATATGGCTAACAGGCCCCTGCTATCATTCCGACAGCTACGTACAACATAACAAAAAGTTATACGGGTTCAGCGCTGATGAATCGAGTGTGGAGCGAAAGCTTTGGCTGCGGGCGACCGAGCCTTGCATCGAACACAACCAGCGTTCCATTGAACGCATCAAATTTCACCCGCGTTTCAGGTAGTGTTGGTAAAGGCGTTCATTGCATCTAAATATGGGGGACACTTAAGCTCCACATTTGAGGGTATGACGCCATAGCATAGGCTATTAGGCCAGCAGGCGACGCCCTTGGACAGTGTTCTCTAGACATATTCGATGACGCTTCTGTGACTCGGTAACGATGGTAGAGAGCGGTGGAAGAGCGGCCAAACGCTCAAGTTCGGCTATAGGAGTGTTTAACTTCTTATTACCGGTCTAACTTCTCCTAGTTAGACCGGTAATAGTGTGCAGTGTTGGAGCGAGTGATCTTTATTTATTGTAGCTGGCACTTAACAAAGCCACGTAAAAACTTCTAAATGACGCTCAATGAGGGCCTATTGATTAGAGAGGGGAGTTACAATTTCCGGCTTCTCAGCATGCCGTACGTCACATTGACCAACATGGACGAGATTACTTCTCCACTATTCTCTACGCCGCTCGCGCGAGACGACAGAGATTTGAACAACGAACTTTCAGTCGATGATTAGACCGCTATTTTAGGCATGATCGGAAAAATACCTCCATGTAGTTCCATCAAGACAAATCTGTTAGTCAGTTCCATAAGGGCAGCAAGATTAACCACCCCAATCTTCCATAAGGTGTCTGGCCAGAACATTTCCAAACGTTCACGCTTTTCTACACAACGCGCAAAAATCAGAGAAGCTGTTCTCGTGCTTCTGGCTTCTTTTTATCTGCAGGGAAGGCTATGACCTGCAGACGTTTCGGCTAAGTGGGATACCACAAAATCTGCAACTGCCTTACACTCCCGCACATGGCGCTGGTAACGCGACAGGTCATTGACGGTGACGCAGTGAATCCGGTGTCCGTACTGTATAGTTTGATATCCCCAGTTCCGCACATGAATACAAGAGGAAATGAAAAAGAAGGGACTCCATATCGTTGCAGCGGTAGAGATGTCGCTATTCTATAGTTTAGTCTAGACAGCACCGATTTTTCACCGAGTGAGTATATGGACCATTCACAACCTCTCCACTCTTCCACTTATCCGTCGATTTAATCTGAATTGTATTTTGCCGCATTGCACTGCCTATGTTGGTGACCGGTGAGCAATAAGATGTACACACTGTCACTACTTTTCAGTGAACACTTCTTGCTTTTCATAGGCATTCAGCGCCCTTTCTTTGCTCTTCACAGTCGCGTTCTCTTTTTTCCTGTCTGCCAGACGGAACAAGATTTCCCAGTGACCAGATTCACACACTAGCGACTGCTCACGGCACGTGCACATCTCCCCCACGGTGCAGAGAAGCTTTCGTAGAATTGCGCCCACTGGGAAAGACCGACGAAAGTCTCGAGGCTGATGGGTGGTAAAAAAAAGCTTTGTTATTTCGTTTCAGGCCGTGCTCGCGAAAGCGAGAACAATGTCCGGGCGAGATTACTTAGGGTGGCGCTTATCAGCCGCCGGCAGACCGGCAGTAGCGACGCCGCGAGCGCCGACTCACCTGGGCGGGAACACCAGGAGGCGAGATGGATCTGCACGGGGCCGGACGGGGCAAAGTAGGCGCGGATGGGGCAATCAGCGCCTCATTTCTCCTCCCCACCACCTCTTCACTCATGGCGCACTCTGTACTCGCACTGGGAAGCGTCTAGCAATAGACGGCAGTGCGGAGAAGCCGCATACGAGCAGTTACGATCAGACTGTGCAGATGAGGACACATTCCCTTTACCTTCTTTTTCTTTTTGCTGTGAAAACAAGGAAAGAGTGGAGAGAGGCGAGCTCCACGATGAGTGATCTAAACACGGTAACGTCAAGCACAATCAAATAAAAGTAACCATGATGAAAATAGGTAGAACGAAAGGAAGAAGATGGTTTGCACGGTATGAGGAAGAAGTGAACAAGGGTAAATGGGGTACGCCTCAGTTCGTAGATGAGCCAACGTTCCGACAAGTGGACTTGTCTTCGTCTGGGCATAGCGATCATCACTGACAGGGGTTTAAATATGCTTTTGCTTCCGAAGAAGAAAAGCTGGGGAGGGGAAAGTGGGTGCAAAAAAAGTAGGTGTGAAGGAGTGAGGAGGAGAGGATGGGTGAGAAGAAAGTGGGTCATGAAGTGCAAGAAAAAAAAAATTCTTCAGTAGGTATTTAATATTTTGCATCAAGAGAGTAAATATCTCGTTTAGCCGTGATAACCGCGCTGATAGATTTTTTCTTCTCGATTTTTGTGACCTATCTAACAATAAAGTGCATCAATGTATCGTACGTCAGAGCTGATTGATGAGCAGTTTTCATTCAAGCCTCAATGGTGTTTCGCTTCGCTCAAGTGGATTTTTCCTTCACTCCTTCATCTTGGCTGCATCTTATGTGAAGAAATGAATGAATTTATTCATTTGTATACCAATAATTGTGCGATAACAAAACGTATAAGATAGATAAGATAAAATAAAGGGGAGGACGAAACTCAGGAACGTTAACCAAAAAAGGTATTCTGGTTTGCTATATTCTGGACTGGGAAAAGACGAATGAGTGTATTCAAAAGCGCCAGATCGATGGGGCGAGGAAGACGTTCACAATTTGTCACTCAAGCCTGTCGGTGTAAACACGTACACTGCATATACGTATGCCATGCACGCTATACGTCGCAGCAACGTGGCTGCGTGGGTAAAAAGACAGGTCAGTTTGGAAGGCTATGAAGAAATATAGATCGTGATGGCAGGATGTATGGTCATCTATGATATCTCCAACGAGAACAATAATAACACAGCAAAGGGGCGCTGATCCGCTCCTATATAGTCGCGAGCGTAATATGCGAGAATGTACTACACGGAAGCTGCATCCCCCGTTTCAAAGCGATATATTTGGCCTTATGTTTACACACCTTTCGACCCAGGCCTGTTTGTGGGACACTCGGGATTTCTGTCTTATTCAAATTCGCCCTTGTGCCCGATGTAATATTTTTAACGGCGTTCCTTTATTTTAGAACTGAACCAGAGCACCCGAAAGCTGGTAGAAACAGTTGGTCAGAAAAAAACAAAAGTCTGCTAGCACACGGATTTCACTTCAGGCACAAAGCAGAAATATGACATTGGAGTTTTATTTAACCAACTACTTTGTGAACGACCATCGCTCCAGGGCTCTGGAGGCATCGGCGCAAACGAACATAAAATAAAATATAACAAGGTTTAACCTACGTGAACTTTGTTTAACGAGTGGTAGGTCGGTTTAGCAGCAAAGTCAAAGGTAGAAGAGTCAAAGGTCAAAGTTTAAGGTCGTGTCTACCATGTGGACATTGGTCTCCGTGGTGAGGCGGTACGTGAGCGAACCATGTATACTGAAGACTATACATTAGTGTCACTTCGATCTACTCTATTCCTGCGCTGTGTTCCAATTCAGTTAAATGAAAGCGAACCTCGGGCACGAAACGGTGTTTGTGTGTTGAGTAACAGAAGCGACAAACAGACTTTATGAATGCCTGAACGCACATATAAGGCGAGATATGTTATTGTAAGGAATAAAAATGTACCATCGTTACTAGGACTGTCGAGAAGCCAATAACCTCGGATAAAAATGTTGCGACTCCGACTACTTCTGGCGCTGCATGGTTATGCACAAACACAATACACACACAAGAGAATTAAACCAAGACGTTAACATGAAGCGCCGGAGGTCGTCGGAGTCGTATAGCCAACTAGCCCGCACGCAAGTACTACAAAGGTTGCGCCTTGCTGAGTGCAATACTTGCCTCTGGACTTCATGATAAATTTTCTTTCCTTCGGTTCTAGTGAAATATTGCTGGTCTTTCTCTTTTTCTTGAGAACGAATAAGCTTTCTATGTTGGTGCCCCTGCTTCCCTGCGAAAATTTGTCCGTTGACACGCAGCGTTGGAGAATCAAAGAAGGCAAAAGAAAAGCAATACTAACCCTATTTGATTATAGTCGAATACAATTCAGGTCCGCCTTCATACACACTCTTTCACTGAGACAGAAAGCACTCTTCTGTTAAAGCTCTTCGTGTTACCTAATAAAAAGATAGCCATCCAGTAAAATTACAAGCTCGATAATTTTGATGCCTGTGCTTTGTTTGGTATGGCCCAAAAACTGCTTTTCTTTTTAGGTGCGCGATGTTCACTGCTTTATATTTTTGGTGACAGGGAGCATAGCCCCTGGAGTAAACACCGGTGGGCTGTGCTATAAGGCAGTACAATATTTTGCGAATTTCCTTTTCTTTATGGATTTTGTACACCGCAGAGCCGTCTCTGCAGCTACACCGTACTACATTTAATGCAAATATTCACTGGTCGCGAGTTTCTCTTGCTCTGGGATGGCGAATTTAGGTTGCACTGGTCGACCTATAGGAGATGGCGCTTGTTCTACAAGTCGTTTGGAGCAACTCCTTTAGCAGCGTAACCCTCTAGCTCTCATTCCGGAACTTCTACTTGGCGATGTCGTCACTTCCGGAGGTTGTGAGACTTTTTGTTCTTATTAACAGTTTCTGAAATATCAACTGAGGACACTATGCATTACCATTTTTTTGCAAGTATATCAAATTGCGTCTATCAACCAACGTCTACAGCGTTCACAGCGTGCGAACGCGAGTTGCAGATTGCCGCGTCCCCGCCTATTTGTCGCAACGCATTTTTGCGCCATGAAGCGACCTCAACTTTCAGAACCAGTTCATCATTATTTACGCCGTTCGCTCTGCATGTTCCGCTGGTCGAGCAAGGCTAATGAGCTCTGCAGGGAATTAGGTCGCTCTGTTTTCATTCGGGCGCCTATCTCCAATCGACCAGCGGAATTCGTTATAAGATGGCCAAATTTTGCGAATTTGTTTTTTTTTCTTAACTGCGCTCGCCTGACGAGCGAGAGATACCCTATACAGTTATAGTCGTTATAGTCGTATACTACTGAACAAGAAAGTAGCAAATGATATCATAATTTTTAACATGTTCTTACGCCGTATAACTCCACTTTGACAGGGAATTAACCATGTAGTTACCGGCACATTGCCAGCCACAATCGACGCCATTTGCTGGTGGACCACCTCTTAGAGGGATCTGCCGCTCCGGTCTAATGTTGTGCTACACTTCAGTTCGCGTGGCAGAACCATCTGCTCCTGTTAGAGCTTGGACCACTCGAGCTTTTAGCGTCACCAAAAACCCTGGCTTTGGCCATCTGCTGCTCGTTTTTCTTGTATTAGACAGCACAACAGAGAGTGTTCGTGTATAGTGGTAGCGTGATAAAGGAAATAAAAAAGATTGTGGTAACGGGCCACAGTTCAAACTTATCCCTTAGTGTAGCGTTCAGAAACCGTTAGACGTGGGTCTAGTTCTCATGGAGGCGAAAAGCACTTTATAAGTCGTTTTCTTTGCTGCTGAGGGAAAAAATACCCCATATCGGACTATTTTAGAACCAGTAATACAAAAACACTCATTTAAAACTCAAAATGCCCAAGAAACAGATCGGTTACTAAAATTATGTGCAATAAGACACGTAACCGTAGCGGCTCCATCTAGTTAAAGGATTGCAAAGTACAAATCACTTGAACGAAAATTCTTTTCATCATCCCAGTATATATGTAATGCTCGAAATATTTACGTAAACATTATGTCGATTGCTAAATGTAATTGTTGAAATGCATGAATTACCGTCACAGGACTGCAAACCAAATATGAATGGGTCCATAATCCAAAGTGCATGTATCTTCAAAACTGCGCTCAGTTACAGAAAATGAACAAAACCCAGTGGCTAGCACTAAAATTGCCAACTAGAGACGCAAGCACTTGTTATTCTTGCAGCTGAAGAGGTCGGCTCTTGCTTATAACGGCGCCAGCGTACGCCAAGAACGTAAAAGCTGTATCACTAACTTGGAAAATCGTGAGCGTACGTTAACACGCACGCCAACTTTGTGCCTGTTATTTTGCTAAGCGCACTATAACTCAAAGTCTGCTTCATTAAATCTCCCTATTTTTCCGGCATTGGACTGCACGATATTTTTCCGTAGCGCTATATATGGCCCCCGCCATTCGCTTATCCTTTGTTCTTTGCAAGTCGAAAAAAGAAAAAGAAAGAAGAAACGATAGAACCGTGCCAGAAATGCGACGAAATATTTGTAATTCTGTCTAAACGTCACACTTTTATGTAGTAGCTGTTTGGTATTAGCTTTCTGTAGTTGTGTGGTATTTTCTGTCGTATTTTGCTGTTGTCTGTTGTTCTATAGCTGTTTTGTGCTGCGAATACAGAAATTTCTGGCGTTACTACAGAAAATCACACTGTCCCAACAGGTTGCAGTCAAAACTTGCACAAAAATTTTGTGGCAAAACCAAAAATATATGTAGTTTCTTTTTAAATGGGCTCTTATTTTTGGGCCGATGATTTGGGCGTGATGCAGCGTACTTCCCTCAAGGTCGGGTCGGATGCGGATGGAACTGCGTAAAATGGCACCAAGAAAAATAACCGAGAATCGCGATAAATAAATAAATAATAAATAAATAAATAAATAAATATATATATATATATGCACTCGTAGACTGTTGGTTCCATTAATTTATATATATATATATATATATATATATATATATATATATATATATATATATATATATATATATATATACCTTTATATATATATATATATATATATATTAAAGATACCAACAGTCTACGAGTGCAAGGCAAGCGTTGTGGATTTCCTTTTTTTAATGTTTTGCTGTTCGTATTGACAAGAATTAATCTTATGATGATTTTAGTGATCGGCGCGTTGTTTTTTCTTCCGCCACCCCCTCCTCCTGGGAGGCTGCCCTTCTAGCCATGCACCCTGCAGATTAGTTGCGGCTGGTCGAGCGGGCTAAGCTAGAAGGAACAGCCAGAGGGCTCCTGGACTAAGAGGTCCTCCTGGGTGTGTTTACATTTTTTTTAAATAAAGTTTTTTCCTCCTCCTCCTCCTCCTCCCTTCCGCTTTGCATTTATTATTCTCTATCCCTAAAATCGCCATAAGACTCATTCTTAATAATACCAACAACAAAACATAAAAAAAGAAATGATCCCCAACGTTTGCTTTGGACTCGTACTGTTGGCTCCTTTAAATTCTATAATAACGAGCCCCTCATTTCCCCTTAAACTGTCTGCTATATATATATATATTAAAAAGTTATAGAGCGAAGGGTACGCTTCATTTAAGTCGAGTCTAATAAAATGTTTCTTTAAATGAAGCGTACCCTTCGCTCTCTCTCTCTCTCTCTCTCTCTCTCTCTCTCTCTCTCTATATATATATATATATATATATATATATATGCGTAGTTGTAGGCGGCGCACATACTGGTGCACTGCCGCTGCACCAAATGCGGCGTCTTGAAATTTTGCAGTGGTGATTGCACTCGGTTTATATGCGGTATTTGGCATCAATAACACGCAGAGCCACCGGGATGGTATGGTAGGGAAGACTAAGGGCGCAGTGTTGGGCTGAGCGTGTTGAATGGGGGAGGGTGGAAGTGGGAGAATTAGAAAGCCCGACCAAGGAGATGAAGTCTGAGTGGGAAGCCGAGCAAACCAGCGTGCAGTGACTGTGGCGCTGCTACTCTTTTCAGTTTCGGGAGGACTGCAGGTGAGCTGCGCCAGATTGGAATAGCGTTGTGACTGCTTGGGAAGGCGACGCTGCTTACAAGGAGACGTACCCTGTTGACTTTATTCTGCGTTAAACTAAATTTTAGGACATGTGACTTTTGAAGGTCGAAACGTTTGGCAGGAGCTTGTTCTGTGTGTATATTTGCAGTTTTCTTCGTTCTTTCGCGAACGAATTCCAGTTTCTTGTTAGCAATTTTTTTTTTTTTTTTTTTTCGAAGCGTTTGCCACAAGGCATAAGTTGAGAAAGGGGGAATGGGATGCAGGAGATAGAAAGTTAAAAGAAGGAGTGTAGTCCAGTTGTGCTTATGAATTCGAGAAGGTTGGCAGTATAGCGATTGTCCATTGTCCATTTGTCATAATCACTATCGCGATTCCACCGCAGGCCCACCTTCATGATTATCCGTTGCCTGATGTGCGTTGTTGATGGACACGTCCACAACAAGTGGCGCACATCGCAGACGTCAGGTGGAGTGTCACAGTGAGGGCACCTGTCAGTCACTGGTAGGTCTTTTTCCCGCCATCGATGTCGAACAGATGGGGTCAGAGCCGCCCCTGCCCGGATCCGGCGCACTGTCACCTCCTCCTGCCGAGTAAGACTACGGGGGAGAGGGTGCGAACACGGAGGAATGAGAGCGCGTGTTCGGTGGCGCAGAACTTGCGAATCGGAAACGTGGGACAGGAACGGATCTGGGGGAAGAGGGGAAGGTGGTGGATCGTCTGATGTGTTTATATGCGTCATAGCATCTGCTTGTATGTTATGGGGATCGCGAGCATGGCCGCGAATCCAGTGTATGCGAATAGGACATGGGTACTTTGAACATAGCAAATGTATGGACTGTGTTATTTGGAATGTGCGTCGAACGGCCTTAAGCTGTTTAAGGGCAGTGAGAGAGTCTGTGTAAAGATGAACTGCATTGAATGTAGGAACTGGTGGGAGGGAATGTATAGCATTGTAAATTGCTTGGAGTTCCAGTGCCAGAGGGGTGCACGTATCCGCGGTATATGTCACGTGAGTGTTGAGATGCGGATGAGAGGGACTATACACGGCAGTAACTCCTCGCTCTGCAGTATGTGATGCATCGGTATATAATATGCACCCTTCAGGCAGATGTGCGGATGATACCGACGGGGAAGCAGTGGGGCGATTGTCCGTGAGCTGGCAGTACGACCATGGAGATAGTGTCTTTAAATGATGTAGTTGTAAAGACTGTTTGCGAGCTCTGTTTGCCGTCCGCTGATCAACGAGTTCAGTGAGCGTATTTAGCTGGGCATACTCCTGAAGTACTGGTATGGGTGTTAGGCGGGGGAGGTACGTTATTGCACGCATAGCCTCACGATTGATGGCCTCAAGGGAGTCCCACTGTCTGCGGGTGAGACGTTGAAACTGTGCCTGGTATAATATACGTGGATGGAGGACAGAGCGAACAAGCTGGCGGGCCGTGTGAGCACGCGCGCCGCCAGAGCGCATAGCTATGCGACGAATGAGGCCTAAAGTAGCGTGAGCGGTCTTACGGATGGCTGTCAGCCACGGTGTGCCAGTCCCAGAGGAATGTAGAAGAAGACCAAGAATGCGAACGGTTTGTACCTGAGGAATTGGGGTATTATCTATCATAAAATTTATATTGGGAGCTTTCCGTAAGCCAGCTTTATTTCCAATTCGAATGAAACAGGATTTTGTATGCGAAAGAGTTAGGCCCAAAGGAGGGAGGCGAAATGTCAATATATCCAGCGCATGCTGGAGGGCCGCCTGATGGACAGACGTATCTGGGTGACAGCACCATAAGGTTATATCATCGGCATACGCAAGCACCCGTATAGAAGGGATGGCCTCTAGGGCTCGAATAAGTGGAATGAAGGCCACATTAAATAAAGTAGGGGCGAGAACGGAGCCCTGGGGCACTCCTCTGTTTGAGGGGAAGTGACCAAAGGGCTTTCCATGGACACGCACACTGAATGTTCTATTTGTTAGAAAGGCGTGAATGGCGAGGAGAAACCTGTGAGGTATACCAAGAGTTTCTAGGGAGGCAAGAATGGCTGAGTGAAGGATGTTATCATATGCCTTTGTTATATCTGTAGCGATCACAGTTCTAACAAGATGACTGTGCGGAGAGTGGTGAAGCACGTCAGCAGCCAAAGTAGCAAGACCGTCCTCCGTTCCTATTTGCGGGCGGAAGCCAATTTGGGATTCTGGATAACAATCATGGGATTCCAACCACCACGATAAGCGAGTGGCGAGAATGTTTTCGTAAAGCTTGCAGATTGTTGGCGTCAGGGAAATTGGACGAAGGGCCGAGAGAGAAACTGGAGGATGACCTGACTTCGGTATTGGAACAACAATAGAATGCTTCCACTCGTCCGGCATGACACCAGAATGCCACACGTCATTGAATGCATCAAGCAGGGCCTGCAAAGCAGTCCCTTCCAAGTTGCGGAATAAGGAGTTAGGTATGCCGTCGTGGCCGGGAGCAGAGTTAGATTTGAGGCGTTCAATGGAGGCCAGCAGCTCTGCCATGGTTAGGTCAGAAGTAATCTCATCGGGGGGTTCGGTAACCGGTAAGCAAGGTGGAGAAGTTGAGGTGGAATCATAGTGGGGAAAAAACTGTCTGGCCGCCTGTTTTGCAAATGTGTCCTCATCTACATTCATAGCAAGGCGAATGCTCTCTGTGTAATCAGAAACTTGAGAAGAGCGCTCCATGGCGTGAAACACTCTCCAAAGTTGTCGATTACTCTGCTTGGAGGACAGGCGCTCACACCATGAAGCCCAACGTTGCCTTGCTAGACGCTTTTCATACCGCCTCGCACGCGCGGTAGCCCGGTGAAGAGCGGGGATAGCCGATGGGTCATCGGGGTTACGAGCAGCATAATGATCTGCCTGGCGACGCAGAGCCCAAAGATTTAGGAGGTGGATGTCCGGGTTTGGCTCGTCTTCATTTACAGTGGTGGTAATCGTGTGGGACGCAAGAACAGCAGAGAGAGTAGACAATGCTGATGATGGGGTGAAATCAGATAAGCGATTGTCTGCGCGTACAGAGTCCCAAGATGTTATTCGTACGCTACGGCGTATTTTACGTATCCGCGAAGGAGTGAGAGAGATAAAGATAGGACTGTGATCACTACCCCAGGTATCTGGTTCAACAGCCCAACGAGGGCTACCAGGGCCTAACCACCAAGTCAAATCAGGTGAATAAGGCCCACCTCGTGGACGGGTAGATGTATGCGGGTGGTTTAAAAGGTGAAAAGAATTATCTGAAAAGCTTCCCTGGATGTGTGCACCCCTGGGAGAATCCGATGGGTAACCCCACGAGGTGTGTGCGCCATTGAAGTCTCCACCGACTAGAATAGAGATACCCGAGTAGGTAGAACGCAGAAAACGAACCCATCCAAGATTAGGAGATGCGGAACCAGGACGGCCATAAAAGGAAACTAGTATAAGTGGCGTGCGCACAGGCTTAACTAGGAGTGCTACCACCTCTTGGCGTGTGTTACACCAGCGTGAAAGGTCGATCGGTGTGTGGGGAACTGAAGTGTGAATATAAATTGCAGATTTACCTGGGCTGTGGGAAGAGGTGATGCAACGGCGATCAGGAATGGAAGGTGAATGGTAAGCGCAGAATCCTGAAAGGCGAGGAAGTGAGTTATGCTCTTGAAGTAAGAAGGCCCACGCCTTTAGCTTTTTGTCGCGAAGACGGATGTTCACTTCAGAGGCCTTATTCGCAAAGCCTCGACAATTCCACTGCACCACCAGAGACAATGCATTATCCATTGCGAGGCCGAAGAGCTTCTACGATGAGGGAGGTCACCTGCTCCATAAGGGCTAATATTTTATCCACTGTCGGGGTATTCGGGGTTAACGTGTTGTCTGCACGTGATTGTGGTTTGTTGCTTATTCGAGGGGATTCATTTGAAATCTTATCACGAGGTATTATAGTTCTTCGAGAGGGGTGAGAGCGACGCTGTTCTCGGAGCTGGGTGAGTTCGTCTAGACGTTGGCGAGCCTCTGCAATGGCATTGTCTAAAACAGCGTCTTCATCTGCGGCATCCACATGTGATTGGTGCACTGGCCGTTTTGGTGTACCATTTGATCCACGAGGGTGGGTCGCTTGTGCGTATGAACCATGCTGAGAAGACGTATGATGAGCAGGTGGGTCAAGTAAAGGAAGTGCAGGGAAGTCGGTTTCTTCACATGTAAGAGCAGCGAAGCGATTACTTGTAGGAATATCTTCTTTTCCAGGCGGCTTGCGCGACGGCCTCGTTTTCTTCTTTGGACAAGCGGGGGAGCGCATGTCATGGTCCGCCGATTTGCATAGGGCACAAAGCGCTATTGGTTCATTCATGTCGGCCACAGCTGCCGGATTAGGGCAGGTATTTTGCATGTGCCCTTCTTTATGGCAGTGATAACAAAATATACGACGAGGTCGGAAGGGCTGTGGTTTGATAATCGCACCATAATAGGTTAGGTACTCAGGCAAAGTCAGCGGGCCTTGTAGAGTGAGTAGGTATGAACCTCTGCGCCCCAGAGGCCGTGCTTGCAACACTGAGTGAGTTGAACAGCGAATGTTTGCTCGCACCTCCTCAGAAGGACTTCTGCTGTCAACATGGTAAACGACGCAGCGGAGGGTGTCAGGGCCAGAGGCAAAATATATTTGCACTGGGACATGCTCATTCGCATCCAGGGGAATTTGAGTAACTGCACACATTTTCTGGGCGTCCACCAAGGATGGCAAGTTCACCGTAATGGTGTTCGATGGGCGATGGACGACAAATCCACAGTAGTTAGTAGAACCTAGAACTTGGTCAATTGTGGCTTGGACACACCGGGGAGGGATAGTCGTTATATCAAAGCGCAATGTAGGCTTGATGGTGACGCGGAACGAGTTAGCAGCAAGTGGAAGCGAGGCTCGACTGACTGGCGGCATCTGTGGTGGTGTCAGGGGCTGACACGCTGTAGTTGGCCTTGGAAGGGAAGACTGAATCGGTGCGACGGGCACAGTTCCTTGAGGGAGGGCTACAGGCACCGAGGCAGCGGTGCAATCCATGGGACAAGCCGAAGTCGTTCCATCCGAAGACGAAGCAGACTGGGGGCATGTAAGCGTTGATGATTGCGTGGACGTGGATGTTGCGCCAGGTTGTAACACAGCGGAAATCCGCACACCTGTCGTCGGCGGAGCAGAATCCATGCAGGCGCGTAGCCCAGCCTCGCTCGGCAACGCCGAGCTAAGCCTAGCCTGCGCCTGAGGGATCCGGTTGGACTTTCTTACTTGAGAAAGGGCCCACCGAGTCGGAAATCGCTCCACAGGGGCGTCTTCGTCATTCGTTCTTACGGAGGGCACTGTCCTACCCACACAAAACGACAGTTAATAGGCGAAACAAGATAAAAACACAGAGCTCTAAGCGGACACGTATCAGCTCAGGCGCTTCTTCTTCCTTGTTAGCAATTGGCTGCATTACTGCGAACATTAAACGCCACTTGAAATTTGCTTGTCTTTTTTTTCCCGCGTGCTGCATGTACCGATAATTATGACAAACGAAAGTTATTTATCAAGGCGAGAGCCTTCCTTTTCTCATCGTGGGCACTGCAAACACGCGAAAAGGAAAGGAAATTTGCACTTTGCGGCACGAGTCCTGGCCTTGCTATCAAAAGCTATAGAATGGGCCCGCGATGTACCGTATGCAGCAGCAACGCTCAGTCTTCCGCATTTTCTCCGCTGCAGATTCTGCAGTGCTCTCGCAACGTTTTGCACAGTATTTAGCCTATAATAGAGATAGAACTTTTCTCCGGTTTTTCCTTAAAGAAGAAAAGCAATAAAAATTAAAATTACGCCCCATTCGTTTTTGAAATTAGGTTCCAACTCCAAAACGGTTAGTATCATTGGCACGCACACAACTGCTACCTGCCCACTGAACATTTGTTACACTCATTTTAACCAAATTTACCTAGTTTAAAGTAAAGGGCTTTGGGGACCTATAGCTCCATTACCATAGCCTCCTTTAATACCACGTCAACATTCTCGCCTGTTTGCGTACCGTCATTACTTAGACGGTTTTAGAAAAAGGTCGTAGAGCACAGGGGGACGCTAAATACACCTCGCCACACTTTTCGCCCTTTCGTAGTAGCCTGTGCGCGTGCATTAGCACTTCGCTATTGCCGTATTCCCATAACCGATAGGGTCACCTTATGTGTTCTAAAACTCACTTTTCTCATCTCCCGCTTAGGAATATACTATAATACAGCGTAAGTTACCAACAAAGATGTGCGACGCACGGCTTCAAAAAAGTTTTACTGCCTCTAAACAAAATGAAATACTGAAAACACCCCTTTTTTATACATACAGAATAAATCACGGAAAGCCTGTCCTAGTCTTCAGATGAATTTGCGCAATCAGAGCTCCTTCGAGGGCATTGTGGTGATAACGATCCGCGAATTCACATGGCATGCTGTGTCCAAGCTTTGCTGCGATATTTGAAAGAAGGAGAGTGGGAAAAGCGATAAGAGAGAGAAAAGATGAAGAGAGCGAAAAAAGGAGAACCAAGGAGTGGAACTGCCTCCAGGTGGCAATAACTCGGAGTGCGCTCATTGCCAAAACAACACGAAGCTCCCATCTAGATGCGCTGCTGTGGCGCATTTCGCAGCGGTCATCTCCACACCCCGCCCATTACTGGTCCACTGTTCCCTTTGCGCTCCACACAATTCCAGATTCTCCTTCATCGCGGCTCCCTTCTCTTTACTCCCCATATATATATACACATCCTTTTGCTTTCTGGCACAGTCCCCCACGCTCTTTTTACACACACCGGCGCCCACTCAAAGCCGCACAACTATTCGACAGCACCTTGCCTCACACCTCACTCCTCCGTTTTCTCCATTCCCCCCCCCCCCCACACACACACACACCAGACACCAAAACCAGCAGAAAGCTCCCCACAAGGAGTGACAAATATACCTCTGTCTGGGTCCACACATCTCACCTGTTTACTGTATTCTCGCAAAATTCCCCCCCCCCCCCCCCCCTCTCTCTCTCTCTTCGACGTTGTCGATATATTCCGGTACGTCTTTTTTACACCTTTTTCTAGGAGAGGCCTGAGCCTCAGTCAACTCGCAGCTAGAAGCTGATTTGTTGGCTTTCCCGCGTCGAGGGCCCCCGCTGAAATAGCGGATATGGCCACCGAGCCATTTAGCACATATATTCCAGTAGATCCAAGTCTGCGGGGCGCAAATACCGCAATTCTATCCTTCTTATGCAGCCCCCGCTAGAAATGCAATGAGGCTGCGCCTTTTCAGTTACCGCCGGCAGTTCGCCACGTTCGAAACCGGAGGCGAATAAAGGAGAACTCATTGCACGAACCAGTCTTCACGCTCTCGTGCGTCAGTCAAAGAAACGGCTCGCCTCTGCGGGGCGAATTAAATTTCAATTTGAAAAATGAGCAAGACTGGGGAGCCCGGCCGGAGATATGTGCAAAATCATGCTTTTGAGCAATGGATATAGATATTGCATTCTGGGTTTTGGGGACGTTTACCAGGCAACCCGCGCGTGTGCAGAAATTCTTATGGAATAAAGGTGCTCGCCGCCTAGCTACTGGGCGGTTATTAGCACCGGATAGCCTCCATTTTATTTGTATACTGAGTGCTTCCCTAGCGAAAAAAAACCTATGAGTCACAATACAATACAAATAACCTCATACAAATTTCTCATACTAAACCCGTATAAATCTCATATAATCTCATACAAATGTCATTCAACATATGAGATTGTATGAGATTTGTATGAGTTTAGTACGAGTTTAGTATGCAAAATCTGTATGAGGTTATTGTGACTCATACGGCTTTTTTGTTAGGGTTACGCAAAACGGGTATCCAGTAGTGGCTTAGGCTCCCAATGGACAAAGAAAAAATATCAAGGGAAATATATAACTATGAAAAAAAGGATTCCATACATCCTACTGTCTTTACGCGGCCAAACATCATGTAACGGTTTATGTCATTAATCAAGCGGGATGAACTTCACTCGTTTAAACTTCTGACTCAGGTATATAAGCTTCCCAATTGTTTATATATCCTGAGTCAGAGAGAGAGAGAGAACGAGAGAGAAGGCATAGAGGTTAACCAGGAAAGCTTCCGGTTTGCTACCCTGTACTGGGGAAGGGGAATGAGGAGTTTAAAGGAGAAAGATAGAAGAGAATGATAGGAAAGGTAAGGCGGTGAGGAGCACAGTCACAGTTTCTCAATCAAGTTGTAGAAACTACCAAAAGGGAGGAATTTCCAGCATAGCAATTCAAATCCTCCGTCCCACCACAACTCACCACCTCCCAGACACCTACATCATATTGACTCCGGGACACACTCACTTGGAAGGAAACGAGGCCGCCAACGCCTCAGCCCGAGGATATGCTAACCGGGCCCTACTTGCAGAGGAATTGCGGAGAACACAGTATGTACCCAAGAAATATACTGACATCCTCCTGCATTACAGACTTGACAGAAGAAAATATTCCCCACCCCACAAGAAACTAACCAGAGAAGAAGTAGTCACCCTCTGAAAAAATTCAAACCAACAGCCACGTCCACGGTACCTTACTACACAGAATCTCGCCCACCACCTACAAATATGAATGCGCATTTTGCAACGTACCAAACACCCTACAACATATGGTGTGGGGATGCAAGGGACGAAATGGAACTATAACCACCATGGCCATAACCGAAGAGCAGTGAGAGACTCAGCTGTCAAGCCCCAGCCTGGATTATCAGCGTAGTTTGGCGAACCGGACTCGGGAGATGGCTCGGGTCCACGGCTTCCATGGACTGAGGAGGCTGCCCACTATAGGGCTGAATATATTTCACGCCTGCTCCGAATTAATGTTTGTCTCTCTCTCTCTCAGGATATATAACCACATTCTACTGCGGCACAGCTACCGGAAGACATCTTTAAACACTATAGTGCCTCCATGAATATTTGTTTCTCGCCCAGCTCAGCTTCCCTCCTGAAACATTACATCGATCAGGAATGAAGCACGGAGGCTTTTCTCGCGGTTACTCGCCGCCTACGTGCCAGTCGCACACGACACGAAAACATTGTTGCTAGCTAGAGCAAATAGCCTGAGGTACAAGATCGTTGACTGCAGTTTTCTGGTTTGCTGTAGGATGGCTGGATGACTGCTTGAGCACTAATAGAGACCGAGCCGACCCCAGGCCACTTGTGTAAGCCCGTGACAAACTTCGAAAAGGAAGGACACAAAATGCCAGATGGTCAATAAGGATTATGCGGTATAGAAATGCAAGAGTTACCTTTCAAGAGCATGCTACATGATTATGTTATTGTGTATGTAAAATAATGATAGGTACATTATTTCTCGTTTATGGAGGACGGTGCTGAAGTTTTCGAATATGTATCTACCAGCTCATATTTGGGTTTCACTGAAGCATTTAAACTATATCTTTGCGATTTTAAATGAACCGTGTCGGCTGTTTATTACAGCACGAAGAAGCCTTTCTGGGCTCGGGCAGTTACTGTTCCTCATATTCATCAATGATATACCTGCCAGCCTCAGGTGCACTGTCAGACTGTATGCTGACGATTGCGTTTCGTATTCCCCTGTCACGTGCCTTTATGACTTGTGTGTAATACAGGCTGGCATTGACAGAGTTTGTGACTGGTGCTTGAAGTGGGGCATGATATTGAATGTATCTCAGTGTTTTCATGTGCAATTTGCAAAAAAAAAAAAGAACATTTTTGGATCGTACCTCTTAATCCATGATACTATCCAAACTATAGATAAGGTTAAATATCTTGGTGTTATACTCACAGCATCTCTAGACTAGACAGCCCACGTTGACAGGATAACCGCCAAAGCTTTCTCGTCTTTTGCATTTTTTTCTAGCGGCATATTGAAAGCTCTCCTCAGGTACTAAAAGAAACATTATATTTAACGAATGTCAGGTCAGTATTAGAATATGCTTGAGCAGCATGGGACCCTTTTACGGGTACACTCATTGACAAGTTCGAAAGGGTGCAGAAACGCTCTGTAAGGTTTGTGACTTGGAATTATAATTTTTGTATAATGAGCTCAAAACTTCGCGACCGTATTGGGTGGAAGACTTTGGCAACCCGATGAAAAATCTACAGGCTGAAACCCAGCATTTGCAATGATTATATCGGTGTTAATAAAGACACTTATTTAAAGCAGCCATATTACATTTCAGAGAACAAATGAACCACCCCTTGCCGACAGGAGGAGCATGCTTACTTATGCATACACACTCAGGATAAGATCTTTACCGAAACATATCTGTTTCTCTTTAGTTACAAAGTGCTCCTCCAGAACACTGTTCATAAGCAAACACCATTCTATCAGGCCTTTACTCTCCGCTTCGAAGAAATATGCCAAGATTTAGGAATACTGGATGCACTTCCAATTGTAGCCCAGAGACAGTATCCATTTCTGTCCTGGTACAGCCGTCCCTCTACATGTGACCTCACACTGACAGCCTTCCGAAAAAATCAAACTGCACACGAACACATATTAAAAGAATACCTAGCACTACGAGAGAAGTATATGAACTTCACCGAATTTTTTACAGATGGATTAAAAACAGCAAATTATGTCGGGTGTGGTGTTGTGCAAGGCAACAGAGAAAAAGTAGTAGGCAACAAAGAAACGTATTCACGGCATATAAAAAAATCACAACGCAAGGCCAAACCATAATATTTTGCTGGGTTCCTAGCCATGTCGGGATGGATGGTAACGAAATAGCCGACTCATGTGCTACACAAGCTCGAAATAAGGAAATAAAGAAAATACCAATCCCCTACAAGGATTGTATCAGGTTAGTACAAAGAAACCAGATAGATAAATGGCAGAAAAAATGGAATAATGAAGAGCAAAATAAGCTAGACACAGTAAAACCCATAGTATCATGTAATGGAAATCATGTACACAGAAGGAACGCTTAAGTGGGGTGATTTTGTGCCGTCTTCGAATTGGACATACACACTTGACACACAATTTCTTACTGAGAAAAGAGCCAACCTTACTGTAAAATCAGCCAACCTTTTTCCATTCATTTAATCATTTATTCATCCTTCATCTCATAACCTACTGATGCCCTGAGGCAATAAATATCGACAAAAAAAAGAGCAAAAACCATTATGCGAAAAATGTGGAGGTGAGTTCACCGTGAACCGCATTTTGATCTCGTGCACAGAACTTGAACAGTTAAGGAAAAAATATTTATTCCATTCTATAATGAACGCATCCCATTCCACCCCTGTTTACTATTAGGAGACAACCCCCTTGTTGAAATTTCATCTGTTTTTAGTTTTCTTAAAGAGTTAGGGATTCTAAATCAGCTGTTATTTTCTAAACACTTTTCATTTTCACTCATAAAGAAGCTCAGCAACCTAGTGTTTGGCGCATGATGGCCTTAGTTGCCTATGTGCCAAAAAACCCAACACAACGACAACAACAACAACATTTCAGAGAGACTAGAAAACACGAAAAAGATTAAGAGCTATCAATGCGTCATTATTGCGCTTAAGTATTCGTTTTTCCCTAACACAATTCTGGACTGCAATAAGCTTCCGAATGATATAGTTTGTGCGCCCGATTTATAAAGTGCTATTGAATTGATGATTTAATGTATTTCTTCCAGGTCTCGTGCGTTTACCAGCGCTGTGCCGATGTATGTTATCACTTCAAACATCTTCAAGATTTCCCCTGACCACTTATTATTATTGCAGGACGCTTAAACTGCGTATGTGTAATGATGTAAGTCACTATAGGTCACGTGCCAATGTGCAACTCTGAACTAATAACAGTCTTTCTTTTACAGGTGCTGGAGTGATGTGATAATGGGCAGTGAAGAACTGTCCTCGTTCTTTTAAAAGTGGTCGGACTTCGGTGGAAACGGCTCCGATTGCACTGCTACCCCACACCGTTATCGGTGAACATATCATCCAGCAATTGGAGGGCGCCATTTTAGAAAATCGCCGCGTAACCGTACAAGACCTAGCCCAAAATGTCAAGATTAGTGTGGGCTCTGCGGGAAAAATAATTCAGGACGATCTTCATATGCGTAAGGTATCCGCTCGCAAGGTTCCCTGGCTGCTCACACCTTCCAAAAGCAGGAACGAGTAGAATGCGCCCTGGTTCTTTTGACCATGTGCCATGGAAACCAGGAGGACTTTTTCAACAGTCTGATTACACATGATGAAAGCTGGGTCCATCACTAGGATCCGGATCAGACATGGCAGTAATTGAATTACAGTAATGAAATTACTGTAATTTAAATACTTTTTTGGTAATTTGTAATGCAATGAATTACGTTTTTCGTTTGGTAATTTAGTAATGTAATGAATTACTTTTGGAGTAATTTCGCAGCAAAAGTAATTAATTCCTTTCAAAATTACTTTTACTGAAGTGCGTCTGGTCTGTTCCGGTTTTTGCTCTGGTCTTGTTTTTGTAATGGCAAGTGTTATAGGAAAGAGGGAAAGAATAGCTCTCTGGGACGGAATTTGGCGGAAAGACGAAAGAATGTGTGTGCTTCGCGTCTGGAGAACAAGTTTTTTTTTACTATGTTTACTTAGTTTTTGCATGGATGGAAACAAGAAAGTAATTTAAAAATAATTGAATTACTCAGTAAAAGTAATTGTAAAGTACTTTTATTCCTATTTGGGAGAATTAATGAGTAACGTAATTTAATTACTTTTCTGCAATTTTCAGCAAATTAATTAGAAATGTAACTTAATTACTTTTCAAAAGTAATTTTGCCTTGTATGATCCGGATACTAAAATCCAGTCGATGCAATGGAAGAACTTGGACTCACCGCCTCCAAAGAAGCCTCACGCAGCCCTCGGCGAGCAAGGTCATGCTCCCAGTCTCTTGGGACCAGCACGGAGCAGTCGTGATAGATTTTCTAGCAAAGGGTGCCACGATTACTAAGGGTACTATGCTTGACTGCTGCGGAAATTGCTGGAGGCCATCAAAAGAAAGAGACGTGGCATGCTCACCAAAGGTGTCCGCTTTCTGCAAGACAGTGCCCCAATTCACAACTCACAGGTTGGCCAGAGGGAAGCATGCTGCTGCAGTTTTGAAATTTTACCGCATCCCCCTTATTCACCCGACATCGCACCATCGCAATTCCACCTCTTACCAACAATGAAGCCCTATTTGAAAGGCAAGCATTTTGCAGGTGATGAGACTCTTATTTCTGAAGTCAAAACATGGCTTTTGGAGCAATCTGCTGACTTCTACAAGCGAGGTGTTTAGAGCTGCATAAATGGATGGGAGAAGTCCCTGGGTGGCACCTATGTGGAGAAGGGCTAATAAATCTGCAGAGATTTTTTTTTTTGCTCTCATCCACAGGAAGGGGGTCAGGGGAAATCATTATTGAACGCCCCTTGCAGTTTATCCCATTACAATAATGCCTCATTGGCGCTGTAGGTACTTGCAATAAATAAATAAATAAATAAATAAATAAATAAATAAATAAATAAATAAATAAATAAATAAATAAATAAATAAATAAATAAATAAATAAATAAATAAATAAATAAATAAATAAATAAAAAACCATTTCGCTTTTGTAGAGTGTGAGCTCCCAAGGTCTTTCACTTGCGTGTTTAACCTTGAGTCGTCGGAGCAGAGGTGTGGTCAGTGACGTCATTTCACACTGCCGCGCTCACTCGGAGGCGCTGTGCAGTGATGCCATGTGACTAGGCGGGGTAGGGGGGGGGGGGGGTTAACAACTGATTCGCCTATGTCTGGTTGCTCAGTCTCGCCATGGATGAGGCACATGTCAGTCCGAGCGCACCAGTCCTTTGGCGCAGCTATAGCGTTAGGGTGATGTGCAGCCAAGAGCTACTCTAGGATAACTAGGTTTAACAGGAGTAATCCTCCGCAACTGGTATTCTGTCAAGAATGCCGATGACAAGAATTTATATAGAGTGCTGCTATTTCATATGCTTCTCGTACAATAAGCCGTGCCTAAATGATTACCGCAACACCGCGTCGCATCCCGCTCATAGTATAAACGGAGATAATACACAAGGAAAGCGCGCCGCATCAATGTTCTAGACGGAGTTGTATTGAGACGAGTAAGTCGACTTTCACCCTGCTGTAAACCCGATCGCGTCGCTTCAGGGAGGCCATTAGCGCTAATTAGCGCGGGTGGGAGTGTGCTCATCGAGAACCGAAACACGACGCCATCGCTTGACCTACTTTCAGCTCCGACGATAAGAGCCCGATTCAAGGCGCGATTCGCTGCTTGCTAATCGCGTAGCTTTTAAACCCTCATTCCAAAAAAAAAAAAAGACCTTATTCGGCAGAAATCAGCTGATTTATGTTCGCCCGCGCGAACAAAACCACATACAAACGAAACTTTCCAGTAAAGAATTGTCGCGTTTAAAAAATTAAAGAGCACTACAGAATCTCCACTGGAGTAATGCGAAAGCACGGATGCTGCTGTTGGTTGCTTCTGGTTGCTTAATTCACTTCTTGTTTACCCATTTTAGTCTTTGGTACTTTCAAATTGCGCGCCAATCTCTTCCTATGCCCCCTTTTTTTTGGCTCGACTTCAGGTTGCGTGACGTCACATCCTTGGCCTCACCTTAATTGACTGATGATAGACTCAAATGTGTCGTCAAGCCATTGGGTAATGAGACCATTTTCACCTTTACTTTTACATTGTTTGCCTCTAAGTATTTACCTAGTTAACGTATTGGACTAATTATTTTTTTCGGACACAATATTACGTCACCCTGTATCGATTGACACCACCCATAAACCTCTACCACTCCTCAATTACAGCTGCTGCGGACACGATTTTGCGGACACGATTTTACGGACCCGGTCTGCGGACCAGACATGGCAGTAATTGAATTACAGTATTGAAATTACTGTAATTTAATTACCTTTTTGGTAATTTGTAATGTAACTAATTACGTTTTTCGTTTGGTTATTTAGTAATGTAATGAATTACTTCTAGTAGTAATTTCTCAGCAAACGTAATTAATTCATTTCGAAATTACTTTTACTGAAGCGCGTCTGGTCTGTTCCGGTTTTTGCTCTGGTCTTGTTTTTTTAAAGGGCTATAGGAAAGAGGGAAGGAATAGCTCTCTGGGACGGAATTTGGCGGAAAGGCGAATGTGTTTTTTTTTACTAGGTTGTTTTTTTTTTACTAGGTTTACTTAGTTTTTGCATGGATGGAAACTAGAAAGTAATTTAAAAATAATTGAATTACCCAGTAAAATAATTGCAATGTTTTTCATTCCTTTTTGGGAGAAGTAATGAGTAAAGCAATTTAATTACTTTTCTGCAATTTTCAGTAAAGTAATTAGTAATGTAATTTAATTCCTTTTCAAAAGTAATTTTGCCATGTATGCAGCGGACGCAGTCTGCGGACAGAAATCTGTGAGCATAGCGAAGTAATGCTTTCGTATTAAAAATGGAAACCGGTTTCACTGATAGTGCCGCCCCTTACCAATGCGACGAGCCCGAGATAATGTAAGTGCTGTAGCATCGTATCACTGTGATGCGTTTCGAAACGCGATGCACTGCTGTCGCATTCACGAAAATACTGCTGAGAAACGACTTACCCACGTCACAGCCAATGTCTGCTCGAACACCGAACCGTACCGGGAAATTAGCAAGGACCCCAGAATCGAGCATACGTTCAATGGCCGCTTGCATCATATGTCGATATACAAACCCCTTTCGAGCAACGCTGCAACAACCGCGTCACGCGGCAACACAAACACACGTGCTTTAATTAGGCTTCGAAGGTAGTTAATCTTGAGCGCCTCGCGCAGAAAGCTTGGGCCGTTCTTGCGGCACGGCACGCTCGAACGGCTTGTTGCGCGGGCGCGGGACTCGCGCGTGAAAAACATTTTACGGCAGAGCAGCGTCAACCAGTCTGGGCGCCTGCAGCGCCTCGCGGTGGGGGCGGCGGCAGCCGACGAGCGGGCGTCAACCCGCCATGCGGGCTTTTATTTCGCTTTGCGTTGGCGGCACCCCGTACAGAGGTTACGAACGAGCTAATTAACATGCCATTACCACGGATGCGTGCGCCGACGTTCCGTAGCGCTCCCCTTCCCGATTTCACGTTCTCTGGCGTTGCTCAATTAAGGGCTACCCCCTTCTTCTCCGGTCTGGTAGAGCACCCCACCCACGCCAGAGCTTCTTCCCCTCACCCCATTCCCGAGCGTTGCCAGCATAAATGCCAAATTGCAACAGCGATCGTGCATCGAACAGAGGTAGCGAGTGGGGCGTGTTTTTCACTCACCCTGATTTCCCAAGTAACGCTGATCAGAAGACGAAACATGGCCGACAACGACAACATGCTTTTGCCTATACCGCGGAGGTAGAAGAAAAGAACTACAGGGTCAAGAGGGGTCGAGCCAAGCCCCAGTAAACAGTGCTAAGGGATGCTTGATAATGCTTAAGATGCCGATAGTCGTCTTCAAAGATTGGCACTTATATAGCTTTCACAACAGAGGACAAGCGAAAAGCATGGCCGTTTCACATACTTTTTGCACGTCCCCTGTCAAGCGTAAGTCTTTGACAAGGTCAAGCAATGTGCCACCGCAAGTAACGAGAGCTGCATTGGAATCTGGGAGTATAGCATGACAGGTGAGATCAAAGACCAAGGTCGCCTTAATCGGCAGCTTCCCTAGAACGCAAAACCGAGTGCAAACAGCAGACATTCCCGGTCGTGCGATTTCGGCTCTACTTCCTGTTGCGTGACGTCACATCCTTGACGTCATAACCACTACGACAGGCACCCCTTTCTTTGTTTCCGCTTTCACTCGTTTCCCTCCTACCTTCCTCCCTTCGCTTACGCGCGGTTCAGCTGTCCACAGAACAAGTGTGGCAGATACTGCGCCTTTTCTTTCCTGTGAACCAATTATTCTAAATAATTACCTAACTTACTTATGGGCCTAAATATTTTTTCAGCAACCACATTACATCACTCTCTATCGATTGACACCACTCATTAACCTCTACCACTTCTCAGTTACTCACAACTGCTGCGGACACGATTTTGCTGACACGGCCTGCGGACACGATCTGCGGACAGAAATCTGTGAACATAGTAACACAATGTATTGACAGGCTGCGTGATGCGACCTGGTTAAATTGGCTCGAAGTACTTCCATGCAATAATAAAAAATCAAAACAAACTCGGGGCGTGGTACAGCGGTAAAGCACTTGGCTGGGGATCCAAGGGATGGAGGTTCGATTTTCGGAGTGAGGCTAATTTTCTGTTTTTAATGAGGAGGAGTTGCACAACTCTTAAGCGCTGCTAGGCAACGCCGCCAGAGCTTGGCGAGGGGGCTGCGCAGCTGGCCTTGGCTATGACGTCACTTGGTCACGGCGTACGCGAAACTCGGCTCCGACTCTCGTAGTGAAGGTTTTCGCTTCAAAAACCGCGGAATGAAAATGTGGTATTTAAGGGGTAATTAAAGGGGTAATTACAGCTACACTCAAGCTGTTGCTCTATCACTAGGTTCAATCCATGATTTAACCTCCACATTTCCTTTTGAATACGTTGCAGTATAGGCAAACTGCAAGCAATATGAGTAATCACTTGTTTCAATGCATAAAAAACGTACCTAAAGCGGGATCAGGAATTATTCGGGTGGTATGACTTTTGACGCGTCTATCGCCCATAAACGCTTGAATGAAAAATAAGCAGTCATGAATATGGCCACACTCGGGCTGACTATTTTGGTATTAGAAGAAAAGGAGGCATCTCACCATAATCCATTTCACAAGTTTTCCGCACTACTGAAAGGCAAGGGCGACTAGTGTCACTGACCAGGGTGGCGCGCACCACATTACAATGCTCGCACGCTTCTATCGCCGACAGACGTTCGTAATCTGGAGTGCGAACCCGTTCATGTAGTGCGCGTCACTCCGATTGGCTCAGATCGCCCTTACCTTTGCAAACAGCTGGCAAAAAGTAGTATACGCCAGCGATAGCCCGGTGTAGAAAGAATAGGGAGGGCTTCATGAAATATGGAGCAATACAGGAAACAGTGGGGAGGTTGTAGGAAAATACATCATTTATTGGGATTTTCCCCCACTCTTTTTACGTGGGAGTTGGACGGATTTGCAGTAATTGGCTGCTGCACATAACGATGTGGGCAAAAAGGTGCACACGCCATCAGGAAGCTATGTTGTATAGAGTCTTGCGATTATCGATACTGGAACGTTTTGGTCTACCGGACATTTTAAATTCAATGTAGTAACATATATTACCTAAAAATTTTTGCCTGTATCCGTTACTGCCTCCGCTCGCTGTTCGCTGAAACGAGGTAGTAAGGAGGTATCAAAAAGCAATCAAGTAACAACAACGAAGTTACGGTAATAATTGTGCGCAATTATTGCATTTTTACTGCATTTCTTATGTTCTTAAAAATGGACCCCCAAGATGTGTAGCGAAGACTGCGTGAAAAATGGGATTAAAGATTGGCCTTAATGCGTTCTTCACCAGTACAGCATCCCCCGCTCTTGGCAGCTACGCCCAATTTGGCTTCAGGAAATAGCTCAATATGGAGGAATTAGAACAAGGAACCAATAAAAAGATCGAGTGATTCAATGCAGGCAGCCCATTATACAGCCACTCTCGTACTCGCTCGTTTGGATACTTTCGAAACGAGATAATGGCACTCGCCTAATAACGCTGATTACAAGTCGGCTCCGAAACAGGCACAAACCAACCGGGGAGAAACAGAAGGCAATTTGAGTGGGCAACAAGAAAAGCGAAGAAACGGACACATATATACGCTAGAGACTCCTGCGTTCAGCCATCCAAGCGAAACTGTGGAGGTGATCCAAACTGCAGCTTCCATTACGCACGATTAGCGAAGCCGCGAGAATGAAGAAAGAAAAAAAGTAAGAACTAAACGAAGACTGAAGTGAATTGCCCGGACTGGCCAATGCAACAGGGCTGGCAATTAGGAGGAGGAGAGGCAGGCGGAAAGCGATGCGGCCACCAGAGCTATATAGCCACCAAAACTTGGTTTTGCCCTCTCGGGAGCGAAACGAACCAAGAGCGGACTCTCGTGGGGAAGGGAAAACGTGAAACAGGTGCCATTTAAACAGAATTACGCGTGACGGCGGATGCAGGAATTCTCCTGGCTTTGGTCGGTCGTTCTTTTAATCAGTTCCGCAAGTATATACTATTATCTAGCTGCTGCGGCGTACGGTATATGTTCTTCAAACTGGCCCAGCGGGGTCAATCGGTTTGCCATTAATATGGACCCAGAGAGAAAAAAATCGCAACTTGTAGCCACTGGTTCTTATCTGAAATACTGTGGCCATAATTGGTAGTAGAGACAGAAGGCCGAAACAGCCCGCAGCGATCACACAGAGGTTAGGCCGTTTCTGTACCGGCTCCTGACGCGTTGCGTTGTAAGACGAAGAGCGTTGGTTACGTAGCAGTTGATACGTACTTACCTAAATTGTGTAAGAAGGAAACGAAACAGGTTTCTGACATTACAGTGCGATCAGGCGTGTCACTCTGGAATTAGACAGGAATGCGCTGCTTAGCAGTGAAAAACTGTCACTAATTTACGTATCAATATCCTTGGTTTAGTTTCTGAAATTCAAACCCCCTGAAGTCAGCCGTTCCGAGATCCTCGTAATAATTGTCGTTTACTCGCTAAATTAATCGGATTTCGTTTTGCGTGCACCCAGCAGTGCCTTTGATGCAATCACAGCAAATGCTTGCTTCGCATATATCCCCTCTCACCTCCTCTTTCTAAAAAAAAATAAAATAAAAAAAGAATAGACAGCAGTGACCCTATATTTATGATAATTTTATCGTTCATTTCCATGATTCGAAAGCACATTGCTGTATTGTTCTTTTCTTTCAATTCTCTTTCTTCAGTCAGTAGTGTAAGAAGCGTGCTTTTCTTGTGGTCCCTGTTTTATTATCCCAATTCTTTCCTCGAAGCCAGGTTCAGCTGCCCAATGTTCTCGAATAAGGCAATTCGCGCGCCTCTACCTGTACAGCGAGCCTCAAGCTCCTGTTAGGAGCTTCGCGGGGTTCATCGCAAATGAAACGGGAACCCGAGTCGCCCGTGGATGTCCCATGGCGAAGCAGTCTAGACATCCACTCATACGCATCATAGAGAACACTGCATCTCCCCGTCGTTCCAGCTACTACGCCGGATGCAGTACTGTAAATGACATTGCGAGCACCTTTTCGGCAGTGAAGCGGAAGCTAACGAACTGGATCACGCCTCATTTCTTACGCACTGCAATATAGTTCCCACTTTCAGACGTTAGTTTCCTTCGAAAACATCGTATATCGTCAATAGTTGCTATTAAAGGAACTTTTTAACTGCATTGCCAACTTTCAATATCAGAATTCAGGAGAAAAGCGTGTACATTGATGACAAGAAAGTTTGTTTCAAAGCCAGTGACTGGGCACGTCTAGAAAAAAAAGAAGCTTTACAAGATGGTGTCAGCTGTTCATTTGACGGAATGAAGTTTCCTGGCAACTGATACGTGCAGAATGCAAAAGCATGCGCGTTTAAGGCTACGTAGTAATTCGGAGCATGCTAAAGACATTTCTTTTTATCCGTGCCTTTCACTGCATCATGGTTATTCTCTCTATATCCCAGTTTTTCGCTATATCCAGGTGTCTTTATACTCGAATTTTTCGCTATATCCGAGCCCTTTGTCTCTGTCACCTATATCCTACAAGAAGAACGGGGCGATTTCTTGATCTCAATTTCTGTACCTATAAAGTGGTGCTGGTGGCTCTTTCATGTATCGATCATGGTAGGTATCGAGTAACTGCCGTGTGGCAGGCGCTCCGAACTCACAGGGAACAATTTTCGCCCTCATGATACTGCTAACGCTTTCCCACCAATACGTTGATGGCAATAAAAATCTGTGAAGGTCTGTTTATTGGCACTCAAACATTATATTTATGCTCTGTTGCGCTTATTCCAACTGCGGAGAGTTTATTGTCAAGAACAGCAGTTATAACACAGACATCACAGGACCGCGTGATTATGTCGCTCTTCTTGTCCCCAAGCGCCGCAACACGTCAGTCTACACCAGCCGTCCGTAAGCCTGTCGAGTTTTAGATATACTGAGGCTCCAATTAACAAGTTCTTACAGTCCAGTAGAAGTTCAATCAGGCATAGGCCGATGGCTTTGATGAGTGGGTTGTCGGTTTCTTAAGCGTGGGAGAATAATCTACTTGTGGACATCAATTGTTCGAACTTGTATAGCTACCACTCCGTATCGAGGACTTGTAAGATTGAGCATCGCTGTACGTATAGGTTTATCCTAAGTTTTCATCAGTTATTGTGATAAGCGCCAAAGCTTTAGCTTTGATGCTGATCTGGCTCAATTTTAAGAGTGCATCATTATTATCGCTAGTTCACGATCTCTGGCAATCGGAATTAAATCGAGTTCATGCAGTTTTTTCGCACTTTCTTGGTTCCGACCTCAGGCATCGGGCGCGAGAGCACTTTACCCACCGCTGTTAATCACACACTGCACTGTAATGTAAAAAAAAAAAAGCTTATTCAGGAAAATTTATTTTTGAAAAGATAAGAGGGAGTAAGTTCTCGTCGAAGAAAAAGAAAAGGAGATCTATTCGAGAAGCTCTATTTCAGAAAGACTGAGAAATAAGCAAGAAAAAAATCCGTTCAAGAAACTTTGTTTCCAAAAGCTGAGATATGAGATATCCCTTGCAAGTATCAGTTTCTTACGCCAGTCTGCAAACTTTCAGATTCTTCTTTACACCTAAGATGCAGTTTCCCAAAGCTTTGTATGAGCCCACCATCTTTCAAGATAGATATCACGGTTTGTATAGTTAACTTAAATACCAGAAAATTGAAAAGAGGAGAGGAAAAAGGTCAAGCGGTATGCGCAATAAATTCACCCCGCGACCACTGAAGGGCGAGACGAAATGTGCTCAGCGAATGACGGCTCCACCTGGAACACGTCCGAAGGGCAGCATTCCCCATCCTTTGATTAACAGCTTGTCCCTAGGCGGCTGGCAGCTGAGAATTTCAACACCGTCCTTACATGCCGCACCGTCTTCGTGACAAATTGTCGGAGGCCCTTCGTCGGAAACATTTCCTCCAAAACGCTGCACCCGGTAATGCCGGGCGGCAGTTTGAAAAACCTTCTTCCTAGTGCACTCTTGACGATGAAGTCGAAAGAGTTTGAGGAAAGGAACAAGGTAAGGGGACATTTGAAAAGAAAGAACGACGTAGAGAGGTAACAACAGCACTGATGCCGCCACGTGCCGGTCATTAAAGAAAGGGGAAAGGGAGAGGGCCAGTTTTCTTCCCCCATTTCCTCACATACCTTGAGGCAAAAAAAAAAAAAAAAACGATAAATCGGACAAGTTAGTCGCGCAAGGTGCGACCTTCAATTAAATAGGCGCGCGCGCTCTCCTTAATTATGGAGCTCACGTTAATTAATTTTTTTCTCCTCCTCAATTCTCCCCTCCCTAATGCGGAGACCCACCTTTTGCTGTGTGCGGCAGGGAGGGGAATACGCAAGTGTTCGCGTGGAAACAGAGAATTAATTCCGCGGTAGCCTTAGCGCACAGCGCTCTGTCATTAGGAGCTGTCAACTCGTTAAAAGCCAAAACCGATCCGCTCTTGGTCTCGCCGTGTGCTGCCCTCTACAGAGAGGATATGGGAAGGAACATTACCTGTTCGGACGGCCGCGCGGGGTCCGATGTGCGGTTAATGATTCATGCATGCGCCGGCCAAGCAGCTGCTACAAACCATTTCCCTTAAGCCTTTCCTTTCTCTCTTCTTCTCTCTTTCCTCCTTTCCTTCCCGTCGTGTTTTCCTTATTGGTTTACTTTCGCGCTACCACTCCCACCACTGACAGCGTATGGAAACACGCAATACGCACATAACACTGGCTAAGGCACGCTGGATAATCTTTCCCAAGGTTTTTGTTTGAACGCGTGAAACGCTACGCTGATGTTAAAGGGAAAAAAAAAGTATAGTGTGTTTACACTTCTGTGGGTGTATTATTGCTGTGTCGCAATTAACTCCTTGTTATGAGGATCGAATTCGCTTGTCTTTGCCCTGTCCGCAGCTACGTTAATCCTAAGTTTAGCATTGTAAATGTTGACTCATGGCGTTATAATGCGCTCATAGTATTTTTTTGTTGCCCTCAGCTCCTTAGCACTGAGCGCTTGGTGAGGCATAAAGTGATCTGAAACCTCAAAGCTGTAGCAACGAAATTAGGGACTGATACTTGCAATTGGTTATAACTCCACCGTCAAACTTTAATCAGGTTAAAATGCAACTGTCTCGGAACCAAAGCGTGTGTATCAACTTATGCAGTGTATGTAAATGCTTTGCATCAACAAGAGCGCGTGCCTCAGCCTATGCAATTGTTGGTTCAGCAAAAGTCTTTGTAATATTATTTCTATTTTATGCCGTTAACAAAGATCCGAAAAATGAACAGTAAAGCGATCCATACTCTCTTATAACCTTCGAAGGATTCGATAGATATATTAAGTTCATGAAGAAATTAAAGAGAACAGAGAATTCCCGAGAAATCATTATGACCTTGTTTTTCCACATACCATGTATATGCAGGTGTATAGCGTTCAACCAGTTGGCTTGTTTGAAAGGATATTCACCAGGAGTACTATCAGCTTTTAGATATGCGTGACGGATGACACTGCAGTGAAAAAAAAAATAAAAATAAAACGCTCAGACCGCATTTGGAGGAAAAAAAAACGACATATCGAGGCAAATTAATTGTTAGCCTGTTTTGATCCATTGCCTCGCTCTGGTTGCAGATAGTCCAGTTTCCGTTAAAATGGACCTTTTAAAATCTAAAGGTATTGCTACTCCGGGCCGTTTTCACATGCTACCGCGGTAACGCCGAAACCGTTCATAAGGCGCAGACCTTTGTGGCCAGATCATGTCACCATACACAAGTAGATATTGGTTTCGATGTCCCCTTCGTACTGACGTCATGTGTTTCAATCGGGTTTGAGGGGGGGGGGATGCTTTTGTCTTAAGAATTACGTTATTTATTTATGAATAAGCGCGTCTTTCGTTACCTAAGAAACGTCGACATGGTCTCAAGAAGACATGGAATCAAGCTCGCTAACATTAACAGCTGGGTGATGTAATCTTCAGTTTCCTTTGGAACTTTGGAAGATGTAGAACCAACACAGGTTAGAGTGGCTAACCGTGAACTTGTGTTTACATGCGTGGTCTTCAATCTAATAATAACTGCTGTTTTAATAGGACTCAGTCAACACCGTGGACTCGGTGTACACAGCCAAAGAAAACTTCCTACAGTTTTCATTCGTTCCCGGGGAAGACGGGAGATCACAGTAGTCGTGTAGGCATTATCCGCGTCCGGGCCCAGCAGAACCCAGCGATCATTTCTGGTGGCGCGACTGGTGGGTAACAAGCGAAAAAATTTGTAGAGCGACCGATCTGCCACCAACATGCTGCCCTGTGACAACGGCCAGCCAGGCGTCTCAATGGAAGAGAGGTGAATGAGGAGAGCTTTCTTCCACGACATTCTACGCAACAACGATGATGGTAGACTGCCTGATGCCTTATCTTGTAAAAACGTGTAGCGGCTTAACTATTCTTGAGTCAGGGTTCACGAGCGTTAACCATCGGCCGTTGCCACAGTCGTTGTTTCTCGCTGTTCGATGGTCTCGGCAGCCTGTTTGGCACGCCTGTGGTCTTTTCTTTAGTTAGAAGCGCTTCCTCTACGCCAAACCGCTTCTTCTAGTCACGCCACGTAGTGGATTCATCCAAAACTATGCTCGCGGACTTCGCCCGCACTCGCCCAGATGGCGTATTTGTATGGCATATTTAGCTAGGTGAAATGAAGGAGCGGCGCTGATGGAACTTAATGAAGACGACGATGTTCAGAGCACAGCGCGAGAGTGTATTTCGTTTGGGACTTGATGAAGACAACGATATTTTCAGCTGAAAGAAAGTGTGTTGCAGTCTTACGCGAGGCGTGGTAGGCTGCGGTGATAGCAATGATCTCTAGTGCCAGGTCACGACGATGAAGACGAAGATGTTTGGTGCACTGCTCGAGAGTTCAAGGCCAACTATCCCAAGCCAGATGACCTTCAGGTTTGGCTGACACTCCGAATCAGCCTAACTTGTTGGCGGGAGTGGACTGCTGGAATAACGCAGCGCGCATTCTGGTATAGCGAAGTGAAAGTTATTGCCGGATTTCTAGGTTTGCCGTGTCGAATATGGTCAGCGAAATGGGCATGCGAAAACTCCGTAGAAGATGCAAATGGCAGCCTATGGAATGGCTATATCCACATGCGGGGCTTGAAGGCTTTAGAGATAAAATTACTATTCGTACGGTTTGACAAATGTAAAGAGAGCCCACATGGTCTCTCGAGGCTCTCTGCTTCAGTATCGTGGCGGCAGCTGTGGGACAGGGCAGTAGCTAAGCTGCCGATCTTGCGTCAATGCCCTCCCTCCACTCCATGCTGTAGCCTGACAACGAGCATGTCGGAGCGCGGGACGAGCCCTGCAGAAAAGCTCCCAGAGACTAGAACATGCTGTCCGAAAGGCTGCGGCAACAGTTCCTTTCTTGATGCCTGTATATCGCTCTTCCAGAAGTGCGATGTGCGAGCGAAGTGTAGTTGTGCGATATTGACGATTATGTTGGAATTATGGACGGGCTCCAAAAATGCGGCCAGTTTAAGTAAGACTTGATTAGCGTTAGCTTAGTTTCGGTGCCGCTCGTGAACACAATGAAGATTTCAAAAACTGCGGCCGGCAATGATCGAGTCGTCTAAGACTTCGCACACGATGTCACTTTGTTTGCGGCCGCGCTGGTGGAATTCCTCTCAGGTTGATGCACGATCCCTTCTAAATGTTGGGAATGTTTCGGATTAGTAGTTCGGCTTCGTGTCCGGATTACGTTTGCCTGAGTTTGTCGAGAATGTGACCTTGAAGCATTTCGTGCTTAGAAGAGAGAAAGAAAGACTAAAAGAGCCCACTCTGCAACCGCCGACTCGCTCTTCTCCAGCGAAAGTAAATGCGGCCATCCCGACTGCGCGCGTAACGTAGGAAGCGCGTGTACCCCGTCCTCAACCCTTTCCTCCCGTGAGAAACGCTCTCTCTCTTGCCCGTCTAAAGGCCGCTGTACGGTCACTATTTGGGCGCTCCGCCCGTCCGCTCGAGGACGCATCCGCCAGGTCCTAACAATGGGGCGGACGGAGGCATGCGTCCTCCGCCCGGCTGCCGCACAGAGTTCGCGAACTTCCAACTTTTGTCGCATGCGTTCTGGAGGCGCATCGCAAGCTCCTCCTACTTTTTCAAAGATGGCCGCCGGCCGACCGAGCGTAGGCGAAGCAAGGCCTAGGCGGACGGTGCCTGTCGATGAAAGATAGACCATGTCGCTATTGCTCGTTTATTACGATTATTCAAAGCGACTTGGAAGTTTGCCTTGCCATGTGCACAAGCATCGAGTGACAGTTCCCCCAGTTGAGTTGGCCTGCACCGAGTTGACGAGTGGCCGACAAACCGACGGAAGATGTACTACTGCTACACAGTTGCGGTGCCTCGACGTGTTTATTTGGAGCCGTTTGTGATTGCTGCAGGATTTTCACGGACAGCATCAAGAAGCAGCTCCCCGCAGTGAATTAATTCCCTGTGCGCGTAGACAGTTTCATAGCAGCCACAATTAGTGGGAGTGTAGCGAAAGTGATACGTTCGGAACGTCTGCTGTTTTGCCAAGTTGGAAATCGCCTGCAAGTATATCTGTTACGAGTGAAAAGCTCACTGCGCACGCTTTGTTTTCCGAATGTTGATATGAATTTTGAGCTGTGCTAGTCGCATTCATTCGTCTGCGTGCAGCGATCGCGAGCATACGATGTTGTTCGTGTTACGTGCCGATCACTGATATCAATCGTGTTTCGTGTATGTGCTGTGCTTCTGAACTGCCGTGGGCGTGAAGTGCCCTTTCTAAAAACTGTGTTTTACGTGCGCGAAACGATTTTGTCTGCACGGAGAAGCGTCGGGAAGCCGGCACCTATCTGCTGCTTGATGCTTCGTGAAGTATGTGAGATGGTTGCTTGTTATCGTTGCTTCGTGTGATGTCTCGACAGATGTGTTTATTGGGATTAATCGTTGTACTTCGGATGCTCTCATTACAACCGTGCGCGGACGCCATTGTTGCTAGTGTTCTTGGCCTCTTTATATATAGGTATGAGTTGTAGGCACACAACCACGGCGGGCTTGTAACCAAGTTTTAGTGCCGAGAAAAAAAAAAAAAAACAACGCATTCTTGTTCTGTGAATGGAACGATTACCGTAGAAATGGCTGAGAAAGCTAAGAAGGTGTGTAAGATTTTTTAGGACAAGTGTAATAGATTGGGCAGTGTTATATGGTACAGGAAGAAAAGTACAGACACAATCTGAAATGAAATGCAATCTTATGTGTTATTCAGTTTCCCCATTGGAGCAGTATAAGGTTAGAAGGATGGAAGTTTTCTGCACATTGTGCAGGACAGTCCTCATGATGTTCTCATAAAAAAAAAATTAAAAAAAAAACTCGCACTGCAAGCCATAATAATAAAGAATAAGAGTACCTGCAAGCAAGATCTCAGTAGAAAACCACCTGCACGAAAGTGTATGAGGCTCTATGGATTCAGCTTTATCATGCGGCTCACAGAGCATAGTGTGAACCTTGGGGTGCAAATACATGGCACAAGGCATTTGTTTACATCTGGCATGCCTTAAGCTGCATGCAGTAACACTTCATGAGAGTGATGAATGCTGGTACTCTCAAGTATGACTCAAGGAGCAAAGATTTTAGGAATATTCATAGCAGAAATTAATGAGTAGAATGTATGTAATACCTCTGTCACACGAACACTTTCGATCCTCATTGAACTCGATCTGCATTCAACTCGTGCAATCGTGCCCGAGCCTGCTTGGATCGAAGCTGTTTCTGAGCACTCGAGTTTTGAAGCACATCCGAGAGTGGGCGTCGCCACCCTCGATGTCACCTAAAGCACACGAAGAAAGCTTCTCAGTGGTCATTCAAAACGGCCGTGCAGCACCAGATGCTTCAATGCTTCCTGAAAACCTCAATGAGGATCACAAGTGTTCGCGTCGCAGAGGTATAAGAAGGAGCAGGTAATTTCAGACTGAGTTTGCTAAGAAATGGGCTGCTACCACAGTTCTTTCAAGTGCATTGCAATGAAAAACCAAAGGTATATGCAGAAAATAGCATCTCATAAGCTTTTGTACTCTCAAGACAGGCAGTTTGCACATGTAAGCACTTCAGACGTCACGTGAAATCCTGTGAACAGCTGACCAGCGGCATTGTTCTGCAATATACATTTCCCTCATTGTCTTATGAACAGCCCAAAAAAAATGCTTTTCATAATGGCAATAACATGCACCTATTATTTTTCGTGGTTGAAATTGCCTACAAGTATTTGATTCGTTTGAAAAGCTCACTACACATATCTTGCATTTCTGAATGCTGAAATAAAGATTGATCTGTGCAGGTAGTCGCGTTTGTTCTTCCCCCTGTAGTGACCATGCATGCACGGCTTTTTCCCTGCAACGTGTCCATCATAAATATTGATTGTGGCTCGTGTGTACTGTGCCTGAAAACAGCCTTGGGTGCGATGTGACCTTTCTGGAAACTATTTTGTATTAATGAAATGATCTCCGCTGTCTGCTTTCTGATGTGACTACAGAAGCATCGGCACCACTCGGTGGCTTGATTCTTCATGAAGTATAATTCTTGCAATTATAGCTAGATTATAGCAAGCCTGTCTTGTCTGTGCCACGTCTTGTTCTGATTAATCGTTATGTTGTGGGTGCTGGGCATCATGATGGCGTGCCGACAAAACTGTTAATTTTCTTGTCTCTCTGAAAAAGGTACATATCTATGATGGGTACCGAGGGTTTGGTGCTGAGCCAAAAACAAGAGGAGAGATTCATGTCCCAATAGAGCACATGCCGTGTAATCAACTTCTGTCATTCTATCCTTAGCTCAACAGAGCAAGATGCCACCAAATGAATGGCTAAGAAAGATGGTAAGGCCTATTATAAGACTGTAATGAATTGGGCAATATTATGGTGCAGAATGAAAAAAAAATGTACAATCTGAAAGGATTTTTCAACTTGGCTAAACATTCTTCCAGTTGCAATGATACAACAATATACAGGTACTTGCACACTTTTACCAGGGCAAGGCCCTTGATCACGCTGAGGGGAAGACGAATTCAAATAAAGAGTTGCAACTGAGCAAGATGAATTTTCAAACAAGTTTCCTTGAGACTAAACCGTGAAGGTTCGATAGTGTCAACCCTCTACAGCATGATAATTCGGATAGAATCCCGTCGCACAACCACATTACCTTGCATTGCCTTGAGCTGCATAAAGTGATGCTTCTTGAGAATGTTAAATGCTGCTGCTTAGTGTAGCTAGAAAATTGAAATTACTTTGCAAGAACCAAATGTTGAGGAGAACCAGAATGGGGAGGATAAACATTTATTTTCTGGCTTCAAAGACCACTATACTGGTAACAGATGCGAGATGCTACAACTGGGGATATGCATATAACAGCTTAAGTTTGCTGCTACAGACAGGCAACATTCATTTTTTGTTCATGGTATAGCATGCAGAAATCGGGATAAAATATCCTTTGCTTTGTTGAATTTCCTGGCTTCAACCAGAGCAGTGCAGCATTACTATCAGGCAACACGAACAGCTTGAAATCTCAAAAAAGCCATGTTACACACACCTAAAATCACTGGAGTGCTTCTAAGTACTCCACAGATATGGTTGTCAAGTGAAAATTCATGCAGTTGCATCAGCATGTACCTAATTAGCAATCTCGGACTGACCGAAAGCTTAGTGTGCTTCACGACTCTGGAACACAGCACCTTACAGCATGTTATGTGTCCTCTCAGAGCAATGTACTTCTCTTTCCCTGTTGAGCTCAGTGGCTATTTTTATAATGTCCCCCTAAATGAAGCTGTCACTGTATACACCCATTGCAAGCACCCCTTTGTATGGAAAATTCCACAGAGCCTGTCTCCAGATGCAACGCTGCGCAAGTGTGAAGAAGTGAGATTACAGTACAAGGCTGCATGCTTGAAGAAAACACACTTGTAATGAATGAGCGAGAGTAGTGCTTTGCCAACTTATCTATTTATTCAATTTGTCGGGGTGGTGCAGTGGTTACGGCGCTCGACTACTGTTCCCAAAGACGTGGGATCGAATCCCGGCCTCGGCGGCAGCTTTTCGATGGAGGCGAAAAGCAAGGCGCCCGTGTGCTGTGCGATGTCAGTGCACGTTAAAGAACCCCAGGTGGTCAAAATTTCCAGGGTCCTCCACTACGGCGTCTCTCACAGCCTGAGTTGCTTTGAGATGTTAAACCCCACAAACCAACCAACCAACCAACCAATTTGTGATAGAAAAGAACCCAGCAATGTAGTCACCCACACTGCTCAAAGGCAAAACAGCATTGTCTGCTAGTCTACAAGGTGCGATCATCACTATTATATGTTGTGCATGCCACTGTGTATCACTGCTGCATTACAACAGTAACCCCCCCTCCTCTCGTCTACTTGGGGACTACGCATTAAAGCAGACAGGTTCTTCTAAGTGTGAAACTGCATGGACTAGTTTCTATCCAGCTTCAAGGGGAACAAAGTGGAAACGAAAAGCCCAAAAACAAGGCGCACAAGAAGCAGTAGTGCTGGCCAATGTTATTTGACGCAGCCCAAAGGTCTGGAGAGTGAATGAAGGGAAATGACAATAGCAGGGAAGGAAATGAACACACTACAGCGCAGGTAGGAACGCATCCACAAAGCTTCACAGGAATTTGTGCATGATCCTGGAAACATCTAAAAAGTAACAATGAAACACAGACAAAAAAAACTAAATTCAGAAATGCATATAGAAACCTACACGCATCTAACACGGGACAGGATGACGTATCATGCAGCATGAGCTCTTCAGGCGAGCTAAACTAAGGGCTATTGAACCAGGCACAGACTAGAACCTTCCAGTGGCAGTGAAGCGAGGGCGCCGTTACGCATTCAAGAAATAGTAACCCAGCATAACATGATCAATAAAACGGCACAAGAACACGATCACAGGAAAAGAAGAGGGATTGAAAGGCGCTCTTTCTTTCCATCTTCTTTTCCTGCGATCATATCCTTGCGCCGCTCAAATGGTCAGTGTGAACCAACTAGCATTACAGCAAGTACTACAAGCATAAAATGGTCAGCACATGTAGCATCCTAGTGGCATGTTTCCATTGCAAGGCAGATGCTGTTTGAGTTACTAAATGGCACATATGGATGAGTTGCGAATGACTATTACATATGCATGCATCCTCTGGTAGGTATGTAAAGCCTCACTGGTCCATACATTTACATTCGATGCTTTTGTAGAGACAGACTCCCTGACGAAGGATCCTGCAGCGGTTGACCAAAGCATGAAATGTGTTTTTTATGGTACGCCTGCTGCTTGGTGATATTGTAAAATGACCCAGAAGTCTCCATATGTGCCTGTAAATACACAAAATTCAGTGAGATGAGCAATCCAAAACGCAAAGCTACATTAGATGGGTTTTTAAGCATAGGTATCATTGAGGAAAAAAAACACTGCCAGTTTCAGTTGATTAAGGAAATAAGTAAGTATACAAAATGCAACCATAATTTCAAACGGTTCGATAGTGGGCATAGCCAGCATTTTTTTCAGTTCAGTTCAATCGTGTCCGACTCTTCGTGACCCTATGGATCATGTCACGCCACGCTTTCCAGTCTCTCACTATCTTCCTAACATCACATAACTTCATCTGCAGTGCCTCGAGGATGCCATCTAATCATCGCGTTCGCTGCCTACCCCTTCTCCGGCGACCCTCAACCTTTCCCAACATCAAATCTTTCTCCAGCGACTCCTCTCTTCTCATCAGATGACCAAAGTAGCTGAGCTTTAACTTTAGAATTTGACCCTCCAATGAGCAGTCAGGGTTTATGGTCGACAATATCGACTGATTTGATCTTCTGGCAGTCCAAGGAACTCTCAAGTGTCTTCGCCAGCACCACAATTCAAACGCGTCAATTCTTCGGCGGTCAGCCTTTTTCACAGTCCAACTCTCGCATCCATACATCACAACTGGAAAGACCATAGCACAAGTTATACGGATCTTGGTTGGCAGACTAATGTCTCTGCTCTTTACTAGGCGGTCAAGGCTAACCGTTGCTCTCTTTCCCAAAAGCAGGCGTCTCCTAGTTTCATGGCTGTAGTCTCCTTCCGAGGTAATCTTGGAGCCCAAAAAGGTAAAATCTGTCACAGCTTCCACTCCTTGTCTATTGATGCTCCAGGACTTGATAGGGCAAAACGCCATGATCTTTGTGTTTTTAATGTTCAGTTTAAGCCCAAACTTCTCACTCTCTTCTTGTACGCGCATCAGAAGTCTCCTGAGTTCCACTTCACTTTCTGCCATTAAAGTGGTATCATCCGCATATCTAAGGTTGTTGATACGTTTTCCAGCAATCTTCACTCCAGCTGAAGACTCGTCCAGACCGGCCTTCCTCATGATGCACTCTGCATATAGGTTAAATAGGCAGGGCGACAGTATGCAGTCTTGCCTCACCCCTTTCTCAATCGGAAACCAATCAGTAAGACCATGCCCAGTTCTGACTGTGGCCTCTTGCCCTTCATAAAGGTTCCTGAGGAGGCAGATGAGGTGAATTGGAACTCCCATCTCTTGGAGAGCTTGCCACAATCTGCTGTGATGTACGCAGTCAAACGCTTTCGCATAATCAATAAAGCAGAAGTAAATGGGTTTCTGGAACTCTCTTGCTTTTTCCATGATCCAGCGAAGGTTGGCAATTTGGTCTCTAGTTCCTCTGCCCTTGCGAAACCCAACTTGCACGTCTGGAAGCTCCCGATCCACGTACTGCTACAGCCTTCCTTGGAGGATTTTCAACATCACCTTGCTAGCATGCGAAATAAGCGCGATCGTGCGGTAGTTGGAACAATCTTTGGCACTGCCTTTCTTTGGAATGGGGATGTAAACTGACCTCCTCCAATCCTGTGGCCACTGCAGGGTTGTCCAAATCTTCTGACATAATGTGTGCAGAATGTTAACAGCGTCATGGTTGAAGTTTTGAAGCAACTCAGCTGGAATGCCATCAATTCCGCTAGCTTTGTTCTTAGCAAGGCTGGCTAAGGCCCATTCAACTTCACTCTTCAGGATGCCTGGCTTGAGATCAGCAACCACAACCGTCTTATGTCGGGTTTGCACATTCGGGTCCTTCTTGTACAGTTCTTCTGTGTATTCCTGCCACCTCTTCTTTATCTCTGAGGCTTCAGTGAGGTCCTTGCCTCGTTTGTCCTTTATCACGCCCAGCTTAGCACAGAAGCTTCCTTTGATATCTTTGATATCTTTGATTGTCTTATACAGAGCTCTTGTGTTTCTTAATTGGCTGTTGTCCTCAACAGCTTGGCACTGTATGTTCAGGAAGGCATTCTTATCTCTCCTTGCTATTTTCTGAAAATCCACATTGAAACCTTGTATCTTTCTCTTTCCCCCACGACTTTTGCCATCCTCCTTTCCTCAGCTATTTGCAAAGCCTCTTCAGATAACCAGTTTGCTTTCTTGCATTTCTTTTGCTTTGGAACTACCTTAGTAGCAACTTCTTGTATTATATCACAAACATCAGTCCACATCTCTTCAGGCTCTCTGTCTTCTAGATCTAATTCTTGAAATTCTCAGAGGGGATATTTTATTCGATATCACAAGGTGCAGTTTTGTCGTGACTCTTTTGGAGAATTGCACTGTGTTTACATGCCACTACAATTGGTTTCTGTTCTTTGAATTGTATTGAGGATCTGTGTATTCACTCCACGATGAACTTGATGTATGGGCTTGCAGGATAGTTATGTAAGCAAAGCAAAGGACTCGGGTAGGTAAGTACACTAGTCATAGAAGTATAGTATTTCATGTTCACAGACAAGTCAAAATTCCATCAAGTCTGCATGCTGTCCTGGCAACTAAGTGACATGCCATTACACTTGGTCACTGTTTTACATTTAGCCCCTGGACAGTTCTCTACAAGTGGGGACCCTTAGCTGATGCAAGGCAGTGGGCGCTAAGTATTTCTTGATCCCAACTGACCGCTCCGGCCATGCCCTATTACTCTTTCGTGCAGTGACGCGACTTTTCAGTGCTTACTCTTAGCTGTATTGTTTTTAAGTATGAGAAACAGTGAAATAAAACTACAACAGAAGAATAAAACACTCATTCCACACAAAACATCCAATATATACATATTTGTACTTAGAATAGTCATTTCATATCATTCAATGTTTCGAAAACTTTATGGACTCTTCCTCAGCAGCAGCACAATTGTGCCATAATTCTTGTTTATTTGTGCTCAGCACTAACTGTACAGATATTTCACTTGAAATTTGACTGGTAGAGGCTGTCTCAATTGGTAACAATTCTTTTCAGTACGTGCCGCAGCTGAGTAGCTTGAGCTGTGTTGCATGTTAACACTCAATCGCCAGATTTCATTTGCTACTTTCTGTGTTTGAAATGACAAAAGCAGTGCACACACATGAAACCTAGGAAGACCAAATGGCATAGGTCAAGAAAAGGAAGTGTATGCTGCACTTGACATGAAGGCACTTATTAATATAGGCAGCACAGAGATGGAGAAACTAGTATTACTGGGGGGCATGCGAATTGTAGTTTTGCCAACCAAACTGATTATAAATAGCATAGTCTTGCTGCTGAATCAAATATGAGTAGTGCTGAAAACCAAACTGAATACAAATAAACTAGTTGAGCAGCTATTTTAAATGTGTTTGAAGAAGTAAACACATTGAATTTTAGAGATAATTTGAACATGCACTGTTTGAATCATTTGCTATGGCATGGATACCATAACAAATAATTCCATGCACTTTTAAAGATTTGTTACTGTCATGAACCTCGACACATTTTCTGCGTGCAAATGCATCTCATATGCAACACCACAGCTGTATGTTTCAGCCAGAAATGAGGATTACGTGGCGAAATGTACGCCACTAGGAAATTGCTACCACCGGGGAGAACCGCACGGAAAACAGTGCTTCTGTACATGTTACAAATGATGTGCATGTTTGTTTATGCTTTGCAGTCTATTTTCTCACAGTAAAACAGGCGTGTTGTAAAATGTGTTTAGGCTGTAATTTCGGATGAAAACATTAAATTGCCAGCTCCTGCATCTTTGCCGCGAGTGCTATACCGAAGTGAACGCGCGAACACAGGCAGGGGAGGTATGAATATATACATTTTACCTTTCAATGTATACGTTCGGGAGTACTTAAAAAATTCGTGCCGTCTTCTCCTCATACTAACATAAAAACACCAAGCAGACGGCGAAAGCAGGTGCCGTTGGGGCATATGCGTGCGTCTACGCTGTTGCTGGATGATTGCATCGCCGGCGACTTAATCGCTCTACTAATGGTCAGTTCATACTGTTTGTGCTGTATATGCGGGGGCTCAATAACTCTACAGCTAGGTGCAAATTAATTTGATAGCCGACGATCGAGAGCCACCGCGAAGAGGAAAAGTTTCGCCAAACCAGCGCCGCAGCCGTCATATGCAGCGTTTCGACGTTCGAAGCAGCGCGCGCCGGGCGCGCCAATCAGAGCGCTGGAGAAATCCGCCACCCAAAAGATGCCCAAAAGTGACCGTATAGCACCCTATGCGCCTCCCGTGCCGAACGCGTCCGCCAGCTGGCGGAAGGCGGACGAGCGCAGCGCCTCTAAAAACGACCGTACGGGGGCCTTAAGAACCTATCTGACCACCGCGTCTGAAAAAGCAGCAACTCCGCGAGAAGAGAGCCTCAAGGTTCGTCCTCTTCCTTCGTGAGCCATCCGAGGCGTGACATCCGATGTGCCGTGCGCGGGCTCACCATCATCGCTCTTTCGGTTAACGGCCGTGAGGTTGTTCTCGGCGGCACCGGCCTTCTCTCCACGCCGCAGAAAAAAATAAGGGGGGGGGGGGGGGGGGGTGTTGGTGGAGGGGACAAGAAGGGCTTCTCGCGTGTCCGGTGCCGATCGGTCTCGCCGTCTGCCCGATGCTGCTCTTTCCTCGGAGGCAATCGCGTGTGCTCTCTGTAATGCCAGCGCAGGCGCAGCCTACTGGACCGGAGTTACAGCGTTGAGCACTATCTTTGCCCTGACTCAGTGTCATAAGGTCCTATGATGGCAGACATGGCAGTAATTGAATTACAGTATTGAAATTACTGTAATTTAATTACATTTTTGTAATTTGTAATGTAATTAATTACGTTTTTCGTTTTGTAATTTAGTAATGTAATGAATTACTTTTGGTAGTAATTTCGCAGCAGAAGTAATTAATTTCTTTCGAAATTACTTTTACTGAAGTGCGTCTGGTCTGCTCCGGTTTTTGCTCTTGTCCTGCTTTTGTAATGGCAAGTGCTATAGTAAAGAGGGAAGGAATAGCTCTCTGGGACGGAATTTGGCGGAGAGACGAAAGAATGCGTGTGCTTCGCGTCTGGAGGATAAGTTGTTTTGTTTTTACTAGGTTAACTTAGTTTTTGCATGGATGGAAACTAGAAAGTAATTTAAAAATAATTTAATTACTCAGTAAAAGTAATTGCAATGTAATTTCATTCCTTTTTGTGAGAAGTAATGAGTAACGTAATTTAATTACTTTTCTGCAATTTTCAGCAAAGTAATTAGTAATGTAATTTAATTCCTTTTCAAAAGTAATTTTGCCATGTATGTATGATGGCAGGTTCAGGACGACGACACACTCATGCTTTCACCCAGGAATCGGCGAAAATATGAGTTCGACCTATATACGCAGTGATCTGAGTGCGCAAGTTGATCCTCTCTATATAGGCGATGTCCCCTTTTTTTTCTTTTATGATTCGCTGTCGCTCCCTTTTATTCTTGTTTCGTGGAAATTATAGTGAAAAGAAAGAGAGAGAGAGAGAGAATGATCAGCAAGGGGGCGAGACAACGTATCGAAAAGTTTTTTCGCGAAGCGTAGCAAAATACAATTGTAGTTTAGTTAGGTGCACAGAAACGAATTGAACCTTTCTACCACACACCACGTAACAACGTTTCGTTGCGACATCGTTTACGGTAAACTTGTAGTTACAGCCTATTGAACACAGCGTAGCTCAACTAACACCTTTCATTGCTAGCCCAAGCCTACAGTTCAAACGCAACCAGTTAGTGGCTTACCGCTAGCAGCAAGCAAACAGTGTTTCCAACGGTGGTTCTATCAAACCCGAACACTTACTAGATGCCTCGTCAGTCGCACCTCGTGCGCACACCAAGGAGTTGGACGCCGAGTGATCGCACGCGCTAATATTCAAAGCGCTGCTCCATATGAGTCCCAAATAGCGGCCGCCTTGTGGCTGTGGCATAAATCAAGAGTGGTCATTCGGCCGACCAGCAGCCTGGCGTGGGCTTGTGCCTCTCTCACTTTGACTGCGCTTCCCACGGAGTAAAAGAAAACAAGTTCCGACACCACTCCAGATCCTGAGAACACTCAGCCAGTGACAGCCCAAGAAAAGAAAAGAAAAAGTGAAAGAGAACATACCTGCGCGCGCATGCATGTACACAAACGGCAGCGCGACAAAAAAGAGAAAAAACAAATACGGAGAAAGAGGTGGTGGTATGAGAAGGAGGAGGGTCAGCGGGAGACGTAGACGATGCAGGAGGAATATAGAGAGAGGAGGCTCGTCGAACCCCAATTCGGAAGTGGAACTGCGCTTTCCGCTGAGCCGGGCACGCTACCACTGCTGAAGATGCGCGTAGATTGAAAGCGGGAACACGGCCGCCTAAGGAAGAGAGAAAAATCTGTTTGTAGGCTTCTGCATATCGCAGGCTCCAACAATCATGAAGGATGCCGATCCATTCCCCTTTTAACCTCACCGCTGCTCTTGCCCCGTAGTTGATCTTTGCGGAAATGTTGACCACATTTAGCTGCGCCACGAATTTGGAGACCCATTATTTTGCGCCATGCATAGAAGAGAGGGCGTGGAACGCTGATTCCGCCAGTACAAGTGGGAGCGGTGGAGAATTTACTGCCTTACTACACGCATGTGGTTTGGTGTACTGTTTTAGGTTCAGTTTTGTGGTGTAAGGTTTCTATACCCCTAATGCAGTGCTGAATTTGTTCACTGCGTCGGAAAGGTATGAAATAGAGTTTTAATCCCACACTTTGGGAAGAACTAAGGGTGTTTTGCGAATAATAACATTTTGGAACACGAATTGAATGCGAATATATATATATATATATATATATATATATATATATATATATATATATATATATATATATATATATATATATATAAAAAACGAGCCTTCAGAAAAATGGAAAGTTAAATAGCGAGCACTATTCGTCTTGTTTATTTCATGAGTCACTTGGTATTCTCAAATAAAATAAAAAAAAAAAACAATTGCTCAGAAAGGGATACTGTCCTTACTCTACTTACTCTTATTCTACTTACTCTACTACTTACTGCTTACTCTACTTCCTCTTCTGCCCTTACTGTCCTTACTCTACTGAAAAATCTAGTATATATATTTTACAGGACTCCCTATGCCGGTTTCTTGCTTAGGATGGACCAGCACGAAACCAGATGAAGCTGTCATATTTCAGCTGAATACAGTAAACTCTAGCTTATTCTGCCTTCAAGGAATCAGAAAAAAAAAAAAGCCCGATTAAATGTCCGAGGGAGCTGGAATTATCATACTGGCCTAAAATAACTACCGAAAATCGATTGCATGTAGTAATTTTATCTGATGAACACCTGCAGGATTGCTGTCTGCATTTGAGATGAAACCCAAGTGAGAACGATGTTTTTCCTGGTTTTGTCAACTGCTTCGCTTTGCGCACTTTTCGGAAAGCCCTCTTCACAAAGAGAAGTCATTCTTCACGAAACAGTGCCGTTGCGTTTTGACGATGCTTCACTGCACAGTCAGATGATCAAGCATTGCGGTGAAGCATGCAGTGCGGTGGAATTTGGTGAATTTAAAACCTTTCGCTGTATCCGTAAATCTTCTAATATTCGAATCTTCCGAATACGTTTCTCAAATCCCGATTCAGATCGAATAACAAACATATTCAATATAATTTTATTTCTTTAATTTTCAACACCTATCTGATGCAGCCTTTCTCTCCCAGTCAGTTCCATTTCATACGCAAAGTAGGAGGTCATCAAATCCTACACGCCGGCTAAATTCTCTGCTCTTCATTAAAGAGTGTTCTCTATCTCTGGTCGTCTGATGGCGGAACTAATGAGTGGCCCATCACTGGAACGTTTTGGTCGATGACCCTTTTCCCAAATATTTCACCCCAGAAAAGCCGAGCACCAGGCCTGGGGAAATCTTGCGCCCATTGGAAACCGGAGGTACCCGGTGGCACCAGAGATCAAACCTGGTATCTGGGAACCGGAGGTACCCGGTGGCACCAGAGATCAAACCTGGTATCTGAAAACCGGAGGTACCCGGTGGCACCAGAGATCAAACCTGGTATCTGTCCTTGACTCCTTATTGCGACGAGGTCACTCAACCGGTAGAGACGGCTAAAGAGGCCTTCTCTATACGGTGGAAGGAGTCTCCGACGAAGCGGCCAGCATGGCAGGAGCGCGTAAAAAAATTTAACCACGCAGGGCGATAGCTAAATCTATCTCTGTACTTTATAAGAACGCATAGGAAGCCGCTCAAATTTTATCTCGCCTTAAATGACAAGAAAAAAAATTATCGAGCCTTGACTGCTCTAAACCTAGAGGCAGAGCGAAAGCTTGGGACATCATACCAGACTCAAGGTCAAATGTCAAAAGTCGTTTGGTGAACTGGTCAACGCAATGTTAAGCAGTATAGTTAACTTAGGTCGAACAGAATGGTTCTTGCAATTAGCTCCGTTAACTAGAGGAATATGGGAGGGGCCTTTCTGCAGTGGGTATAGTTCGGTGGCTACTGGTGATGATCAATGTTCCTGGCTTCAAGGTCAAATCGTCCCACCCGATGACCTTGGCTAAACTGCGCAACAGTGCCCTCGCTGTAAGATGTACAGGTGATCGGTGAGATTCATGCGGCATGTACGCGTGGGGGTTAGTTTCAAGCAGCGTGCTTAATTATTATGTTATCGCTTATGAAAAGAAATGAGAAAATTTAGTGACAGTTTCTGATTAATCTACTTTGCAGTACCGATTTTCGTCGACATTTCTTTCGGTTGAAGGTGCCTAGCTCCAAGGTCAGAGAAGCAGGCAAAGCAGGCACTGTCATGCTACCTTCCAGAAGCATGGCTGGGATTTTTGAGGTAGTGAAGCTCAGGGGGGGGGGGGGGGGAGGGGGGGGAGGTCAGGTGTTCACCTACTAACTGCCGCCTCTCAAAAGCGGAAGACCTGTCAAGGGCAGAAGAGGATGATATTCAACGTTTGTAGACGATATCGCCCAGTGTCCGTGTGTCTAATAAAAAAATAAGCATTTATAAAGAGGTGAACTGCCACCAAGGGCAAATAAAGCATAAAGGGAATGCATTTTTATTCACGGAGTAATCATCACTTTTTCGGCTAAAAGTGATTATTGCGTAGAATAAAAAAAATGACAGCACATCACTGGTGCCATTTGGTTGATTTTTACTCCATTCTTTAATCTACTATCAGCTCAATAAATATCACGAATTCCTCACTGCCGTGACGAAGTACACTTTCTGGCTGATGAACTTTTCTACCTTCGGGAGTGAGAGTTCCTTCGCCAGTGGTCTTGCGCTCTTTTTTTTCCGTGTCGGATGGACGTGTCCGGGTGGCTTTTAACCCACCTTGGTACCTGTAATCCAATGTAAATATTCATGTAAATTCACAGCTGTATACATCGCAACGAGCATCTGCAATACACACTTTGCGTGCTATTGCTCTTTCACTGCGAAAGCAGTTCTACTGATGATACACTCCCCCCTCCCTGCATGGAAATCTAAAGTCAAGGTGAAGTGAAGCCTCGGGCACAACCCCTATAAACGATCAAGAGACAAAGATAAAAATTGGAAGAGAAACAACACAGGGTGAAAACAGTAAACGTCTGGATTGTATCGTGTCACCAATCATGCCACTAGAGAGCCTTGTAAAAGCGAAATAAGCCGCTAGGCCAGTTTTTTCTCCTCTGTTTTCGATTTCGGGGTTCATAATAACATCCCTCCCTTTCCTTCCCGCATTTTTTTTTTCTCTCATATCGCGGTCACTCCTGTTCTGTTATCTCTTTCTCATGAGCGCTTTCATCGGTGTCCTTGAATGTACTTTATCCATGTTACGACTCAGAGGGGCCCCCTATAACGGCTCACGCTACAAAATACATTTATCTGTGCTTTCCTTAGTTTCCGTCACTGTTTGCTGCTTTGAAAGGTGTGTCATAACGGTCCTCCAATTTTCCTACGATGATGTGTTAAATCCGTAGCTTAGCACCACGAGAAAAGTATATTGATCTTGGAAAGCTCATAAGTAGCACTGAACCTACCTACCACATATACGTCACAGGATGCTTATATGGTTGAAGCAAAGCAGGAAGCGTATCTAACGTTCTAGTAACGTACAGCCTTTGTCAAAAGTTTAGAGCACAAGGGGGTCTACTTCTGAGCAATACTATGAGGCTCGTAATGCATTCCCAGGTTACCAAACTTGCTGAAGGCAAGAATATTTTTCTTCTTACCCTCTCGAATGACTAGTACTTCCACGATTGTTAAAGAAAGCCCATACGGCTTAAAAGCAAACCCTCTGAGCTCTCAACAATTGACAGAGGCTGTAAGTTGCCCTGGGCCCTTCACCGTGTAGCTTCGAGTCTCGCGTGCCACAGTTGAACGGCAAGGAGAGTCAGGAAAGTCGCATTTTCCTCCCTGGCGTGACGTAAGTCGAGACGCATTCGAAGGCAGTCAATTTTAGTCTGCACGGCAAGTACTCGATCGTTCCACGCTTTCGTTCTCCCGAAAGGGAAAAAGGCGAAAGAAGCAACAGCGAGGTACATTATTTATACTCGGCCAACGTAGTAACAACATAGAGCGCCATCGGCCGCATCCCTCTTCAGACGGGCAAAGGATGCCTACTGAAAAGCCAAAAGTTCTACGGGGCAATAACCTCATAAAATCTCATCTGATCGCATAGGCTCTCATACGGTCCACATCATTATCATAAAATATCGTACATAATTTATGATAATGTACAAGAAACTATGATACCTTATGCAATTTTATGCGACTTGTATGTTATTTCTTATGTGAATTGAGTGAGATTGTGTGAGAAAATGTGAGGTTACTCATACAATTTTTTAGTAGGGAAGCCCTTAGCGGCTCCTCCTGTCAATATATAAAGCTTTCGGCGAAGTGTCATTACCATTAAATGGGTTGAATGACTTTAGTATAACGTCATATAAGGCACGACGTCCATCCATTCATATATTTTGTTCACAGGATTCTGTTACTACACTCATGAGGCAAGAAAAGCTTTCACAATAAAAAGAAAAAAATATCACAGTGTCGTGTCCTTGTTCACATTCACAGCTTATTTGAATATTAGCTGTGTAAGCAACTGCAAATCATACGAACCTTCTTAAGTGCTGAAAAGTTGCCACACTGGCCAAAAACTGGCCAAAAATTGTCCAAAAATGTGTGAAGAGGAACAGCGTAAATTTTGCCAAGATACATTGGCCGAAGGTTTCAGAAAAGCTATCCAATTACGCTAGTCAAAACTTCTGTGTCGCATTCCACCAGAGGATGTTCAGAAAACAATTAAAGAAAAACATTGTGGACGACTTAATTTTGTCGGCAAATTCGGTTAGATTTGCATCTGAGCAGCCCTGCCCTGCTGAGAACTGTGCAGACGGTTTCGATAAATATATTTTATTGACAACATAATTATAAAATGCGTATAATTTGTGAAGACCACATATCTTCACGGCATTTTCGCATGTCCACCCATGGCTGACAACCTTCAGGTTCGAGCAGTACAGAAATGGTTTTATGAACTGTAAAACATTTGAACCAACAGAAAACACACTGGGATATAGATGCTTTCCGATTGCCCTTGTGTATACGGCCGCCGGCCAGTGGCGATGGGTTCACCATTTCCATCTATCGAAGGCAGGTAACGGCCGCTGCATGCTTCTGAACTTCTGGGGTGTGCTTGGCACATGACTGTAGTGCGCGCAGGCCGAGTGGCCAGATAAGAGTGGATGTCCGTCTCTCATGCAGTCATTAACGCTGTCTGATACAAAGAGGAGAAAAATGCCCACCGGGAAGAAAACTCGCAGGCGTCGGCTGTAACTGGGCCGCTGACTTCTTCTTTGCTCTGCTCTGCCAGACAAATAGGGTTGCCGGGCAACGCGCTG